>NW_006408746.1:696949-712516 GCF_000296735.1 Chrysochloris asiatica | reverse complement strand
GCTCCCGTAAAGATTTGCAGCCTTGGAAACCCTGTGCAGGGTCACTATGAGTCGGAACCGACTTCACAGCACATAACAATCGCAACATAGTGAAGACCACAAATATAAATAGTTTAAAAATTATTCGTATTTTACTTTACATATTAGCCTAATAATTAATTACATTTGTAAATCCACAATTCTATCTTCTTTGTCCTGTAGAATCATCTATGTGAGCAGTGTTACTTGTTGTTTTCAAGTGCCGTCGAGTCGATTCCAACCCATAGCGACCCTGTATAGGGTTTCCAAGGAGCAGTTAGTGAGCTTGAACCACCGACCTTGCAGTTCAAACGGCTTTGCAGTCTGGTGCATTAACCTACAGCGCCACCTCAGTGTTACTAGAGATGCAATATTTCAGGATGTGTTAGGCCACAAGACCTGGTCTGATAAAGTGTCAGTTATAAAAAATGACAGGACTGGGTGACTAATTCTGTGTAGCTAACTTAAAAAGTTGGTCTATCCATGGAGAAAGCTTATGTCTACTTTAATGTCATTTTCTCTCTCTTTTTTTTAAAGGCCCATACTCCATTTAAATGAAACAGTTACAGAATGAATGCATTGAGACCTCAGGAATGAGAAAAGCATTGGTATTTTCTCTCCTTCTCCATAAAACAGATTGAAACAGATGGGAAGAAAGGTAAATGTCTGTGACCTCCTTTAAATAGGCTTCCGTTGAAGCCATTTGGAATGAAATGAGGCCTACTATGAAGGGTCCTCTGGGAACCCCCTCAAGTTCCTTCTCATCCGAAGGGATTTCTTTTTCACTCTCAGTAACTCTTTTGTGCTCTCAGGAGGAAAACCGCTAATAAGCTTAGGTATGAACAATGGGCTCCACATGTATCATACAAATTTCACACATTTCATTCCCATGACACTACTGGATGATATTTCCTCAGCTCCAGCAACCTCTCCACACCTCTGGGGAATGCAGGCCAAGTGGTGAGGTCAACTCCACACTGAGCAGGCTGCCTTTTTTGGCTTCAATAGACACCTTATATGGAGTCCTGGTGTGGGTTAATGCACCAGACTGCAAAGCCGTTTGAATTGCAGGGTTGGAGGTTCAGCCTCATCAGCTGCTCCTTGGAAACCCTATCTATGCAGTGTCGCTATTAGTCAAAACGGACTGGACGGCACTTCACAACAAAACAACAATCCATTCAAAAAGAAACTCTTTGATGGCATTCCCCATCTGAGAGTGCATGATTGTTACTTTGTAAATAGAAGGCCAACCTAGACCAGGCCAAGGGGAAGTAGGATGACCTTAGAACTGACTCAGGTATATGTGGGGTGACTCTAACATGCGGTCAATTTACACCAACTCTGTACTAAGTTCACATTGATGGATGTAGAGGCATGTTTGAAATATGTTTGACTGCTTTACTCAACAGGCAGTTGTATCTTTTGTTTTAGGTTGATCTCCTAATTACTTTTAAAACTACTATGTATTTCATGGAGTCCTGGTGTGGCAGCATAGGATAAACATTGGATTGCTAACTGCTAGGTTGGCAGTTCAAACCCACCAGCCGCTGCTTGGAAACAGGGTAATTATGAGTCTCAACCTACTCGACAGCACTTAACAACAACAAATACGTCATAATAGCTTAATGTTATATACAGCAAATGTAATAATTATCCCTAAATTACCAGAAAGAATAATTTAGGAGTTGTTAACATGTTAAAATCCACTGTTCTCAGTCACTGCACATTTCAGAGAACATTTTTAGTCTAGAGGAAATGTTTCACATTAGATTTCAGTGAGAAGAAATTATATAAAATTTAAGAAAAAATATTTTAAAAAGTAAATTTATAGTGAGAAAAAAGGTGTAAGGAAAATTTGCATCTTTTTTCAAAATAGGTAAGAAGCCTATTTTAAAATTCTAAGAAAGTAAGAAGAAAAGGAGCTCTGGTAGTGTAGTGCTTATGAGTTGTGCTGCTAATCTTGAGGTCAACAGTTAGAAACTACCAGCTGTTCCACGGGAGAAAGATGAGGCTTTCAGTTCCTGTAAAGATTTACAGCCTCAGAAACCTTATACAGGGTCACTATGAGTCGGAACTGACTCCACGGCACATAACCGCCCCACCACCACCAAGAAGAAAATAGTTCTATGTGTTTTAGGTTATAGCGGCAACAGACAGGAATCTCATGCTCAGTATGATTTCTAATTCCTGATTTCTAATTTCTAATTAACACAAGAGGAAAGCAGGATTTAGAGATAGTCTTTCGTGGTTTCCATGGAGAATTAATTCCAGGACAACTCCTACCTCCCAACTTTCATACAAATGAAGGCCCTCCACCTCATCAAATCATACCAAAATCCAGGAATGCTCAAGTGCCTTATTTTTAAAAAATGGTATAGTATTTGCATATAGCTCATGTTATATCATCTCTGGATTGTTTATAATACCTAATACTATGTAGGAGTCTTGGTGTGTGCTATAGGCAAAGTCAGTGGTTCAAACCCACCAGATGCTCCATGGAAACCCTATACAGGGTTGCTATGAGTCGGAACTGACGTGACAGCACTTAACAACAACAGCAACAACAACAACAACAACAGTATGTAGAAGTCTAAGGAACTCTGGTAGCAAAGTGGATTACAAGCTGGACTGCTAACCAAAAGGTAACCAGTTCAAATCTACCAGTTGTTCCTTAGGAGAAAGATGAGGCTTTCTGTTTCCGTAAACATTTACAGCCTTAGAAACCCACTAAAGGTCGCTATAAAAAGTTTATCTGTGCTTTATGAACTATGCAAAGACTTTTGATTATGTAGGTTGTGGTGAGCTATGGATAACATTGCAAAGAATGGGTGTTCGAGAATAATTGATTGTACTCTTGAGGGACCTGTACATAGACCAAGAGGCAGGTGTTCGAAAAGAACAAGGGGCTACTGAATGGTTTAAAGTCAGTAAAGGTGTGCCCTAAGGCTGCAGTTTTTCATCATACTTATTCAATCTGTTGCTAATGTTAGGTGCTGTCAAGCTGGTTCAGACTCATAGCAGCCTTGCGCACAACAGAATGAAACACTGCCTGGTCCTGCTCCATCCTCACAATCATTGTTAATCTTGATCCCATTGTTGCTACCACTGTGCCAATCCATCTCATTGGGGGTCTATCTCTTTTTCTCATACCTCCACTTTACCTAGCATGATGTCTTTCTCTAAGGGCATGATTCCTCCTGATAATATGTCTGAAGTACGAGAGATGAAGTCTGGCCATTCTGACTTCTAAAAAGCATTGTGTCTGTACCTTTTCCAACACGGATGTATTTGTTCTTCTGGCAGTCAATGGTACTTTTAATATTCTTATCCAACACCATAAATTGAATGCATCAATTATTCAGTGGTCTTCTTTATTCATTGTTCAACTTTCACATGCATATTGAAAATACCATGGCTTGAGTCAGGCACACATCAGTGCTTTGACATCTTTGCTCTTGAACAGTTTAAAGAGATCTTTTGCAGCACGTTTGCCTAATGCAATATGTCATTTGATTTCTTGACTGTTGCTTCAATAAGTATTTATAATGAATCAAATAAAAATGAAGTCTTTGACAACTTCAATCTTTTCTCCATGTATCCTGATGTTATTAATTTTCAGTTGTGAGGATTACTGTTTTCTTTACACTGAGGTGCAATCCATACTCAAAGTTGTGTTCTTTGATCATCATCAGTAAGTATTTTAAATCCTTTTCACGCTCAGCAAGCAAGGTTGTATCATCTGCATATCGCAGGTTGTTAATGAGTCTTCCTCCTATCCTGATGCCACATTCTTCTTCATATAATCCAGATCCTCGGACTATTTACTCAGCATACAGACTGAATAAGTGTAGTGAAAGAATAAATACAACCTTGGTGTACATTTTTCCTGATTTTAAACCATTCAGTGACCCCTTGTTCTGTTTTTGAATGTCTGCCTCTTAGTCTATGTATAGGTTCCTCATGACTACAGTTAAGTGTTCTGGAATACTCATTTCCCACAATGTTGTCTATAGCTTGCCATGATCCACATAGCCTTTGCATGTCCCTGGTATTCTCTGCTTTCAGCCAAGATCCAGCTGACATCAGCAATGATATCCCTTGTTCTATGTCCTCATTTGAATCCATCTTGAACCTCTGGCAGTTCTCTGTCTATATACTGTTGCAGCCATTATCGAGCTATCTTTAGAAAAGTTTTACTTGCATGTTATGTTAATGATATTGCCAGATGATGTCTGTACTCCATTGAGTCTCCTCTCTCTCTCTTTTTTTAATGTTTTATTGTGAATTATGTGATTGTTTACATGGGAGAACATTAGTTTTACATTCATCCTATCATATATCATTTCATTGCCATGGTTACAATCCCCTCAGCACACAGCCTCTCTCCCTCACTGGGTGTAAAGTCCCCAGCTGCTCCATCTTTCCATGTCATAGTCTCTGCCTCCATCTCAGGCATCACTGCTTCGTTGGGTAGGGTCCCACTCTCCGCTCTTCTCCCTGATGGTCCCAGGGACCTTCGCTCCTAGACTGAAAAGTTAATCACTCCCGTCCTTGCTACAAAATGTCTACCTTTACATTTCCAACCCTCACAAGCAGTCCTGATAACAATTATTCACTGTTGTGTCACAAGAGACCTATCCACTTTCATTTAATCAGCCCCACCTAGACAGATTGGATACTACTCAGTGGAGATTCTACCTTCCTTCACTCCTGCTGAATCCAGGTTCCCTTTTGAAGGCTTGTAAACCAGGTATTTCTTGCCTTTGTAGCCCCCCCAATTTTGGGTAGCCAATGTCCAAGTTGCCCGTTCCTGTCTACTCTGTGTATGGAGGGGGACCTTTCTTTTTTAATGGGCACAAATATGGATCTTTTCCAATCACTTTGCCAGGTCGCTGTCTTCCAAATTTCTTGGCATAGGTAAGTGAGTGTTTCAATTCTGCCTCAGTTTAACGAAAGATTTCAATTTGTATTTCATCAATTCCTGGAGCCTTGTTCTTTTCCAATGCCTTCAGTATACCTTGGACTTCTTACCTCAGTACATTGGTTCTTTTTTGAATGCTACCTCTGGAAATGGTTGAGCATCAACCCATTCTTTTTGGTACAGTGATTTTATATTCCTTCCATCTTCTTTCGATGCTTTCTCCATTATTCAATATTTTGCCCATTGGATGCTTCAATATTGCATGTTGAGGCTTGAATGTTTTCTTCAGTTCTTTCAGCTTGAGAAATTCTCAACACTTTATTCCATTTTGATTTTCTAACTCCAGGTCTTTGCACATTTTGTTATAATACTTGACTTTATCTTCTCGTGCTTCCTTTAAAAAAATTCTATTCAGCTTTTTACCTCCTCTTTTCTTCTATTTAACTTAGTATCTCAACTTGAAGAGTGGATTTCAGAGTTTCTTCTGACATCTCTTTTTGTCTTTTTCTGGTCTTCTCAATGAGTTTTTGCTTTCTGCCTGAATGATGTTATTGATATTATTCCACAATTCTTCTTGTCTTAGGTCTTTAATGTAGAATACATGCTAAGCAAATAATTCAAGAAGCTTGATTATATGAAGAAGTGTGTGGCATCATAATTAGAGGATGGCTGATTAACAACCTGCTTGTTTGCTGAAAGTGATTATACAAATAACCCAGCTTGTTTGCTGAAAGTGAAGAGGACTTAAAATACTTAATGATGAAGATCAAAGACCACAGCCTTTAGTATGGATTGCACAATGTAATAAAAACCCAAATCCTAACAACCAATAAGTAACACCATGATAAATGGGGAAATGACCGAAAGTGTCTAAGACTTCATTTTGCTTTGATCTACAATCAGCACTCATGGAAGCAGCATTCAAGAAATAAAATGATATGTTAAATTAGCAAATCTTCTTCACAAGACCTCCTAAAAGCTTTCAAGAGTGAAGATAACAGTTTGAGGACTCATGTGTGCCTGACCCAACCCATGTTATTTTCAAAAGCCTCATATGAGTGTGAAAGTGGACAAAGAATAAAGAAGACTATGGAAGAACTGATGCATTTGAGTTATTGTGTTGGAGAAGAATATTAAAATACTATGGACAGTCAGAAGAACAAACAAATCTGTTTTTGAAGATGTACTCCCAGAATGCTTCTTAGAAGCATGGATGACAAATCTGTTTTTGAAGATGTACTCCCAGAATGCTTCTTAGAAGCATGGATGGCAAGACTTTGTCTTTCATAGTTTGGATAGATTGTCAGGAGGGACAAGCCCCTAGAAAAGGACATTATGCTTGGAAAAGTGGAGGGTGTGCTAAAAAAAGGAATCCCTCAATGTGAATGATTGGTACAGTGGCAGCAGCAGTGGGTTCAAGCATAACAACAGTTGTGAGGATGATGTAAGATTGTGTAATTTTTTTGTTCTGTGGTTGCTATAACTTGGACCTGACATGACGGCACCCAAAAACAAATAACATCATTATAATGGAGAAAAGATTGAAATTGTCAAAGACTTCATTTTTCTTAGATCCACCATTAGCACTCATGGGAACAGCAGTCAAGAAACCAACAACATTTTGCATTAAGCACAAGATCTTTTGAAAGTGTTGAAGAGCAAAGAAGTCAGTGTGAGGACAAAAGTATTCCTGACTGAAGCCATGGTATTTTCAATAGACTCATATGCATGTGAAACTTGGGCTATGAATAAGGAAGACCATAGAAGAATTGATGTATTGGAGGAGAATATTAAAGGTACCACGGATTGCCAGAAGAACAAACAAATCTGTGTTGGAAGAAGTAGAGGCAGAATGCTCCTTAGAAGCCAAGGTGGCCAGTCTTCATCTTTGAACATATAACCAGGAGGGTCCAGTCCCTGGAGAAGGGCATCATGCTAGGTAAAGTGGAGGGACAGCATAAAAGAGGGAGACCCTCAATGAGTGACAGCAACAATGGTCTCAAATGTAGCAACCATTGTGGGGGTGGCACGGTCTGGGCAATGTTTATTCTATTTACATAGAGTTGTTATGGGTCTGAACCAACTGGATGGCACCTAACAACAACAATGTTATGCACTTTATACTCTGTCTTAATCTTTGAGTGATTATTTAACCATTTAAGTGCCTTTATTTTCCTCCCTTGAACAGTTTTGATCCATTGTTAGTAAAATCTATGAATGTGGTATCTGTAAATGTGGAACCCATGAATAAAGAGAGTCAACTGACAAGTGAAAAATATTTGCTGGTACACTTATACTGGCCCCATAAGTATTTATTTCCATATAGTAACATCATGTTTATTTGAAATCATTACAACTAGAGATTTTAATGGTTATACCAGAAAACCAACATAAATGAGCTCAAGCAAAAGGGAAATTTTAACAGTTCAAAGTGAAAAACCAACAAGAAGAGACTCAGATGGTCTCACCAGGACTCCATTTCTCTGATCTTTTATTTCTTCTTCCCTCAATAGTTTTCCCTCATGGTCAGCATCAGTTATTCAGCTGACCCAGCCTCACGTCTTCACTATCCTCTGCCTTTTTCTTGTTAATCTTGTAAAATGTCTGGGGCTCACTCTGATTCGACTTATTTAAGTCACATGCTAGCTACTGAAGTTTGACTGTGTTCTAGGGAACCATTATGCATTAATCGTCTTAAACCTGGCTCATCAGCCCTTCCCCTGAAGAGTCTACATGGACTAAAACAGAACTGGGACAAACTCTCAAATGAAAATCACAGGCATAAGAAGGAGTAAAGGAAACCTGAAGGGTGGGAGGAAGTTGGGTCCTTGCATTTTATAAAAGGCAAATGTCTAGTTTTTAGTTTGAAGGGCTTCAGGTAAAACACCTAATCTTGAAGACTCTATGCTTTGAATGAACAAATGATTTTCTTCAGTTATTCGGTTAAAATATTTTTTTTCATATGATTAAAGAAATCCACTGAGTTAATACATATGCACTTTGCTGTTTTCAAAAAGATAAAATAAAAAAGCAGTGGCTTTGGGTTGAACTGTGATTTGAATGAGATTTGCCTTTGGAGCCCTTACACGTGTCCTTCAGTTGTCCTTATCCTAGCCATCACCATCCATCTGTCTTTGCTTCCAGATATCCAACGCTTTCAGGTTACCCCACAGTCCAGCCTTTCCCTGCTCTGCCTACAAATGTTCTCCATCTCCACACAGTGTATCATGCTATCTAAAGTAACACTCCACTGTTTCTTTGTAATATAACCCTGATGCTTTCCATCTGGAATTGCATCATAGATGTCACATTTAGAATCTAGAATCTAGATTTGCTTTGACATATTAACTTCTCTTTGGGAGTGTTGATTCTTCTCCCAGGATTTCTAGTTTTGCTACCCTTTGCTCTCTGTCTTTGGTTCTCTATCTCCAGCATTTTGCACTGCCCAATCAACCCTAAAACTACTGTGGAAAACCAATGGAGTTATAATACAGAACTTGGCAAATGCATGTGAATGGCACAAAATATTTTGCAGTACACAAAGATTCACGATTTGAACCTGGTTGCCGTCAAGAGAGTTCTCATTCCACTCTATCACAGATGGATATCCCCCTTTACCCCAGAGTCTTCATTTTTCTAAGATAAAACATCCCATCCTTCTTAGGATAGGATTACCAGATTCTTCATCATTCTGGTCATTCTCTTCCAGGAAAAGACACTTTGTCAGTGTCTCCCTGAAAATTTGGTGTCCAGAAAGGAACAAAATATAGGCAGCAAGAGAGTTCACATAAGTGTTTTATCATCCAGTACACATTTCTCCGACATGCCCACAAATATATCATGGGAGACTTTATAAAAATGCTTGCTGAAATCTGGATTCACCATGTTCAAAAAGAAATGAGACTATTTGATAATAAATCATACGCACAAACACATGGAACAACATTTGCACATTACAATTTAAGGTTGCCTTCCTCCATCAAAAAAAGTAGTATTCTTTATTTTTTAAAAACTATTTTCATCTTGTCTTCAATCCCATCTTCCACTGGGTTGCAGGAAAAAGTAAATTTAAAACTCACCTGTCCTTGATATCTTGGTAACTTGGTGTTGGTGCCTTCTGTTTTTAAATAGTGTATTTTAATTAGACCAGTGCCTTTTAGATAGATAATCATTTAAATTCAAGATTCAAACTTCTTACCAGAAAGGACTTCTCTTCTTTCAACTATTTTCCTCACCATTGCTTGTTCCCTAAGATGATATATGGGTATTAGTGTATGCCTCCTTAAGGCGATTGTGTAGATTAGCTAGTCCATGTCTAGGCATTTGTGCTGTCTTGAGGTTTTCACTGTCACTGTAAAAGACGGTCTTATCTATCTTAATCAGTGAGTGCCTGCTAGCATCTGCTATAGGAACTCTAGAGCTGATGAGACTCCCTATCAGTATTCAGTGTAAAACATCTACCTGTTATGCATTTCTCCTCCATCTCTCACCCTTTGTGTTGTTGTTGTTAAGTATCATGGAGTTGGTTCTGACTCATAGAGATCCTTCACAGGGTTTCTGAGGCTGTAAATCTTTACTGGAGCAGAAAACCTCATCTTTCTCCCATGGAATGGCTGGTAGTTTTGAACCACCAACCTTGAGGTTAACAGCCTGATTCATAACCACAAGGACCCAGGTAAAAAGTGATGGCCGTCAGATGATGACTGTGTGTGGCTAATGATGGACAATCCTTTCCAGGCTGGTGATTGGCAAGAGTTGAACAATTGCTATGGCTCTGGCTTCAAGAGCTGTTCCTAAATCCAGCCCCCACCCCAGTCCATTTTCAACTCGGAGTTTGGAGGTGGGGTGGGAGTTTTTCTTAGATGCCCTTCTGTAAGTACTCTGGGACCACAGTGCAAAGTCTATTTCAGGTCCTCCATTTCAGAAGTGTAGAATTCAGAAACGCTCATTGTTCAGGTTGTATTTTGCAAGAGCAAGTTAACTGTTATAATTACAGGGGCCCAGAGACAGTGAACAGGACACTGGCTTTGAAGTCTGAATTGGATTTATTTTTATGAACTTTTGTGTGATCTTGGCGAAATCTCCAAACACTTCTGAAACTCAGTTTCATAAGTTGTGAAATAGGTATGATACTCCTGGTGTGGGACTGTAGGATAAGAACTGAATTGCTAACCAAATCCTTAGTGAAGTGAATGATAAAGAAGCAAACTGGGCTGCCAACTGCAAGACTGGTAATTCAAACCCACCAACCACTCCTTGGAAACCCTATACTGGATCGCTATGAATCAGAACCAATTCAATGGCATGTAACCAACAGCAACATTGTTTTCTTTAATTGGATGTTGTTGTTAAATGTCACTGAGTCAGTTCCTACTCAAAGTGACCTTGTATAGGGTTTCAGAGGCTGTAAATCTTTATGGATGCAGAAAGCCTCATCTTTTTCCTGTGAAGCCAGTGGTGGGTATGAACTGTCAACCTTATGGTTAGCAGTTCAGTGCTTATCCAACAGCACCATCAGCAGTCCTCAAAGAAAACAATATCCATCAATAAATGGCAATGATGACTGTAAATCATGATAATGTATTTTAAACATGATGTATTTTTTTAAAAGATTGCTAAGAGATAAGGATTTTGCTTCTTTACCATTGGTTGTATTCATTAAATATGATATTTCCTACTAATACAACCGTTTTTCTTTGAGACAAATGATTTTTCCTCCCTAGAGGGATGTATTTCCTCCTCCTTATGAACATACTTCTGCCCCCCACCCTTTGGGGATTTGGGATTGTGCTGGTTCCTGCATCATTTCCACCATTATTCAACCTGGGGAAGGACTGGTAGAAATCCCTTTGTGGCCTGTTGACATCAGCTCTGAGGATGTGCAAGATAGATTAAGAGTCCTTTAATAGTTTTTTACTTTACAGACAAACAATTGTTTTTCAAATCAGAAGGAAGAAGATTTAGCATAGGGAGGTCAGGCTCGTATCTCTGCCAAGGGAGAGATAACTAAACTCTTATTTTTTCCCCAGGCCCACATATATTTCCTGCTGGGCCTCACAACCTTGTCATTCTTAGCCTTCCCCTCCTGATCTTCCTCTTAGCCTTGCCCTGCTCTGTTCTCTATCCAGTGTATGATGGTGATTAAGGCAGGGAAGACAGAGAGCTCCTGTTTGTAAAGAACAACACCAGTTCTATTCTGAAATCTTGTGATCGTGTAGGAGAGCTTTTCCCAGCAGGTTCTGGATGTTTCCTTTTTTGATTTACTTAATCTAATTTCTGCAGTATGAGTTACAAAACAGAAGGCAATGAGCATTCCTACAAGTCTTTGGCTGTGAAAATATTCCCATGGAGAGCATGGTAGCCTGACCAAAAATATATGTCTTAAAACAGTTGTATTGTTGTTGCATTGTTCTTGTTAGGTACCATCGAGTCAGTTCCAACTCATAGTAATCCTGTATAGGGTTTCCAAGGAGCAACTGGTGTGCCTGACCTGCTGACCTTGTGGTTCAAGGCAACTTTGCAGTCCAGTACATTAAACCATAGTGCTCCCTATGAGTTGTATAGGGCATCCTTTTCATTTTATCAGTAAAAATGACTCTGAATAATGATTTGTCCCTTGTTTTCTCCAAGGCCTTTCCCTTTGTCTGGCTGTCTTTGAGGCTACCGAGATAGAATGGGAGTAGAAATTAAATTGTATAGTCATCTTTTTTGCTGACCAAGAGTTCTCAATATTTGGAGCTAAAAAGTAGGGTTACAAGTGCTCCTAGACTTTCCAGTGTGACTGGAAATAAAGGTCAATTAGAAGGGAAGTTGTTCTGGGCTCTTCATAATCTGTGAAACTCTGTAAAGGTCCAGGCCAGATCTCTTTTTCAGGAGTTCATGATTATAAAATGCACATAGTTCACTGGCTTGGGGAAAATGAGGCCAAGGTGTGATGAGGAACATGTAATAGAATCAAATGACCAGATGGTGGCACTAGTAGTATTTATAAGGCACCACCACAAAACATTAGGTAAATGATGCAGCACTTGCTTCCTTCCAACCTTCTAAAAGTGAAACAACTGTGTTTTGTTAACACCATGTTACACAGAACTGTGTGTGTGTGTGTGTGTGTGTATGTATCTCTGCATTTACCCAAACCATCACAGCCTACTTTCCTGCCGTGTTAGGAGTGTTAGAATGAATTCAAAAGCTGCAAGGCTTTGTTTGTTGAAGTTTGCTCTATGTATTTAGATGTTTTTTAGTCTTTGAAACTTTGACAAAAACAGCCCCAAATTCTCTGAGAATTAAGAGACCCTATTTGTTTAGCAACTATTCTCCTTGCCCTCTATGCATCTTTTGGGAATGTTCCAGAAATTTAGATGCAAGGTTGTAATTATCTGCTCTGTCAAGCTTTTTTTTTTTTTTGTCAAGGCTTTTAATATTCTTAGCATGCATTTAATTTAAAAGGCACCAAGTTAATGTTGCTTTCACATGACTAATAGACTGCCTCATGAATAAATAACTCTGTTTATATATTTTTAATAGTAAAAGAACTTACTTAAAAAGGCACGTGAAAGCCACCAAGAATTATTTCTGCCACTTTTTTCAGCACAGAGAAAGAAGTTGGCACTAGTCCTGTTCATGGTAGCATAGAAACCTGTCCATGTATCCACTTATTTGTAACTTTCTGGAACATGGGCCTGGTAGTTTTCCATGGAACAATAGCAGAGTTCTTGTCTCTGGAATGATATCAGGGCAAGCATTTCTTTATGGGGCCAAATCGTAAATATTTTAGGCTCTGTAAGCCATACGCTCTCAGTTGCATCTACCCAGGCATTGTAGGTAAAAAGTAGCCATAGATAATATGTAAATGAATGGACATTTCTTTGTTGCAGTAAAATTTTATTTATAAAAACTGGCAATAGACTGGATTTGGCTCATGGTCCATATTTTGCAGACCCTTGAACTAGAGGAAGGGATACTTAACTATTTACTTGCATAATATGTTGTTGTTAAGTGCCATGGAGTCAATTTCAACTTATAGCGGTGCTGTATACAGGGTTTCTGAGGAGCAGCTGGTGAGTTTGAACCAACAGTCTTGTGATCCAAACTGACCTTGTAGTCCAATGCATTATCCTTCAACACCGCACCAGGACTCCCGTCAGGCATGTCCTTTTTGATCCTCTTGTTTTGCAAGGGTGGCATAAATGTTTTCCATATGTGTTTGACTTAGTTCTAATCGATTTCCCACTGACTATTATGGGAACAAAAGGACAGGAGCAAGTTCTATTTCTGCTGTGCCTGCTGCAAGTGAGGGAGAATTATTTCCCAAAGTAGGGAATGATGGTTACTTGTCCCATCTCCTCCTGAATTCTCAAAAGTAAGGATTTTGTATCAGGCCAAGGGGATTCAGCATGATCTTCTGGTGCACTGATGTACCTGACTGACATGCATCTTTCATAATAGAGTTAACACTATGGTCTGTGGGTTAATTTGATCTATTGCCTGTTTTGATAAAGTTTTTTTGGAACACAGCCACACTCATTTGCCTACTTATTGTCTATGGCTAGTTTTGCACTATAATGATAGAGTTGAAGCAGAAATGATATGACCTGTTGGTGTTGTTAAGTGTTGGCATGTCAGTTCTGACTCATAGTAACCCTGTATAGGGTTTCTGAGGATTAAATGGTGGGTTTGAACTGCTGACCTTGTGGTTCACAGTCCAGTACTGATTCTACAGCACCACACCAGAAGTCCATATGACCTACCACCCTTAAAATATTAATGATCTGACTCTTAATAGGAAAAAAAAAAAAAAAAAGCTTTCTGAGCCCTGCTCTAGAGCAGAGTTTCTCATCTTTGTGATAGGATGGTAGCAGCTTATGCCTTATGAGACTCTTCATACAAGTTTCAAAACCCGACCCTGGTCCATTCCCTATTGAAGGGGATGAGTTCATTGCCGTATGCTGGGATGTGGCCGCAATGTTAAATGACTATAAAAAATTAGAAATGCAAACACAGAAAATCTTTATTTATCTAGTAGTGGATTAGGCACAGACAGTTCAGAAGCAGCAGCATGGTTCTAGAGCAGTATCATTCATAGTGCGGTCCTTGAACCATTGCACCACTTCAGTATCTGGTTGAATTGCAGATTCTGATTCAGTCAGTCAATCTGAATGGGGATCATCATTCAGAAGTTCTAACAAAGTTCTAGCTGAAGATGCTACTGGTCCATGAACTAGCCTTTGGGTGGCACTGTTGTAGAAGTGTTTCTGAAATGATCAGTTACACATCAAATATGACAGATCACAGAATGGTACTCTTTATGCCCATTTTGCTGATTAGGACTATTTTACTTAGAAATGAATTAATGGTTGCAGTGGGCAACCAAAACTGAGATGTAGATGCTATTGACCAAAAGAATGCCTAAGAAATGTCTTTTAGCCTAGAAGTCAGTTGTCCTACAATTGACACCAGCGTTGCTTGCAATTTTGCTGAAACGAAGTCAGTTGGGATATTGATTATAGACTGTTAAACACATGTGAGACATAAAGAGAAACGAAAACTGCTCTTAGCTCCCCACACTCTTCTTTCATTTCCTTATTATGTATTCTTTGGAGAGTCTCCAAATCTCTATCCCGACACTGAGAATGAATATGTCAAGCAGGAAATGGAATCCTTTTTACATTCTTATAACATAAACACACCTCGTATATGTAAGTTAAAAAAAAAAAAAAAAAAGGAAAAAAATCAGCTGGCAAACACCTTTCTGTGTCATTTGGGGGCACTGTTGTAACCACATAAGGCAGCTTTCTTTGGTCTTGCATTTAGAGACTGATGTCACTAGAGCTGATTCTGTCCATATTATGTGCTCCCTTAGCTTCTGTTTATCAGGAGCTTCTTGTGTAGTTCAGCTGCTGCTTATCAGTTTAAATGATGTAGACTACAGAGAAGAAACACAAAAAGAGGCTAATAAGGAAAGCTTAACTTCCTGAGTTGTCTACCATAAAAGTTTATTTAGGAACAAAATTTCCTTTTAGCATTCCCCTCATATACTTCATTTAAAATGCTGATGATATTTCCTCATCAATTTTACACACACACACACACAAAATTACTTTGTTTTTGTATATACATCATTGTTCTGTAGTTTTCCTTTACAGATACCAGTTTCTGTTGGAATTTAGTCCTTAATATTTTTTCAAGTCAAAGTTTTAGCAATATTGTCTTTGAAGATAAAGTGCCAACTTGAGGGAGAGTAATTTATATCAGATTTTTTGTAAAAAGCCCCCCTCTTTCTCCTCATATTACTTTGGTCTCTCTCATGATTTCTTTTTAGTAGTTTTCCAGAGATAAAAATGTCAAAATCAAGACAACTTTTCCAACGTTAGAGTAATGTCACAATGACATTTGAAGTGAGCTATTGCCAAACCCCAGCTGTGCTATTTGTGATGCTTTATGTGCTAAACATATTACCTCAGATAGTTGTTGTTGTTGTCAGGTGCCATTGAGTCAGAACCGACTCATAGCGACCCCATGCACAGCAGAATGAAACAATGTCCAATCCTGGGCCAACCTCACTACCGCAGCCACACTTGAGTCCATCAATGATGCCATCTGGTTGATCCATCTCGTTAGGGGTCTTC
>NW_006408746.1:683228-684334 GCF_000296735.1 Chrysochloris asiatica | reverse complement strand
CATTGATGGATTCAAGTGTGGCAGCGGTAGTGAGGTTGGCCCAGGATTGGACATTGTTTGGTTCTGCTGTGCATGGGGTCACTATGAGTTGGTTCCAACTCGATGGCACCTGACAACAACAACCAACTCATGAAATAACCAAATGAATGCTTACTCTATGTATTATAGGTTGCTATGCCTGCTGTGGTGCTGTGGGGACTGCAAGGTCAGTGGATCAAACTCAGCAGCTGCTCCTAGAAAACCCTATACAGGTTTGCTAAGTCGGAACTGACTTGACGACACTTAACAAGAACAACAACAGCAGTTTTCTATTTCAATATCCAACAGTGCCACCTGAGATAAAGAATTTATTTCTAGCATTTTTTGTGACTAGTCTGGCTATGTGACTATGCTTTAACCAACGAGATGTAATGTAACATTTTGGCAGCCTTTTCTGTTAGTATAGGGCCAAAGCACAAGTTACCTTGACTCTTAAACATTGTTGGTAGACCATTAACACCAAACTCTCCATACCAGCTCTGGGGCATGTCTCAGAGCTTCTTTTGAAGAGACAAAATAAAAGTGTGTCTTGTTTAAGCTACTGTTGTTTTGGAGTTTCTGTAACAAACAGTTTTACCCATTCCTAACTGAATTCCCATTCTTCATTGCCATCAGGAGTACTTCTAAGGCATGGATTCTATTTGCTCCTTGAACAAGACAAACCCTATTTTTTTTGTTTGTGTTTCTAAGAGTCGTGGCGGAGTCCTGGTGTGGAATTGTAGGATAAGCACTCTACCACAGGTCAGCTCAAATTCACCAGTCGCTCCTTGGAAACCCTATACAGGGTTGCTATGGGTTGGAACTACTCGACAGCACTTATTATCAATAAAAACAACAGGAGTCCTGGTATGGTACTGTAGTATAAGCATTGGACTGCTACCAACAAGATCATCAGTTCAAAGCCACAAGCTGTTCTTTGGAAACCCTATACAGGATTGCTATGAGTCAGAACTGACTTCGCAGTATTTAACGACTGTTCCCATGTTCTGTTCGAACAACTGCTTCTTGGTCTAGGTACAGATTTCTTAGAAGTACAATTAAGTGTTCTGGAATACTCATACTTCTCA
>NW_006408746.1:673976-680243 GCF_000296735.1 Chrysochloris asiatica | reverse complement strand
GACCCTGTATAGGGTTTCCAAGGAGCAGCTGGTGAGCTTGAACCGCCAACCTTGCAGTTCAAATGGCTTTGCAGTCTGGCACATTAACCCACAGTGCCATACCAGGACTCCATGCCAGGCCAAGCAGAGGCCTCCAAATAATTCCTGTTAAAATAAACAGCAATATCTGTTATTTGTATTCCTTTCTGGGACACTTGCTTTGTCCGAAAGCTGGGGACAAACAGAGGAGGTGAGTGAACCTTTGGTTAGTGGGCCATATTGGAACATCATCTGTCCATACTAGCCACTCTAAGGCCATACGCAATGAAAAAGAACAGCAATAACTAACAACCTCAAGCAAGACTGCAGCCTGGTCCAGTAAGGAGAATAATTTTTATTTTCCATTAACCACAGCTGGACAGGGAAGGAGACAGCAGTAAGTGGAGGAAGGGAGAAGAGATGTGTGAAAATAGGACCATGCACTCTACCCTTTCATTTAAATTAGTCAAGTTAAAGCTCTGACCTATGCTTGGGTAGATGGAGTAGAAAGAAGAGGGTTGAGTTAGATGGAAAACTGAAGTTATTTAAATAAATGTGACTGAGTCTTAGAAACTGAAATTGTATAAGCCAGAATGTTTGTAAACTTATGAAATCAGGTCAAGATGATTTTAAGGAAGGCATTACTTGGAAATATAGATAATGCAATGTTGCACAACTAGTAAGGGTTACGGACACAAAAAAAATCCCCAATTCAGGCTTATTTCTAGTGAGTTGATAATCCTCAATGAAAAAATATCATATGTTGTTGTTGTTGTTGTTGTTGTTAGGTGCTGTTGAGTTGGTACTGACTCATGGAGACCTTATTCACAATAGAACAAAACACTGCCTGGTCCTGAGCCGACCTCACAATTGTTGCCATGCTTGAGCCCATTGTTGCTGCCACTGTGCCAATCCATCTCATTGGGGTTTCCCTCCTTTTCACTGACCCTTCAAGCATGATGCCATTTTTTAGGGACAAGTCCCTCCTGATAATGTGTCTAAAGTAGTAGAGATGAAGTGTGGCCATCCTGGCTTCTAAGGAAATTCTGGTTGTACTACTTACAACACACATTTATTTGTTCTTTGGCAGTCTATGATACTTTTAATATTCTTTTCCAACACCATAACTCAAATACATCAATTTTTCTACAGTCTTCTTTATTGTCCAACTTTTATATGTTTCTGAGGTGATTGAAAATACCATGGCTTGGGTCAGGAGCATCTTAGTACTCGAACTGACAGCTATGCTCTTGAACACTTTAAAAGAGATTTTGTACAACAAATTTGCCTAATCAATAAGTCAGTTGATTTCTTGAGTGCTGCTTCCATGAGTGTTGATGATTTATCTGAGTAAAATAAAATCTTAGACAACTTCAAACTTTTCTCTATTTATCCTGATGTTAGTTATTGGTCCAGTATTGAGAATATTTCTTTGCTTTACTTTGAGGTGCAACCAATATGAAGACTGTAGTCTTTGATCTTTATCAATCTTTGATGCTTTCATAAAGATCAATTACATATACCTGTGACACAAATTTCAAACACTATAAAACTATTATTCTTTGTTAATGTAACAATGGGAGTTTTCATTCTTTTCTTTTATGGGGCAAATTTCTCTAGAGGATGAGTCAGTCATGAAGGTTGGAACTTCTTGTGTGCTTCCTGCATTGTGAGAGTCTTCATTACTGCAGGAACATCTTGAACACCAGGCGTGTGATGCAATGAAAATGTAGGCACCAATGAATGACATTCTCCACTGGAGCCCAGAAGGAAAGCAACAAAGCAGATGTGGTCCATCCCAGCTCTTGTCCCATTAGATGCACCTGACTAACTTTACATAAAACTTTGCTTTGTGCTTCCAAGCCCAGGGCTCATTGAACACAGGGTCCTGTGAGACTGCCCTGCTCATACCCTCACGAAACTGGCCCTATCCTTCTATGAGAGATGAAACCCAGCTGTTGCCTTTATTACTTTACTTATGAAGGGTAAACACCTTTTAAAATATTAATTAATTTTTCTCAGCAGCAACAGTTATAAACATCTCAAGGAGAGAACATTTACCTGCTGGCATAACTCTGGCTTTGTCCTCCAGAAATAGTACATAAGCCATGATGATGCTGAGACACATTTCAGTCATTACCCTCTGTGTAGGTCCAACCAAACCCCAAATAGAAAAATGTTGTTGTTGTTTTTGTGTGCCGTTGAGTCTGTTTGGACTCATAGCAACCTGATAGGGTTTCTGAGGGTGTAAATCTCTGCAGGAGCAGAATGACATATCATTCTCCAGTGAAATGGCTGGTGGATTTGAACCACAGTCTATGATGTTAACAGCCCAACACATAACCTATTACAACACCATGGCTGGAGTACATGAAGAGGAGCACAGCATTAGAATTGAAAGAAGACTCATTAATAACCTGTGATATGCAGATGATGCAACCTTTCTTATTGAAAGTGAAGAGGACTTGAAGCGCACGTACTGTTGAATATCAAAGACCATAGCCTTCAGTAAGAATTATACTGCAATATTAGGAATATAAAAATTTTTACAACTGGACCAATAAGCAACACTATTACAAATGGAGAAAAAATTGAAATTGTCAAAGATTAATTTGATTTAGATTCAAAATCCACACCCACGGAAATAGCAGCCAAGAATCAAAGCTTATTACATTGGGCAAATCTGCTGCAACAGATTTCTTTAAAGTATTGAAAAGCAAAGAGATCACTTTGAGGGCTAAGATGTGCCTTACCTAAGCCATGGTACTTCCAATCACTTCATAAGCATCTGAAATCTAGACAATGAATAAAGAAGAATTGATACATTTTAATTATGATATTGGTGAAGAATATTGAATATAGCATAGACTTCCAGATGTACAAACAAGTCTGTCTTGGAAGGCATATAGACAGAAGATTCCTTAGAAATAAAGATGGTGAGACTATCCCTTATATTTTGCAACAATTATCAAAAGGGAGCAATTCCTGGAGAATGGCATCACACTTAGTAAAGTAGAGGGTCAGAGAAAAAGAAGGAAATTTCAATAAAATTGATTGACAAGGGGTTGGTACAATGGGATCAAACATAGAAATAATTTGACGATGGTACATGAACAGGCAGTGTTTCATTCTGCTGTACAATGGGTTGCTGTGATTTGGAACAGACTCATCAACACCTATAGCTAGCTGTGTTCTTTTAAAATACTGTTATATTATTTAAAATATTTCTTCTAGATATTAAAATAGTAACACTATACTACACTCACTTATCATTACTGACAAGGCTAAATTCTATAGACCAGGTATTTATGCAAAAATTAGTATCACTTGAAAATGAAGGATGACTATGTTAGATTACAAAATGGAGGATGACTATATCATTAAATAGCTGCCAAATTATTTCATTGCACTATGGCCAAACACACATCATTACATAATTGCCAAGTCACTGAGAATCATGAACCAACCATGTTGACACATAATCTTAACCATTATAGTCTGTGTTGCTCTCACCTCATATGTTGGTGTTTATTATTGCCAAGTGTATGTTGTTAATACTAAAAATAGTTGGATAGTAGATTTGTTACTGTTATTATAAGTATGAAATGCTAGGTAATGAGATAGTTATTAAATAAAGAGTAGATGTATGAGGGGATTTCAAAAGTTTATGGAAAAGTGAAATTTAAATTAATAGTTTTTTCCATATACCTTTTGAAGCAGTCTTGTATGAAATGAAAGTCTTTAGTGTATTACCAAAAAATCTCCCATTTTCTACATGAGTGAGATAGAATTGACCAGGATTCACAACCAAAGAATCCTAACAGATATTTAAACTTCTCAATTTTGTTTTGAACTACCTTATCTTTGCTCTTTATGTTCCACACAAACTGCCCTTTCAGTACCTTGATCAAGCTGTGCTGTCTCCTATCACAGGGACTTGACATGTGATATTTTCCTTTGTGAATTCTTTTAAACTTCACTTGATAATTTTCATTCTTTGTATTGATGACAAGCTTCTTTCTCTGGGGAATCACCCTTGGACTCCAGATGTGATCAGAGCTCTCTGTTTATACATCTTCAGATCACAGAGATGCAGTTTAATATCTTTTTCTGGTCATCTGATAAATGTCATTCCCTTCCTGAGTCTGAAGTACAAGGAAGGCAGCTGCCATGCCTGCTTTTGCTTATTCTTTGCCTGAGAGCCCTGAACTCTATATATGTCACATTATATTTATTGAATGAAATGATGGAATTAAATGCTTATATACCTTAAG
This sequence comes from Chrysochloris asiatica, assembly GCF_000296735.1. Lineage (NCBI taxonomy): Eukaryota > Metazoa > Chordata > Mammalia > Afrosoricida > Chrysochloridae > Chrysochloris > Chrysochloris asiatica. The sequence continues at coordinate 675,951 of NW_006408746.1, read as the reverse complement.
AAAGTGCCACACTAAATGCTACAAATGCAAATAAAGAAGAAAATCCCAAACAATGCATGATAATTTTCCATGGACTACTACTTACTACTGCTCAGCAAACAATATAGCTCTCTATCTGGCTGGGAGATAGAGTCTGAATTTTAATTCTAACTGCTTAGAATTCTTCATGTATGGATTCTTCAAGCAGGAAATATTGTGACGAGTTTGTTTGAAGAGTGGTTGGATCATCCTCTCAAGTTGGAGTACTTATTTCCTGATGACTAATGGCTTTTTCAAGGATGTCTGAACATACTGTCATTATTATGACCATGGAAGGCATAGAAAAAGGACATGAATCAGGCTCAAGGCTCTGAGACAGCAAGTCTATGTGAAGGTCTTTCCCTGGGTGATTTTGGTTGCTACCTCTAGTCATGATGTCTATTGATGCTTGGAGCTTTAATGACAGGTCAGTCACAACCTTAGGGTCTGACACTACCTTAATACAGGTTTTTCTTATACCTTTTTATTTTTAAAGTCCCAAATAGTTTTTGATATGGTATGCTCACTGGGTAGAGTTTGGAAAAAATATGAAAAATAATATCCTGTATATTATTTATTATTATTGTAAATATAAACATAGCACATTTTCCAAGTGAACATTTTTCATGTGTACAAAACAGTGATGTCAGTTACATAAGTCATAGTTTGTTAAAATTGCTAATGTTCCTTACCAATTTTTTTTTTTTTCATAAACAGAAACTCAATGCTTCCTAAACTATAATTCTCTCTTCCTCTCTCCCTTCCACCCTTGGTAACCACTATTAAACTCTGATCTCTATAAAATTGTCTATTCTAGATATTTCAGATTGGTGAGATTATGTGCTATTTGTCCTTTTGTGATTGTATAGAATTTAAAATGAACATTTATTTGTCACTCTAACCCAGAGGAGGGCAGATGAGGACTCCTTTTTATTCATGAGGAAACTGAGAGCAAATAAACAATGACTGTTGAAGACAGATACAGAACTTAAGTCTGTTCACGTTACTGTCATGGCTCTTTTCTGCCAGACCATTAATTTGAAAAAAATGTTTTAAACTTTTCATTTTCTTCTTTTCATATAAGTTGTCATCTCTGCTTACATGATTATCTACTTTCAAGTCATTGCAAAAAGATCTATTGAGTGATCTATATAAAAGATTCTGGGTGGGATATAAAACAATAAAGCAAAGTCACTGTACTCAAGCTTATAATTTGGTGGGAGTGAAGGTGAGGCCAAGATAATGTCACCTATGTGCTGAACTGCTGAGTTGGTTTGAACCCCAAGTTTGGCAGTTCAAGCTCACCATTCACTCCTTGAAAACCCTATACAGGGTTGCTATGGGTTGTACCCGACTCAAGGGCACTTAACAACAACAACAACTCCATTACTCAAACTTAATAGAGTTGAAATTAAACTTGATCCTAGATTTTGCTTCTTTTATCATCCCATTCTTTCAGTATTACATAGTTTTTATAAACCCATTCAACTATTTGAGACCAAGCTAGGTTATAAAAACAAAAAATAAAACTGACAACAAAATCTGGCTGACAATTGACTTTGTCTCTCTCTCTCACCTTGATCCAAAGTGAGGGACAGGTGACAAGTGTGCTTGAAATGGTTCTTAAATTTAGAAGCATAAGACAGTTTATTAAAATTTTAATGTGGATTGATGATCTATTGAGGAAGTGCTCTAGTTTTTGTTTTCCACTGCTACCAACTCATGATTAAAAATGGCCAATACCAGTCCATTTCAGCTCACTAATGCCTAAGATATCGATGCTGATGTGTTCCATTTCATTTTTGAAAACTTCCAATTTTCCCAGATTCATACTTCGTACATTCCACGTTCCGATTTTCAATGGATGTTTACAGCTGTTTCTCTTCATTTTGATTTGTGGCCCATCAGCAAATAAAGGTTTGTGGCCCATCAGCAAATTGAAAAGGAATGGTGTTGC
>NW_006408746.1:662528-668097 GCF_000296735.1 Chrysochloris asiatica | reverse complement strand
ACAACAACAACAACAACAACGACTGGGAATAGAGTCTGGTCATTTGTAAGAACAAACCGTGAAATACCACTATTAAAGTAAGTAAGCAGGTATGAATAACTTCTTTTTGCTTCAGAAATGGGAATAGAGAAGGCTTAATGAAACGTGAAAGGAATTCTGGGAGATAAAGTATCCTGAGGGCTGGAAAAGGAGATTAGTGTTTATAGTTTCTTCTAGTTGTGGAGCTCTGATCTCACTGGGAAGCAATACCTTTGTGGATGTAAGGGGAGAGTCATATGTGAGTCCATATTGTCTTGGTGCTAGATGTCAATGTTTTAGGAGCTTCACTGAGGGTTTTCATGGCTTAGTTTGGCATGGAGGTAGACAGACTATGGGTAGAATTGTTTCTATTACCGTAGATTAAAGCCATCAGTGACCAAAATAGTGCTCTAGCCTCTGCCACATCTTTATGGACTCTATAGTTCTTGATAGAGAACTATCAAGAATAGAAAGAAAAGTAATACAAAAAAGTAACTTTGATTGGATTTCTTAAAAAAAAATAAAATTCTTTGTTGGGGGTATAGAGTCAGATGTGGATCAATTGGAAACACAAAGAAATGCTATGATTCTTGTTTCTCATGGAGCAATTTGTACCATTAGAATAATGTCAAATGTTCATGTTCTCCTTTTACTCTTAATTTAAATCCTATGAGGTATTTATCAATTTAAAATGTATGAGTATGTCTTGCTTCATCATCTAAGTTCCAAAGCATTTAAAACATCATTTCATGGAGAAAATTAATGAATCAATCGACAAATATTTATTGAGTTTATACTTTGTGCCAGGCACTATTACGTTGTTGTTGTTGTTAAATGCTGTTGAGTCAGTTTGTACTTATAGCAACCCTGTATAAAGTTCCTGAGGCTGTAAATCTTTGTGGGAGCAGAAAGCCTTATCTTTATCCCATGGAGTGCTGGTGGGCTTGAACTGCTGACCTTGTTGCTTGCAGTCCTGTGTTTATCTCACAGATTCCTTGCCTCTCAGGCACTGTTCTAGACCCTTATTCATTTGTAAGCAGAGATAAGTCCCTGTCCTCATTTGAGCTTACCTTCTAGCTGATGGAAACAGGATAAACATAATACATTTCTAAATAAAGTATATTAGTAGGTGATTTAGAAGGAGTCTCAGAGTGAGGAGAAACAGCATGTATTCTTTTCTCCCTTGACTATGTTAAACTTAGAGAGAAGAGTATCTGTGTTAGTGAAAATCTATCAAATAAGAGAATGCAATCCAGTGCATTTTGAGAGACTGATCCTTTGTAACAAACAGAGAATTCCTGCAATTTCTAGAACAGTACCCTTAGGTATTACTGAAAATCCTGCCCAAAGTAGTAGACTTAAGGAGCAGACATCTTATCCCAGATATTTTGCAGCCTATAAATAGAGCAGTCTATCAGCAAGAGGTAAAGACATTAAAAATATGAGAGGTGAAAGGATTCCTTGCTTTCCTGAGGCTAGAGATTGTGGTGACTTGGGAGGTTAGTGACTATCTCCAAGGAGAGAGATTTATTTCCTTAGGTCTTTGAAATTTTTTTCCTGTTGCATCAAAGTTCCTGAAATGTGTATAGATTGATAATGCTCACATCTGGTAAGCTAAGAGTGAATGTATTGTGCATTGGCTTTAATATTGACCAATATCTGAACAAAGTGGATTCCTTGGCAGGCACCTGATAGAATAAACCTGATCAATTTTGGAGTGCTGATCTCTGTAGGAATTTCTGAGTGGAGAAACCTAAACAGTAGAGAATTTAATGTTATAAGTAAAGATAAAATCATTAAAAAGTGTGAAGTTGTAGATTAAGTTTAAGGGCTTTCATTACTGCCTCAGGCTGGACTCTCAAGAGAAAAAAAACAGTGAAGCTTATATATATGTGTATATACACAGAGACATTTATCTCAAGGAAATGGCTTACACAGTGGTAGAGGCTGGCAAGTTTCAAGTTCATGACTCAGGTTTCAGGATGGAGGCTTCCCCTGACTCATATAGCTTCTGGGGATGATGAACCTAATATCGGAAGGTCCAATGGCAGGCTACTGGCAGCATAGGAAAATGAATCTAAGCCCATAGTAAGATAACATACTACTAGAATTGACTGACAATATGGCAGGCCACCGGTTCAAGTCCAAAGAATCAGAGTTCAGTTGATGAGACAGATGCAAGATCTACATCCATCAAAAGGCAAGTGAGCTTTGCCAGAGTGTCCACATATACTCAGCCTATTGTCTTTCAATGGATAGCAGATCTCCTCATGGAGATAATTACATTGTATTAGATCTCATCATGGGATAGGACTACATCTTAACTGCCAAACAACTTTGAATCCTGGTCCATCCGAGTTGACACACAGTGATAACTGTCACAGTTACCTAGTCTTAGTCACTTAGGACTGCTGTAACAAAAAATACCACAGTGGGTGGCTTTAAAGAACAGAAATTTATTTTCTCACTATTCAGGAGGTTGGATGTCCAAATTCAGTGCTTAGCTCTAGGGAGAGATCCTTTAGTGTCTATTTCAACTTTAGTGGCTGCCAGTAATCCTTGGCATTCCTTGATTTGTAGCTCTCTCCATTGTCTATCTTTGCTTCCATGTGGCCCCACCACCATCATGTGTCTCTGTAACTACTCTGCTCTTTTTATAAACTAGGCGGTGATTAGGTTTAAGACCCACTCTATTTGCAAATAGGATTACAAACACTGGTACATGGGCCAGGACTTCAATGCATACTTTGGGAACACAATTCAATCCATAACACTGCTCATCTTGTAGAATGGAGGGAGATGGTCTGGAAAAGGGATGAGTTGATACCATTATTTAATATGTTTGGAACTGAGTGGGGTCATGCCAGGGAGAATGTTTAAGAGATTCATATAGTAAGAAAGGCAGAAAATGAGGATCTCCTTTTTGGAGTTAATGAAAGAAGTTTTGATCTAGAACTGAGAGTTGAATCTGAGGGCTAGCAAAGAAGACAGGGAGTCAAAGATGGGAAGGCTGTCTATGAATTCTGCAGTAAAAACACCCATCCTTGAAGGGTTACTAATTAGAAGTTGTGGCATATGCCACATGTTGGTTTCAGGCACTGCTGTTCTAAAGAGACATGCTGATTTTATGCTGCATATATAAATATGCTCAGAATATAAATTATTTGACATAGACTGACTACACAGAGCAGCAGTAAGATGTCTGTGGAATTTTGGATTCAACATAGACATTCAATCAAACTGCAATTCAGATGTTCCCTCATCTTTCAATTGTTTTATCCTCCATTGAGTAACCATAAAATCGTTTTTTATTTTTGACAAAATAAATATGAAAAGTTCATATCTATCCATGTTTTTTAAAAAAAGCTTTTATTATGAATTGAGTGATAGTTTACATGGGAGAACATTGGTTTTGCACTCATTCTATCATACTTTGTTTCATTGCAATGATTACAATCCCCTCCATGCATCATTTAACAGTATTTGCTTCTATTCCTTCTGTTTTTTTTTATTTTTTTTTTTTTTTTTGTTTTTTTTTTTTTTTTCTTCTGTTTTTTTTTATTTTTTTTTTTTTTTTTGTTTTTTTTTTTTTTTTCTTCTGTTTTTTTTTATTTTTTTCTTTCTTTTCTTGTTTGTTTGTTTATCTTTGATGTACACAAAAACACTCAGGAATATATAATTTTTCAAACAACCAAAAGGCACATTCTGCAAGCTAGCCTTCTGCTCAGCAGCACACAGCCTTTCTCTTTCCATGAGTCTAGAGCTGCATTATCTTTCCATGCTATCACCTCTGCCTCCATCTCTGGTGTCACTGCTTCTCTGGTTAGGGTTCCACGTTCTGATCATGCTCTTCTCTGAAGGATGGTCCAAGGGTCCTCTGTTCCTGGAATTAAGATTAACTACTCCCTTCTTTATGTTTCAAAACTTCTAACTTTACAGTTGAGACAATTGAAATTAGTCATGATAATAATTACTATTGAATCAAAAGAAACCTATCCCCATCTCCTTTTACCAGACCCATCAAGACAAGATGAAAACTATTCAGTGAGGATTCTACCTTCCCCCACACACTCTGAAATTAACTTCCTCTTGAAAATTTGTAGGTCAGCTACTTCATGCCTTTATAGTCCAGCCCCATTTTAGGTTGCTAGTGTCTAAGTTGCCCATCCCTATCAACCCTGTATACTGAGGTGTTACAGCTTTTTAATTGTTATTTCATTTTAATATATAATGTTTCATAACTTTAAAAAATGTTTCATAAAAGTTTTCTATGTTTTTAAACAGATTTATTTATCTTTCAAAAAAAGATGAACTTAAAATATGGAAGCGCTATCACAAGTGAATAAGGAAGACCATATAAGAACTGATGCATTTGAGTTGGTGTTGGAGGAGAATATTGAAAATACCGTGGGCTGCCAAAAGAACAAACAGATCTGTGTTGGAAGAAGTGTAGCCAGAGTGCTTGTTGGAGGCCAGGATGACCAAACTTTATCTCTTATACTATGTACATATTGTCAGGAGAGACTAGTCACTGGAGAAGGATATCATGTTTGGTAAGGTGGAGGGTCAGAGAAAAAGAGGAAGACTCCCAGAGAGATGGATTGGCAAAATGGCAGCATCAATGGGCTCAAGCGTGGCAACAATTGTGAGGTTGGCCCAGGACCAGGCAGTGTTTTGTTCTGTTGTGCATAGGTCGCTATGAGTTGGTACTGACTCACTGGCACCTAACAATAACAACAACAAACCACAAAGTAACAGATGTTTCATTTGAACCATAGATTTTAATTTTTCCCAAGATTCAAATGAGGTTCTTGATTTAAGCTCCAACAGAATTCCAGTAGGATAAGCAGTGGACCACAATGTCGGTTTGAACCACAAAGTTAGTGGTTCAAACTCACCAGCCACTTCTCAGAGCCCTATACAAGAGTCTGAAATGATTCAATGGCACTTAACAACAACAACATAACTAAACACATGTCTACATGCATATGTAAATATATACACATAAATGTTGTTGCTAAGTGTCATGGAGTTGGTTCCGACTCATGGTGATTCTTTGCAATGTTGTCCATAACTTGTCATGATCCACACAACTGAAAGCCTTTGTGTAGTCAATAAAGCACAGGTAAACATCTTTCTGCTTTCAGTCATGATCCACCTGATGTCAGCAATGATATACTTTGTTCCATGTCCTCTTCTGAAACTGGCTTAAATCTCTGAAAGTTCTCTGTCCATGTATGTTTGCAGTCATTTTTGTACTACTTTTAGTAAAACTTTACTTGCAGGGGATATCAATGATATTGTCGGATGATTTCCGCATTCAGTTGGGTCACCTTTATTTGGAATAGGCACAAATATGAATCTCTTCCAGTTAGTTGGCCAGGTAGTTATCTTCCAAATTTCTTGGCATAGATGAGTGAGTGTCTCAGGTACCTCACTCCAAATCTCCAGTTTGCTGAAAGATTTGAATTTGTATTCCATCAATTTCCTGGTTCCTTGTTATTTGCCAATGCCTTCAATGCACCTTGGACTTCTTCCTTCAGGACCATTG
>NW_006408746.1:661953-662428 GCF_000296735.1 Chrysochloris asiatica | reverse complement strand
TTAAATTTTCAGAACATTTAATCCTTGGAAAATTGGGAAAACTGTCAGAAGAAATAGATTTCCATAGACTAAGATTTTAAATGAACCAACAAGAGATTAAAAGAGGAGAAGGAAGGCACCCTCAACACAATGTGTCCACTTTTTTCCCCCATCCCAGTCATGGATGGTGGCTGCTGCCCTGCTGTACACTCTTGTTATTGGCTGCAGATTCATCCTGCAAGTCATTCTACATCCGTGTAGATCTATTCCTTTCCTTCCTCCCTCCTTAGCTCAGCTGTTTTTCCTCACCTTGTGTTTCAACATCTGACAGTTTCTGAGTAGTTCCATGCCTGAAATCTTACTTAACCCATGTCTTGTTGCCAATCAAAGAATGATCTGCTCGAAATGTAAGTCTGATTATGTCAGAGAAGCAGTTCTACCACCAACCATCTTCCCTTCACACAGTGAAAACAAGAAGAAAGACTATCTCCCTATT
>NW_006408746.1:657389-658861 GCF_000296735.1 Chrysochloris asiatica | reverse complement strand
GCTTTCTGCATCATTCAATAATTTGCCCAAAGAATCCTTTAATACCTCAAGTTGAGGTTTGACTTTTTTCTTCAGTTCCCTCAACTTGAGAAATGCTGAGCCTGTTCTTTCTTTTTTGGTTTTGTAACTCCACATCTTGCACAATTCGTTATAATATTTGACTTTGTCTTTTAGAGCTGACCCTTTGAAATTTTCTGTTCTGTGTCGGTACCTCCTTACTTCTTCCATTTGCTTTAGCATCTGTATGCTGGAGAGCAAATTTCTGACATCCCTTTTGGTCTTTTCCTTCTTTCTTGTCTTCTTAATGACCTTTTGCTTTTGAGAAGTATGAGTATTCTGGAACAGTTGTGCTGATGAGGAACCTATGCATACACCAAGAGGCAGTTGTTTGAAAAGAACAAGGGAACACTGAATGATTTAAAATTAGGAAAGCTGTGCTCCAGGGTTGTTTTTTTTCACCATACTTATTCAATCTGTATGCTGAACAAATAATCCATGAAGCTGGATTATATGAAGAAAAATGTAGTGTCAGGATTAGAGGAAGGTTCATTAACAACCTGCAATATGCAGATGATACAACCTTGTTTGGTGAAAGTGAAGATAACTTAAAATACATACTGAAGAAGATCAAAGACCATAGCCTTCCATATGGGTTGCTTCTCAATGTAAAGAAAACAAAAATGTTCACCACTGAACCAATCAATAACATCCATATCAATGGAGAAAGAGCTCTGGTAGCATAGTGGTTACAAATCGAGCTGCTAATCTCAAGGTCAGCAGTTGCAGACTACCAGCTGTTCTGTGGGAGAAAGATGAGGCGTTCTGCTCCCATAAAAATTTATAGTCTTAGAAACCCTATGCAGGGTTGCTATGAGTCAGAACTGACTCCACGGCACACTACCACCTTCACTACCAAATCAATGGAGAAAAGATTGGAGTTGACAAAGACTTCATTTTGCTTAAATCAACCATCAACACTCATGGAAGCAGCAGTCAAGAAATCAAACGAAGTGTGACATTTGGCAAATCTGTTGCACAAGACCTTTTTAAGTGTTGAAGAGCAAAGATGTTGGTTTGAGGACTAAATAGCACCTGACCCAAGGGATGGTATTTTCAATAACCTCATTGTGTTGTTGTTGTTGTCAGGTGCCATCGAGTCAGAACCAACTCATAGCGACCCCATGCACAGCAGAATGAAACAATGTCTGATTCTGGACCAACCTCACTATTGCTGCCACACTTGACACCATCAATGATGCCACCTGGCTGATCCATCTCGTTAGGAGTCGTCCTCTTTTTCTCTGACCCTCCATCTTACCCAGCATGACATCCTTCTCCAGTGATTGTTCCTTCCTGACAATATATCCAAAGTATGAGAGACGGAGCTTAGCCATCCTGGCCTCTAAGGAGCACTCTGGCTGCACTTCTTCCAAAACAGATCTATTGGTTCTTTTGGCAGTCCATGGCACTTT
>NW_006408746.1:643816-652925 GCF_000296735.1 Chrysochloris asiatica | reverse complement strand
GACAGACAGACGAGTGGTGGCCATTTGGTTTTATGTTGATACTGTCACTTTAAATTTTGATGTCAATCTTGATACAATCAAGATGTTCTCTGTGATACTATCAATCCTGATACAATCAAGATGTTCCTTCCCAAGATGGTGGCTCCTAGAACAGCTAAGTGTCTTGATTAAGAAAACAATGGATTTCTGGATTCCTTTCAAATTCCCCAGCTGTAAACCCTCTGATCTTCAAACATACCTTTATATTTGTTTCAGAGTTCTAACACTATCTTGTGAGCTCTCTTGGCCCGGTGTTCCGTGTTGTTGTTGACGGAGCTCCTCACTACACGTCTACCCGATCCGCCATCTTGAAGGAGCAAGCCTGATAGTGTAGTGGTTAGACCTCACTGCTTCGAAGATCTCGCTAACCTCATATGCTTTCTAAATTTGGATAGTGAAGATGGAAGATTATAGAAGAATTGATGCATTTGAGTTATGGTGTTGGAGGAGAACATAAAATGTACTGCCAAAATAACTAACAGATCTGTGTTGGAAGTAGTGTAGCCAGAGTGCTTCTTAGAAGCCAGGATGGCCAAACTTCGTCTCTCATACTTCAGACATATTATCAGGAGGGACTAATCAGTGGAGAAGGATATCATATTTGGTAGGGTGGAGGGTCAGAGAAAATGAGGAAGACCCCCAATGAAATTGATTACCATGGTTGAGTCAGCGATAGGCTCAGGTGTAGCAATGATTGTGAGGTTGCCCAGGACTGAGCAGTGTTTCATGAGTTGGTACTGACTGGATGGCACCTAACAACAACAACAACAATAACATAGTGATTATATGCACAACAGAATAAAACACTGCTTGGTCCTGTGCTATACTTACAATCTTTGCTTAGTTTGAGTCCATTGTTGCAGCCATTCTGTCAATCCATCTTGTTGAGTGTCTTCCTCTTTTACATGGACCCTCTAATTTACTAAGCATTATGTTCTTCATCGAGGACAAGTCACACGTCCAAAATATGTGAAATGAAGTCTCACCATTCTTGTTTCCAAGTAGCATTCTTCCAAGACATATTTATTTCTTCCAAGGCATATTTATTCCATCAGATAGTCCAGAGTATAATTCATAGATAGCAATTCTTCAACAATCTTCCTTATTCATTGCTCAGATTTCTCATGCATATGAGGGGATTAAAAATATTCTGACTTGAGTAATGTGCACCTTAGTCCTCAAAGTAATATTTTTGTTTTTTATCACTTTGAAGCGATCTTTTGCAGCAGATGTACCCAATGCAATACATGTCATTTGATTTTTTGACACATATATCTGCGCACTGATACATTACATATGTTGCTGTTAGGGATGGTTGAGTCTATTTTGACTCATAGTGACCCCATGTAACAGAGTAAGCTGTAATCTTTGCAGGAGCACCTTTATGAAAAACAGTTTAACATTGGAAACATGGAAAAGCTAAGATGTACTATGTTTAGATATGGTACTTTATTGCAATTTTCTAATGAAATAGTTTGGCACACTTTCCATGAACCTTTAATCTGTCACCACTTTTTTTCTAATTTTAATATATTTCACACCCAGACTTGAATTACTGAATGTGATTTAAAGCTCACCCTAATTTTATTCCTGGAGTGATTTCATGACTCTGTATCAAAGCTTTACTATATCTCAGTAACTATCTTAGCTAGAGAAAACAGTTTGACTCCTTCCAAGTTCATCAAGGAGAAGGTGTTAACTTACCTTCTCACATCCCTGCTTTCTACTTCCAGTACCCAATACACAAGAGTCTAATGGGAGAAAAGGGCTATAATAAAAGGTGATCTGTTGAGAGGATAAATGTCCTCCTGATGAGGTTTTCTTCAACCCGTGAATATCTTCTTGACACTGTGCTCTTGATATATTTGAGACCAATTAATACATCATGGGGTATTGGGAAGCATGCTAGATGAAGAATCAGGTGAAGTTAATGATAGTCCTATTTATTATGCCTTAAACAAGTTGGTTTCATTGGGCAAAATGTTGTGTCTTTGCTTTTCTGTTTATTAATTTGTTAAACCAGACAGTCATATGTTGTTGTTGGTAAATAGATTTGGTTCAGACTTATAGAAACCCTGTATATGGTTTCCAAGGAGCAGCTGGCGAGTTTGAACCTTTGACCATGTGGTTCAAACTGACCTTGAGGCCAAGTGTATATCCTATGACACCACACACCAATCAGATATTCTGATCTTAAATTTCTTTATAGTTCTATGATGCTAATCTATCCTTGATGGCATGATACTGTAGGATAATCATTGAACTGTTAACTGCAAGGTTGGTGGTTCAAAACTCCCAGCCATAACTCAGCTCTGAGCCATAACTCAGAGCTATTATGAGTCAGAACGCACTCAATAGCACTTAACAACAACAACAACAACAACAATAATCACACATGCATCACATAAAACAAGGGGGCTTCAAAAAGTTTATGGAAAAATTCAAATTTTTTTAATTCCAGTTTTTCCAAGAACTTTTGGAAGCTCCCTCATCTGTCAGTGGCTTGCATGTTGCAGGAATACTGGAAGCTACGTCACTGGTGTTTAATGTCACCATGGTGAACAGACTTCAGTGGCATGCTTAACGACATCAACAATGTATATAATGATTTCCCCAATTCATAGCTGACTTCAGCCCTAGTAATTACTTTGTTATATAAGCTTTTCTTTTAAAAATGGAAATAACTAGGTTCCTGAATATAACCAAACAAAATCCCTGGAGTAAATTTAAACAGATGATTCAGATACATTTTATTTTTACCTCTGAATTCTTCTATTGTGGCGCGTTCATCAATGTTTGGTTTAAGAGTTGCCATTAAGCATTAATGTATTATATTCTGAGAACTTGGTCATAGACACTCACTACAATGCTACAGTCTACCCTTTGAAACTGAAATATAAATGAGAAAAGGAACGTATAGGGCCTCTTGGAAAGAATTACTAGGAAAACAAATACTTTGTCTCCAGGATAGGGTTTTTCTTTGGTTCTTTACTATATCTCCAGCACTTGGCACAGTGCCTGGGACTTATACATTGGTGCTAAGTAAATGTTTATTGAGTGATCTTAGCAGTGAATGATTTCTAAAAAATGTAGCCCTCAGAAAAATTCCCTGAGCAACTATAATGGGTCAAACAGAGACAGGGAGCCTAGGAGGCCTCTTGTAATGCAAAAGAATTAATTATAAGACCTTGCCCACTTTACAGTCTGTTTACTGTATTAACTGGTCTTCCTTATGGTGTATGGATATTATCTTATCACAGCTGCATTGTACTTTAATGGGCCACCCATAAAATTTCTCTATTTTACTTCCTTGTGAGATATTTTACTGGCTAATGGGTTTTACCCACCTTTAAGGATGAGCTTTCCCTGGAGGCAGAGGAGAACACCAGCCCCTGGGAGGGGCTAGAACTGGAATTATGAAGAACTATGCATGAGCGACATCTCAGAATAAGTTTTTGTCTGTGCCTACCAGAGGCCTTTGTGGTAGAATCCACCTTGAATACATGCTGCACCACTTCTCAGAAATTCCCTCCTATCCCTATGAATAAACATGATGCCTTTCCCTACCCAAAACCCCTAAAGTGTCAGGGGTTAATCATTACATTAAGCAATCCCCATCTCTACATGCAAGTCACTTTCCTAAAATAAACTTTTGTTCCCATGTACACATGGGCCTTCCCTGACTATTATTACTCAATAGAAAGCAAGAGCCCTCTCTTGTAGGCTAGAGGTGTGATGAACACTGCCAGTAACAAAGGCAAATTATTTTCATAAATGTAAATGCGATTTCTAAAAGGCATGCTAATAAAAACAGTCCTGACAGTTTCCAGCTATAGTAGAGTTTAGAAGATGAGAGCGGTAGAGTCTTCTACCTAGGAAGAGTGGGTTGAGCAAGTGAGAAACTCCAGTCACCTTAAAGTTTACAGGGTTGACAGAGGAAGTGGTGCCCTCAAAGAAGACCGAGAAACAATAAAAAGTACTAAACAAAGCAGAGGAGCCCCTATTACAGAAACAAGGTGAGTGAAATCATCAATAAGAGGGAGAATTCAGTCGTGCATAATGTTATAAGGAGGCCACAAAAATTGACTTAAGGATTATTTGATAGAAAGAAATCCACTCAAGCTTCAATAAATAATGAACAGGTTTCAGCAGACTTTCCAGACTCACACAAACTAGGAAGGAGAAACAGACTACTGCTGAATGTTTAGCCACTGAAAACCTTGCGAATAGCTGTGAAACATTGTCTAATGTAGTGTCAAAGATGTGCCTTCAGGTGAAAAGACACTCAAGGATGACTGGGGAAGAGCTGCCTATTCTGAATAACATTGTCAGACATACAACTGGAAGATAAAAACAGTATGAATAGCGCCAGAATACTGTCAGATATAGTGCTGGAAGGTGAGACCCTCAGTATATAAGGCAGTTGAATTATGACTGGGGTAGAGTTGCCTCCTCAAAGTCTAGTTGCCTGTGACAACAGGAATGGAGTAAAGCATTGATTATTATCCCTTCCATATATCATCAGTTAACAGTGTTTCTCTCTATCCTCTTTAGCTTTTTTTTTTTTTTTAAGCTTTGGGGGGGGGGGGCTTTCATTTACTGATGGGGCACAAATCAAAATGAGGAGAAACAGCTATAAACATCCATTAATAATCAGAATGTGGGAAGTAAGAAGTATGACTCTAGGAAAATTGGAAGTTGTCAAAAATGAAGTGGAACACATAAAAATTGGTATTTCAGACATCAGTGAGCTGAACTTGACTGGCATTGGCCATTTTGAGTCTGACAATCATAGTTTAGTATGACAAGAATGACAAATTCAAAAGGAATGGGGTAGCATTCAAAAGACCATTTCAAGATCTGTCTTAAAGTACAATGCTGTCTGTGATAGGATAATATCCATACACTTATAAGGAAGACCAATAATACCATTACTATTCAAATTTTGGACCAATCACTTCAGCCAGTGATAGATAATGAAATTGAAGAATTTTAACAAATTCTTCAGTCTGAAATTGATCAAACATACAATCACGATGTGTTGGTAATTACTGCTGATTGGAATGTAAATGCTACAAACAGAGTAGGAGTCAATAGTTGGAAAATATAGTTTTGGTGATAGAAATGATGCTGGAGATAGCATGATAGTAAGACTAATCACGTCATTACAAATACCATTTTAAAACAACGTAAGATGTGTTTTATATGCATGTATCTTACCAGAAGAATACAAAGGAACCAAATTGACTACATCTCTGGGAAGATGTGCTGGAAAAGTTCAATATCATCAGCCAAACAAGAACAGGGAAAGACTGTAATTGACTATCAATTGCATATGAAAGGTGAGCAATGTTTAAGGAAGACTGCAGAATAATTGATGTATTTGAGTAATAGTGTTGAAGATGAATATTAATAGTATCATGGACTAACAAAAGAACAAACAAATCTGTTTTGGAAGAAGTACAGCTAGAATGTTCCTTAGCAGCCAGGATGGGGAGACTTTGTCTCTCATACTTTGGACATGTTATCAGGAGGGATCGTCCTGGAGAAGGACATCATGCTATGTAAGATGGAGGGTCGGTGAAAACAAGGAAGACCTTCAATGAACTGTATTTGCATAGTGGCAACAATAATGGACGTAAGCATCACAACAATTTTGAGGATGGAAGTGCATCGTTCTGCTGTGCACAGGTCACTATTAGTTGGAACAGACTTGATGACACCTAATAACAACAATAACATACCACCTGAATTTAGAAACAATCTCAAGAACTGATGTGATGCATTAGACATTAATGATTGAAAATAAGAAGAGTTGTAGGATGACTTCAAGAACATTTTACGTGAAGAAAGCAAAAGGTCATTAAAAAAACAGAAAAGAAAGAAAAAGCCAAAATGGATGTCAGAAGACTCTGAAACTTGCTCTTGAGTGTAGAGAAGGTAAAGCAGCTGGAAATGGTGAAGTAAAAGGGCTGAACAGAAAAATTCGAAGGACAACTTGAGAAGACAAAGTGTTATAATGAAATGTGCAAAGACCTGGAATTAGAAAATCAAAAGGGAAAAACACATTCAGCATTTCTCAAGCTGAAAGAACTGAAGAAAAAAATTCAAGCCTTGGGTTGTAATATTGAAGGATTCTGTGAGCAAAATATTAAAAGATACAGGAAACATCAAAAAAAGATGGAATTAACAGAGAGCCACTGTATCAAAATTAATTGGTTGATCCTCATTAATTTCAAGAAATAGCATATGATCAAGAACTGATGGCATTCAAGGAAGAAATCCAACTTGCACTGAAGACTTTGGCAAAATGCAAAACTCCAGGAATTGATAGAATACAAATTGAAATGCTCCAACAATCTGATGTAGCACTGGAGGTGATAACTGGTCTATACCAAGAAATTTGGAAGACAGTCACTTGGCCAACTGATTGGAAGAGATTCATATTTGTGTTTATTCTAAAGAAAGGTGAACCAAGAGAATGTAAAAATCTTGGAACAGTATCATTGATATCACATGCAAGTAAAAATTTTTTTGAAGATAATTTAAAAATGGTTCCAGTAGTACATGGACAGGGATCTGCCAGAAATTTAAGCCAGATTCACAGGAGAATGTGGAAGGAGAGACATCACTGCTAACATCAGATGGATCTTGGCTAAAAGCAGAAAATACCAGAAAGATATTTTTTGTTATTGTTAAGTATCATTGAGTTGGTTGTGACACTTAGTGACATTTTGCATAATAGAATGGAACACTGCCTGGTCCTGAAATATCCCCATTACTGTTACTATGTTTTATCCCACTGCTGTTGCCACTTTGTCAACCCATCTCACTGAGGGGGGTGGGGGGGGAGGTCTTCCTTTTTCTCACTGACCTCCATTTTACCAAGCATGAAATCATTCTCCAGAGTTGAGGTCCTCCTAATAAGTTGTCCAAAGTTATTCAAAGTTGTTCAAAGATGAAGTCTTACCATACTAGCTTCTAAGGAGCATTCTGATTGTCCTTTGTATAAGACAGATCTGTTTGTTCTTTTTAAGTCCATTTTTAATACTTTTCTCTATAATCCAATTGCATCATTTCTTCTATGGTTTTCCTTACTTATTGTCCAACTTTCACATGCATATGAGGTGATTGAAAATATCATGGCTTGGATCAGACACATCTTAGTCTTCAAAGTGATACCTTTGCTCTTGAAGAGCAAATTGTATGCTGAGCAGATAATGTGAAAAACTGGATTGTATGAAGACCATGGCAATAGGACTGGAGGTAGATCATTAAGAACCTGAGATATACAGATGATACAATCTTGCTTACTGGAAGTGAAGAGGATGTAAAATACTTACTGATGAAATTAAAGAAGCTGGATTATACGAATAAGAACCTGGCATCAGGATTGGAGGAAGACTCATTAACAACCTATGAGGTGCAGTCAAGAAGTCAAATGAAATATTGCATTAGACAAATTAGTTGCAAAATATTTCATTAACATTTTAAAGAGCAAAGGTGTCAGTTTGAGTACTTAGGTGTGTCTGAAGCAAGCCATGGTAATTTCAATCACCTAATATGCAAGTAGGAGTCCTCTGTGTGGCACTGTGGGTTAATGTGACAGACTGCAAAGCCATTTGAACTGCAAGGTTGGCGGTTCAAGCTCACCATCTGCTCCTTGGAAACCCTATACAGAGTCACTATGGGTTGGAATCAACTCAACCAATGGTACTTAACAACAGCAATATGCAAGTTAAAGTTGGGCATTGAATAAAGAAGACTGGAGAAGAGTTGATTCATTTGAATTGTGGTATTGGAGAAGAATATTGAAAATACAATGGACTGTCAGAAGACCATTGTACCTGTTTTGGAAGAAGTATAGTTCTAATGCTCCTTAGATGGAAGCTTGACGAGACTTTGTCTCTCATTCTTTGGACATGTTGGCAAGAGGGATCTGTTGCTGGAGAAGGACATCATGCTTGGTATACCAGATGGTTAACAAAAAGAAGGAAGAACCCCAGTAAGATGTACTGACTCAGTGGAGGCATCAATGGGTTCAAACATAGCAACAACTGTGGGAATGGCCCAGGCCTGGGCAGTGTTTCATTCTGCTGTGCATAGGATTGCTATGAGTCAGAACTGATTGGATGGTACCTAGCAACAACAATGACAACATTCAGATAACAAATATATACCTGTAGACTTCGAGCTATAGAAAATGTTTTCACCAAGATGAAGTCACATTAATATATAAAATTTTAATTAATTTTACAGAAAGTTGATTTAGTCCCTTAGAACACCTAAAGGTTTTTGTGCAATGCCAGCTAGTTGAAAGAACTGCAGACTTAATCAATTCAATTCTTGTTTCTCATGATCTTTGTTCCTGTGGAACAGAGGTTAAGCATTAAGCTTAACCACTGAAGCAAAAGGTCAGTAGTTTGAGTCCACTAGTTCTGTGGGAAAAATATATGGTAATCTGTTTCTGTAAAAATGTACAGATGTGGAAACCCTGTGGAGCCATTCTAAAAGGGTTTTTGTGAGTCAGAACTTATTTGAAGGCAGGGGGTTGGGGTTATTGAAATAACTACAAGTCTAATAAAATTCTAAATTATTGTGGAACAAAAAATGCAAGAATAATAAATGTTCACTAGTCTAGATTAGTTTTTATGAAACCTAATTATTAACTTGCCTTTCTGCTTAACTTTTCACATAAGTCCTTTATGATACAACTATACTTGACTGCAAAGTCATTTGAACTGCAAGGTCAGCGGTTCAAGCTCACCAGCTGCTCCTTGGAAACCCTATACAGGTCGTTATGGGTCAGAATCGACTTGATGGCACTTAACAACAACAACATACTTGTACATATACCCAAATTCTGTCCTGGTGTGGCACTGTGGGTTTATGTGCTGGACTGCAAAGTCAGTTTGAACTGCAAGAACAACGGTTCAAACTCACAAGCCGCTCTTTGGAAACCCTATATAGAGTCGCTATGGGCTGCTAAAGGCAATACAGAAATGGCTACAATCATACATTGACAGAGAACCTCCAGAGGTTCAAGCCGGATTCAGAAGAGGTTGTGGAA
>NW_006408746.1:636955-642621 GCF_000296735.1 Chrysochloris asiatica | reverse complement strand
AACAACAACAACAACAATGGGTTGGAATCCGCTTGACTGTACTTAACAACAACAGCACACTCAAATCCAGGTCTTCTATGACACACTTGCACTTAAGTTTACTGATGTGTCAGATATTGTTTTACAAGTTGTGAGATTTACATTGATACTGATAGAAAAGTAGTTTGCTCTGTTTTAACATTTTCCCATTGAAATAGAAACAATATAGAATTTGCCAACATTGTTCAACTCAATAGCACTTACTTTGAAATTTCAATATGAATGACAGTTGGGTGCTTCTGGGGATTAAAACATGAAAGACCCACAGTGCTTGCTTTTAGGGAGTTAACAATGTCACTGTTAATACTGTTGCTATGATGGGGCATGTGTACTTATGTAAGCACATCTTTCTCAACTACTTAAAATATTTACAAGATGCTCTTTAGGTGTGCTAGCATAATCTTTTGAGTATCAATTTAAAAATGCCGCTAACACACTCTACCTTAGTGTTTAAACTTACTTTGGCTTGTTTATTCTTAAAAATGGATTTTTTTCTTATCTAAGGACTTGTATAATATCAATCACTGTAAAATTGTTTGCTTTTCAATGGTTTGTTCTCTCTTCTGGATTCCTGGTTGTGAAACTGAAGATTGACTTAAAAAAAAAAAATCAAGTTCTATATTCCATGTATGCAAGTTGCTTCTTTTATGCCCATAATCTGCAACCATACACAATTTCAGTTACCCAAATTTGAAGAAATGTGACTCTACATCCTCAGTCAGTCAGCGGCCCACACTGGAAGTTGAATTCTCTGGAAAGGCGGACACCAAAGAACATGCTCAAAGTTCACTTTATGAATAATGATTGAACTTTAAAAAGCAGATGCTGTATTTGAAAAAAAGGTTCTAGTTAATTACATTTAAGGCTTCAAAAAAGTTAGATGCATGAATGTAGAATCTATCTTCCCTCTGGACATCTACAACAACAGGTACATTGCATTTTCATTACTTTCTAGTTGTTCACTTATGGATGTTCTTCAAAGCAGCGATTTCTTAAGATCATGTGCTTTATTTCTCTTCTTTTTATGAGTCATTGTATTCCCAGCATCTAGAATGATGCTGACTAAATGAAACTGCTCAATGGATTCTCACAAAATGAATGATTTATTTAGGGCCCATGGAATGTTTCTTTGATTGTGAAGTAGATACTTCATTCCTTCTGGCTTTCATATTTTGCTCCTATAGACACAGATGTCAAGTTTCAGAGTTTTAATTTCTGTTTAATAACTTATGTTAATGTACAGTAATTGTCATAATGCAAACTTTTCTACTCATGCCTTCTCCATCCCAATTTTCAGGATAAGTCCAGAAGACAGATACTTTCTAATATTATTCATATGCTTCCCTGTTACAGCATGACTAAAAGCCCCCATTTAAACTACGTATCTGCTAAGTCTTTTCAGCCCCATCTCACCCTTCCCCCCTTTCTCCCCCTACCTCACCCTATGGAAAAATAATAAATAAACTTCTTACAGAAAAACCTTGAAGGCCAGAATGACCCAAGGACACCTGAACAAAAAGGATAAAACTTAGTCCATATATATAAACAAGATAAGGGTTTATTGGTGGGTTTACTCCCACTTACAGGATAAGGGTCTGCTGGAATTTACCACCCCAGCTAACAAGACAAGTCTGTGTGTTTTAACCGCTCTGTGTTTCTGGTATAAAAACTTTGTTCCCCTCCTTACTTCGGCGTCAGAGTGATTTAGGCTTGAGCTAACACTCTGGCTGCTGGCAATAAACTTTGCTCTTTAAGTTTTCTGAGTTGAGTTCTTTCTAAGTCACGCTGCAGCAACATCCCCTGGAATTGTTCATTGTGTTCTGACCTTGCTGTTGTCAGATGTCTTTGAGTCAGTTTCTACTTACTGTAACTATGCATAACAGAATGAAATATTGCCTAGCCCTGCACCATACTCATAATTGTTGTTAAGTTTGAGCTCATAGCTGCTGTCACTATGTCAGTCATCTTGTTGGGGGTCTTTCTCTTTTTCACTAACCTTTAACTTTTCCAAACATGTTGTTAACAGGGTTTGGTCCCTTCTAACAACATGTCCGAAGTATGAGGGATGAAGTCTTACCATCCAGACTTTTATGGAGCTTTCTGGTTGTGCTTCGTCCAAGACAGATTTGTTTGTTTTTCTGGCAGTCTGTGATACTTTCAATATTGTCCTCTAACTCCATAATTCAAACCCATTGATTCTTCTATGATCGTTCTTATTCATTATCAAACCTTCACATGCATACCGAGTGAAAATACCAGGGCTTAGGTCAGGAACATCTTAGTCTTCAGACTGATCTCTTTGCTCTTTGGTGTTGTTGTTAAGTGCCGTCAAGTCGGTACCAACTCATAGCAACTGTATGCACAAAAGAATGAAACACTGCCCAGTCTTGCACCAACTGCCTAATCATTGCTACACTTGAGTCCATTGCTGCTGCCACTGTGCCAACCCATCTCACTAAGGATCTTCCTCTTTTTTGACCCTCCACTTTACCAAGCATGACACCCTTCTCCAGGGACTGGTTCTTCCTGATATGTCAGAAGTAGGAGAGACAAAGTCTGGTCATCCTAGATTCTAAGGAACATTCTGGTGGTACTTCTTCCAAGACAGATTTATTTTTGTTCTTTTGACGTTCCATGGGATCTTTGATATTCTCCTCCAGCATCATAACTCAAGTGCATCATTTCTTCTGTGGTCATCTTTACCCATTGTCCAAGTTTTACCTGGATATAAGGTTATTGAAAATACATGGCTTGGAGCAAGTGCACCTTAATCTTCAAACTGACATTTTTGCTCTTGAACACTTTAAAGAGGTCTTGCACATACCTTTCGTAATTTTAAACCATTCACTATTCCCTGTTCTGTTCAAATGGCTGTCTCTTGATCTATGTACAGGTTCCTCATGAGCGTGCTTAAGTGTTCCAGAATACTCGTACTTTGCAATGTTGTCCATAGCTTGTCATGATCCACATAATTGGAATCTTTGCATAGTCACTAAAGCACAAGTAAACATCTT
This sequence comes from Chrysochloris asiatica, assembly GCF_000296735.1. NCBI lineage: Eukaryota > Metazoa > Chordata > Mammalia > Afrosoricida > Chrysochloridae > Chrysochloris > Chrysochloris asiatica. The sequence continues at coordinate 639,568 of NW_006408746.1, read as the reverse complement.
TCTGGTATTCTCTGCTTTCAGCTAAGATCCTTCTGATGTCAGTAATGATATTCTCTCATTCCAAGTCCTTGTTTGAATCTGATTTGAACCACCAACAGTTCCCTGCAGCTGTTTTTTAATTATCTTCAGGAAAATTTTACTTGCGTACAATATTAATGATATTGTCAGATAATTTTCACATTCCATGGGTCACCTGTCTTTGGAATGGGCACAAACATGGACCTCTTCCCATCAGTTTGGCCAAGTAGCTGTTTACCAATTGTCTTGCCATAGATGCTTGCCATAGTGCCCAGTGCTACATTATTTTGTTGAAAGATTTCAACTTGTATTCCATCAATTCCAGGAGGCTTGTTCTTTGCCAAAGTCTTCAGAGCACCTTGGACTTCTTCCTTCAGTATCATTGGCTGGTGATCATATGCTACCTCTTGAAATGGTTAAACATCGACTATTTCTTTTTAGTAAAGTGACTCTGTGTATTCCTTCCATCTTCTTGTGATGCTTTCTGCATCATTAAATATTTTGTCCACAGAATCTTTGAATATTGCAAATATAGGCTTGATTTTTTTCTTCACTTCCCTCAGATTGAGAAATGGTGAGCATGTTCTTCCCTTTTTGTTTTATAACTGCAGATCTTTGCACATTTCATGATAATATTTGACTTTGTCTTCTCAAACTGACCTTTGACATTTTCTATTCAGCTCTTTTATCTCCTCATTTATTCCACTTATTTAGCATTTTTACACTGAAGTGCATATGTCAGAGTCTCTTCTGACATCCATTTTGGTCTTTCTTTTTTCTTGTCTTCTTAATGACTTTTTGCTTTCTTCCTGTATGATGTTCTTGATGTCATCCCACAACTCTTCTGATCTTTGGTCATTAGTGTCTAATGCATTTGATCTGTTCTTCAGATAACCTCTAAATTCAGATGGGGTATGGTCAAAGTTATATTTTGACTCTCGTAAATTTGTTTTAATTTTCTTCATCTTTAGTGTGAACTTGCATATGAGCCTTTGATGGACTATTCCACAGTCTGCCCCTGGCCTTGCTTTGACTGATTATATGGAGCTTTCTCTCTCCACAGATGTAGTCCATTTGATTTATATGTATTTTATCCCACTAGGTCCATGTATACAGTCATCTTCTATGTTGTTTAAAATAGGTAGTTGCAATAAAGAATTGTTCTTGCAAAATTCTATTATGTAGTCTCCAGCATCATTTTCCCTAGGACTTATTCGTCTTAGTAGATAACATTTACATTCCAATTACCAGTCATTATTAATACATCTTTATGTCATGTGTGATCAATTTCAGACTGAAGAATTTGGTAGAACTTTTTTGACTCATCATCACTGGCTTTAGTGGTTGCTGCGTAGTTGTATTAAGTGGACTTCCTTGTATAGGTAATGGATATTATCCTATCAAAAATAGTGTTGCACTTCAAGATAGATATTGAAATATCCGTTTTGATGATGAATGTGATGCCATTCCTCTTAAATTTGTCTTTTCCAAGCATAGTAAACTATGTGGCTGTCAGATTCAAAATAACCAATATCAGTCCATTTCAGCTGACTCCTAGGATGTAGATGTTGATGTGTTCCATTTCATTTTTTAACACTTTTGTTTTGCTCTTTCTTGACTGTTGTTTCCATGAGTATTGCCTGTAGAGCCAAGAAATATGAAGTTTTCACAAGTTCAGTCTTTTTATCCATTTAACATGATGTTATTTATTATTCCAATAATAAGAATTTTCATTCTCTTTGTATTCAGGTGCAAGCCATACTTAATGCTGTAGTTTGCTCTCTATCAGTAAGCATTTTAGGTCCTGTTTACTTCCAGCAAGCATGTTTGCATCATCTACATATTGCAGGATATTAATGTGTCTTCCTCAAATTCTGTTGCTACCCTTTTCTTCATATAACCCAGATTCTCTGATTATTTGCTCAGCTTATAGATTGAGTAAGTATGGTGAAAGGATACAATCTGGTGCACACCTTTCCTGATTTTAAACTATTCAGTGTTGCCTTGTTCTGTTCATACTATTACCTTTTAGTCTATGTAAAGGTTTCACAAGTGCACAATGAAATGTTCTGAAATATCCATTCTTCACAATGTTATCCATAGTTTGTCATTATCCACACAGTCGATAGCCTTTGTAAGGTCAATAAAGCACAAGCAGACATCTTTCTGATATTCTCTGTTTTCAGCTAAGATCCATCTGACATCAACAATGATATGCCTCATCCCACATCCTCATGTAAATCTGCTTGAACTTCTGGCAGTTCCCTGTCAATGTAGGAGTACAAACTTTTTTTTGAATGTTCTTCTCTAAAAGTTCATTTGTATACGATATTAATAATATTGTTTAATGATTTCTGAATTCCACTGTGTCACCTCTCTTTGTAATGGACACCAATATGGATCTCTTCCAATCAGTTGACCAGGTACCTGCCTGCATCAGTTTGTAGAAATATTTCAATTTGTATTCCATCAATTCCTGGAACCTTGTTTTTCATCAATTACTTGTGCAGCTTGGACTTATTCTTTCTGTACAGTCAGTTCTTGATCATATGTTACCTCCAGAAATGTTTGAAGATCAATGATTTCTTTCTTGTA
>NW_006408746.1:623473-630600 GCF_000296735.1 Chrysochloris asiatica | reverse complement strand
AAGGGTCACGAATCATAGAATTATAATCCAGTTTTTTTCTTCTTTATAGGAGACCCAACAAAAGATATCTGTTCTTTATGCTGTTGTTAAATCGTGTCGAGTTTATTCTGACTCATAGACACTCTGCATAGGGTTTCCAAGGCTAGAAATCTTTATCAGAGCAGAAAGTCTATTTTTTTTCCTTAATATTGGCTAGTAGGCTCAAGCCAATAACTTTATGGTTCTCAGTCCAGTGCTTATCCTGCAGTTACCACACTTCCCTCTCTTTTATTCAAAAGTGATCCAATATAAAAAATCCACTGTCAGAATCTATATTTGGATTTTGAGCTGAGGCAATATAGTCAGTGACTATAAATTCAAGAATATTTGGCAAAGTTACCAAGCCTAGGTCAGTTATGATTATGATTCCAACTAAATTCAGTAGATGAATGGTCATTTTGCATGTTGGTTTGGTGTGAAATGTAACCTCTTTTCATTCATTCGCCCATTTGGTATATATAATTTGTCATAGGAGTTCTGGTGTGGCATTTCATTAGACTGTTAACTGTAAGGTTGGTAGTTTAAACCCACCAGCGGCTCCTTGGAAATCCTCTACAGGATTGCTAGAGTCAGAATGGACTCGATGGGACTTAACAACAAAACAATATATTCCAGATTCTGTTCTAAGACCTGAAGAAACAATGGGAATAAAAATTGATTAGATCTCTGCCGTTGTGGAGCTTATACTCTAGTAGGGGAAACAGAAAATAACAACAGACAGAAGTACTGTAAAAGGAGGGTTTTTTCATGCTTATTCAGCTCTTGACTTACTCTAGGGGCATAGGGGACTTCCTGAATAACAGATAGTGGAGGTGGGATCTAAAAGGCAAGTAGTGGACCATGACTAGGTGGATGAGGATGAGAAGGAAAATAGCTGGACAAAAGTCCTGGGACAAATTGGAAATGCACATACAATAAGCTAATAGACAACCAGTGTAGTAAAATACAGAGGAATGTAAAGGCAAAGAAGACTCAGAAAGTAGGGGAAGCTTTGTAGGCCATGCTCAGGGATTTGATCTCTGTTCCAAGCCCATTAGGAAGAGGAAGCTAATATGGAATTTGTATTTCGAAAAGTTTTCTCTGGTTGAAGTTAATAGACTAGAAACAGCCATAAATTATACGGGGAGACCAAGTAGAGGCTATGTCAGTAAGTCAGGTGAGTTATAACTCTGAATTGGGGCTATTGGTGGTAGAGGTGAAGAGAAGTGGACAGATTCCATAGTGATTCTAGGTCTCACTCCTTCACCTGTCCTCTGATTAATGGATATACAATTACAGCAGAACTGATATCCCTCTTGTATGTTTTTCTCTAGTTGTGCTAAAAAATAGTTGGATTCATCCAGAAATATGTTCTTGCCAAGTTGATGAGACAAAAATACAGAAAGTCAAGAAGTTAAGGGTGCTAGCTGGAATGTTGTTGCAATTTGGATCATAAAATGTATGCTTGATCTGAGGAAAAGCGGGCATTTACGTATACTACCAGGCACCATTGTTACTCCCATTATCCTTTCTTAGCATGGTTTTTAAAGAAAAGTCATGAAAAAGCTTGTGTGCTTTAAGATAGTGCTGTAGGATCAGCACAGGACTTCAAACCACAAGGTTGGCAGTTCAAATCCACCAGCTGCTCCTTGGAATCCCCATGCAGGGTCACCCAGGATCAGAATGGACTTGACAGCACTTATCAACAACAATTTGAAGTTATGCAGCAGCAAATTATACTTCTATATTCTTCATTCATTCTTTCAATCTCTCTCTTATTTTCACCATTAGAATACCTAGGCACTACGCAGCATTTGTAAAATCAGTTATGATAAGTGAGAAAAGCAGAAGAGAAAAAGAAAGAAAGGAGAGGAAGCCCAGAAGCAGAAGAAACAAGAGAAGGAGAAATGAGAGGGAGCAGAATGGAAAGCCATTGCTTATAAGATGAGCTAGACTAGAGGATAAAATGACAGGGGAGATGGAGGTGGAGGTGGTAAGGGGAGCCAGGTCCTCATTTAAGTGTGGTCCCATGGTTACAAATGAGGTTCATCATCAACCTAACACCTCTGTTGCTAGAACCCCTAGACTCTTGGTACAAATCTCTTCTCCTAGTGTCCTGGATACGTGTTTTCCTCTCAGCAGTCTTGGAAAGCAGCCCCTTCTGACCTTTCTTTGTTTTAGAATCCCAGGACATGGGCTTTTTTCTATGCTAAGGCCTGAGTTTTCCCTAGTTATTCTTTTCCAGCTTCTAAAGTGAGCTAATTTTCCTGTTTCCTTGTTCAAATATTAGCTAGTTACTTTAAATTGCAGTCTTTTGGCTAGTGTAATGTGTATTTTGTTGAGGTGTTAGTCTGTTGGAGGTTTTGTCTGGTGCCGTACAGATTTCTTGGAGTTAAGACTTTTCTGACTTCCAGATGAAAAGAGGTTTTTGTCTTTCTCTGCCCACAAATATAACTTTTTATTCTTTCTCCAGCTTGTTTAGGGTTGCCATCCTGCCTCTTCCTACTATAGCCCTGACTGTGGTTATAATCAACCTCCTGAAGAGTTGAAAACTACTTGGCTCTGCCCCTAACTGGGAGCCCTTTTCCCTTTATCTGTGCCTTCCCACCACCCTGGGTGGGTATCACCTTGAGAAGTGGCAGTGACTATAGAATGAGCAGATGGAAAGTAGAAAATTCTGTGCCTTCTAAGAAAAAAGTACCATCAACTCAGAGTTAACTATGTAAGGATGAAAATAGTAAAGAACAAGGTATATTGGTTCAAATGACTATAAGGAATTTACTAGGTAAAGTCCATTGTTTATTCTATTAGCAAGTTTTTTTTTTTAATATAATACAGACTGATCTGACTAATTAAATTTTTTAGACTTGGCTACAGTATCTTATGTGTGTGATAAGTTTATGTTCATGCCATGCGGCAGCATAGAAGCACTTCCTTCTGAAACTACTGAGATGGTAGGTAGAGCTTCAAGACCCAATTTCAGTCTTGAAAAATGCACTTTAAAATATATTTGCCAATTGGACATCCCTGTACTTCAAATTGTTTTACATTCTGGTGAGTATTTTCTTTTATTCTTACTCTTTAAGAGACAAAAGCTTCCTGTCTAGTATTCTTGAATTGGCTGAGAGAAGCTGAAGTGAGGTAAGATACAGAGGGCATTTCTGCTGAACAGAAAAGCTGGGCATTTATCTTTGAACACTGCCAGCTGAGTGTGCAAAAATCTAGCCAGAGCAGCCAGAATGGCTGCTACTCTTTCACAAGAACTGCATAACTAGGCTGCATAAGAGTCACCCAGAGGTCCTTCCTGCTTCCTTCAGGCCCTCTCTATGCATTTTGATTTTGCTACCTCTAGCTGTCTGCCCTCTGACATTTTTATGAATGTGTTCTCTTATGAATACCACTCTCTCATGGGAGTCTTTTTGATTTCTTAAGCATGGCTTGTTGTGAAACTTGAAGATTCTGGGCCTTTAGTTGTGACTTGGCTTTGATCCTAGGCCAACACTTTTCATGTGAAAGGATCTTCTTGTATAAATACATTAAAACTGCTGAAGGAATCCTCCCCACACGAACACAGGGAAAACAGAGGGCTGCTCGTTTGAGAAACCAAGATTCCCAAGGAACCCTGACTGGCCTCCTGCCCAAAAGATTGCTGTTGATATTGAATAGCTTAAGTAACCACCTTTCTCTAGTTAGCAAAGACTTGGCATGTCAGAAGGACAATTTTTTCTTGGGTAAATCTTACCAAAGGCAAAATACTGTAGACCAGATGGAATCAAGAAATAGAAAGACAGGATGTAATTTTTGAAACATTTTTTTGGTGTATGACTATGTAGTCTGGGGGCCGGGGGGGTGGAAACTGTTATATTGGGAACATTTATTTAAGTAGGCAACTAATAAGAATACACTCAATAGGTCTTTCTATTGATAATGAAATATGACTTATAATAATCCTCAACTTTGAATTTTTGAGGTTAATTGTAGGGCTTTACAAAGGAAAAAAAAAGCACCGAACTATCTCTCCCGTAGCTCTCTCCTCAGCTGGGTTCTATAAGTCATTGCAATGATCACAGAGGACTCAGCATATTCAGAGTTAAGTGGCTTATTATGTAAGTTAACAAGTTACAATTCACACTCAAAAATGTTCAGGGCCTAATTCTTCAAGTCAGGATAGCCTCTCCATAGCCAGACACATAGGCAGATCTTTTTTTGCCAGGTCAATATTACAAAGTTCTTTTAAGGCTGCTCATAAATTCCCATAGGACGTACCATTCCACCATAAGCCTCAGCTTACGTTCTGTGGGTCAGCAAATCTAGTTTCCTTAATTAAGTGCCTGGAGGCATCCTACTCTGCAAACAAGTATCCTATCATATTTAGTTGTTCTGTGCTCTGGGAAGCCTAACAATCTGTCCCATGCTCTGGTTCCTGATGTTGCTCCTCTGCCACTCCTCTACTCCTCCTCAGATATCACAGTTTTCTGTCCCTGGTTTGAGGAAGTTCAATGCTCAAGGGTCTCAGCATCCAAAAAAGATGCACTCCACTCCTGGCTCTTTCTTCTTAGATGTGGTGCTATAGGATTCAGCACTGGACTGCAAACCACAAACTTAGCAGTTCAAAACCACCCACTGCTCCTCAGAAGCCCTATCCAGGGCCGCTATGAGTTGGAACCTACTCACTAGCACTTAACAACAGCAACTTCTGAGATGGCTCATTTAAAACTTACTTTTGAGTTCCAAGTTTGTACATTCACAACTAACTCTGTTAACAATCACAATTGAATCCTAGTTCTATCAGCATCCTCTCCCACATTTTCTTACCCAGATCCATTAGGAAAATATTGTTTGGTGGGAGTTACAAGAAGTATGGGTAGAAGTAATCCATTGTACTTCAGGCTCATATTCTGAAAATGAACTGACTGGTATGCTCCTTCTGCTGGTCGCTATTCTTGTTTTGTTGTTCCTTCTCTTTCTAAATCATTAGCAAGCAGATATGTGAAAAGAGAGAATTTAAAAACTATATACATATTTTCAATGACCAAAGCTTCTATGTTAAGGTTACATGCCAACTTGACTAGGCCATGATTCTCAGTGGTTTGATAGATATTATGTAAACATCATCCATTTTTTGATCTTATGTGAGCAGTCACTCATTTGAAAGGGGAGTTTACTTGGGGATTTGGCCTGCACCAAACATATGTGAATGTTCTAGAAAAGCTAGCTCTCACCATCCTGCATTCAATTCATCTTCTGATTTCTGGTTTTTAGGTTGTGAGCCAGAAACTTTCTACTTGGCCTGCTGATTTTGGATTCATCAGCCTTGCAACCACATTAGTCCGGAGAAGCCTCCAGCTTGGTGCTTGATGAATGGTTTGGGACTTGCCAGCTTTCATAAGTGCATGAGCCACTTCCTTGAAATAAATCTCTCTCCATATATATTTATGCATATGCTTCACTGGTTTTGCTTCTCTAGAGAACATAGCCTAAGAGATACTAAGTACAGCTAAGTACCCTGTTATGATTGTGCAAAAAAAAAAAAAAAAAAAAATTAGCTGACATTCTACTATGTGGTACATTCAAAGCAATTTTTAAAAAACAATTTAAATAGATTAAAAAACTGCAGAATTTTGTCTGACATTTGACTCATATGAATGAATTATAAATTCACTTTAGAAAGCAGAAAGCATTACTGAAGCATACAACTACTGAAAGTGTGAAGTTAAAATGGAACCACAAATTTATACTAAGTCTGAGGTTCAGGCTATGTGGATGGTGACTGGGACAAAAGAGGCATTCAGGAACCCAATCATATCCGTTATTGACTTCCTGCCTGTCATGCTATTTCTTCAAATGCATGTGATTATAAGTTGAATATCTCACTATTTTCTTTCTGATATTATGATCAATGGTTTCACATTACAATTTTTTTTTAAGTTTTTATTGTGAATTATGTGTTAGTTTACATGGGTGAGCATTATCTTTGCATTCATCCTATCATGTTTTGTTTCATTACGATGATCACAATCCCCTGCATGCATCGTCAACAAATCAAAGGGTACACCCACATGCCTGTCCCTACCCCCCACCAGCACACAGCCCCTCTCCCTCCCTGAGTCCAGAGTCCCCAGCCACTCTTACTGTCCATGTTATCATCGCCTCCATCCCTAGTGTTACTGCCTCCTTGGACAGGGTCTCGCACTTCACTTTTCTCCCTTTATGGTTCCAGGGATATCTGCTCCCGGACTGCAAAATCAGCCACTACCCTCCTATTGTTACCGAACATTTACGTTTACCTTTCCAACACTCACTGTCAGACCTAATAGCAATCATTCCCTATTGAACCACAGGAGTCCAATCCCCCTCACCTTTTATCAACCCATCTAGAAAAGTTGGAAACAATTCAGAGGAGGTTCTACCTTTCCCTGTATCTTGTGTAGCTAGGTTCCCTATTGAAAGCTTGTAATCCAGTCACTTCTTGCTTTTGTAGTCCCCCATTTTGGGTAGCCAATTTCTAAGATCCTCATCCCTGTCGACCCTGTGTACCAAGGGGATGGGAATGATCCTCACTGTAGAGATTTGTCTGCTCCTTTATCACACTGCATCCACAAGCCTAGGTCAAGTTCATCCACTTGTAATGGGTTACTCTTTATTATTTTTTTCCTCTTCTTTCTTCCTCTAGTCATGTTCTGACCATCCAGTCATTGATGCCAGGTCAAATGGGTATTATCTGTAAGTGTGGGTGTTCTTGTGCATCTCCCCTCACTTCATATCTGCTGGATGCTTCACACTCCATTCTAGTCTTCTGGGGCCATGCCCCTGCCCCTGCGCCCAGGAGTCCCCAGGTCTTGTCAATCCAGGTTAACAGGAGTCTATTGACTATGGTTGGACTTAGTTCACAACTTCATTGCTGTTTTCCTCCCACTTCCTCTTATTGGTGACCAACGTGCCCAGCAGAAGGACCACATGTCTTTTAGTGTATTCCATTTGAATTTCAGTCTTGGAAGGGAGTTTACCTTGAGGGGACCTGACCATTTGCCTTGATGGCTCCCTGGGGAACAACTTGCTTGTTCTTGTAGTAGTCAATTGGACTGCTGTTATTGTTTTTTATTTTTCCT
>NW_006408746.1:620426-623373 GCF_000296735.1 Chrysochloris asiatica | reverse complement strand
AGCCCTATTTGTAACCACTATGCTACCAGAGCTCCTCATATGAGACTTGTAGAGGATAGTAAAGAATCCCTTTTTTTAGTTATAAATAACTGTGCATTTATCTATTTCATTAATTTGGAGATTAAAGATGGTCTTTCTCTCTCTCTCTCTCTCTTTGTCTTTTTAATCTTTGAAGGTGATATTCTGTTACGTAGAAATTGTAATTGTATTAATACACTACTTTCCCTCCCCTGAAATTATGAAGCATAAACTTGAATTGAATCTCAAAATCAATCACTTTCTTTCACACACACACATTCATGCACACTTGAGACTATATATATTTGTAAATTATACTGTAATGTGAAGTGTGGAGCAAGGGAGAGATGGCATAATTAAATCTGAGTACTGATGAAGATGGAGAAACCTGAAGAATTTTGAAAAGTGAAAGTAATAATTGACAAAATGATTTGCAGATTTTCATCAGGATTCTCTCTTAGTTATAGCTAGTTTGATTTTTTTCCCCTGAGATGTGAATTTCACATTTAAACTGCAGTGATTTAAGATTCTCTTAGAAAAGTTGGTACCACCACTTTGTGCTTGGTAACCTGTTCTTCATCTACCCAGGGGAATTCATCATGAAGTCAGAGCATGTTGTTTCTAAATAGCCCTATGCCAGCAGAACAAGTGATACTTCCTTTAGAAAAAGGAAAGAGAGTATATGGGCAAGATCGTTGAATATCTATTCTGAAGTTCCCTTTTCTTTTTGGTATTCATTTTGTCATCTTTGCTGACCAAATTACTCAGACTATTAAAGAAGCTCAGACAGGGAGAATGCTTTCATGTGCCAGGTCCTTGCACATCCTGCTACATTTTCCTGTCCCTAGATTGCCAAGGGTCTCAGTGGGAAGTTCTGACAGATGACTATTGTCCTCCTAAATGAAATTAGCACCATGTTGTGCTGAGCACAGCTTCCCCCAACATAGAATTTGACTCATCTCCTTTAAGTCTTGCAATTTGCAGAGACATTATTGTTAAGTGCCTTTCAGTCAGTTCTGAATCAAAGTGAACAATCATAGGGTTTCCAAGGAATGGCTGGTGGGTTTGAACCACAACCTTGTGGTTCAAATTGACTTTGTGCTCTAGTGCTTATTCTACAGTGCCACACCAGGACATAAAGCAATGCAAATAAAACGTAAACAAATAGCGCCAGTTATTTGTTTCCTGTAAAGAACACAATTTCTTCAGTGAGAGTAAAAGTGATAAATGTTGTGAAGTGTTGTTGAGTCAGTTAAGACTCACAGTGACCCTATATAGGTTTTCCAAGGAGCAGCTGATGTGTTTGAACTACCAACTTCATGGTTCAAATGGACCTTTTTGTCTAGTGCTTATACTATAGTGCCACACCAGGACTCATGTGTAGAATTCTCCTTTTAGTTGCTTTATAACATCTTGTTGCTGTTGTTAAGTGCTGTGAAGTTGGTTCCAACCCATAACGACCCCATATAGGATTTCAGAGGAGTGGCTGGTGAGTTTGAACTACGATTTTGCTGTTTAAACTGACTTTATAGTCCAGCACATTAACCCACAGTGCCACACTAGGACTGTGTAGGCTTTCCTAAATTGCACAAATGGGTTAAGCACTTGACTGATAGCTGAAAGGTTTGTGGTACAAACCCATCCGAAGAGTCCTCAGAAGACGGGCCTTGCGATTTGCTTCTGAAAGGTGCTTTGCTTTGAAAACTTTACGGTACATGTCTACTCTGTACATACGGTTTAAAATGACCTCAATGGCAACAAGCAACAACAATATCATCGTAGCCTCTTAGATTTGAGTTATTCCTAGGGATACAAAACCCCAAAATTAACACCAGGAGTGATTAGATTTATTCTGGATTGTAGTTTTGGCAACCTAGAATTTCTGGTGGAGCAAAAACCCACTAATTCTTCTCATGGAAATCCTTTTATTTATACATTTTGATAAGCATAGTAATAAGTTATATTATGTGATGGTGCTAACGGAGGAAAATTGTGCAACCCACTGCTGTGCTCTCAATTCCTACCCATAGTGACCCTGTACAGGGTTTCTGAGGCTGTAAATCGTTATGGGAGCCGAAAGCCTCTTCTTTCTTCCATGGAGTTGCTGGTGGGTTAGAACTGCTGATGGTTAGCAGTGGAGTGCTTACTCTATAGTGCCACCAGGGCTCCTTGAGGGCAATTACAGGCTCCCTAAATTCCTGTTATTCTTAAGTAACCACAGTGGGAGCATATGATTTTATAACATTCCTTAAAAGGATGTAAGTATGATTCCAGTTTTATATGTATGCTACTGTTGTTGTTATGTGCTGTTGAGTCAGTTCTGACTCATAGTGACCCTATATAGGATTTCCAAGGAGTGGCTGATGAGTTTGAACTGCTGATCTTGTGGACTGAAGTCCAGTGCTGATCCTACAGCACTACATAAGGAGTCCTTTATATGTAAGTTTTTGTTGTTAAGTGCTGTCGAGTCAGTTCTGATTCATAACGACCCTGTGCAGAGTTTCTGAGGAGCAATTGGTGAGTGAACTTCTGACCTTGTGGTTCAAACTGTCCTTGCAGTCTAGTGTTTATCCTACAGTGTCACACTGGAAAATAAATGGATTGGCTCACAACTGCATTCGGAAAATCAGTTATAAGAAGTTCTCTCAACATACCATCTATCAAAATAAATTCTATAAATGTGAAAGAGTTAAGTTTAAAATACAAACCTAAAAACATACAGGAAGAAATATAGGGTCAGTGTGCTATGACTAGTGGTATTTAGTCACCACCTTTCCAGTGAAGATAAGTAAACACGGACCAATTCAGTGCATCCAGATGACATAATTTTAAGGAAGTTGAAAAGAACACCATGATTCATGGGAATAGCTTGGTCCTATCACCACAGCATATTACAACAACAACAACATCACTTGTTGTTGTTGTTGTT
>NW_006408746.1:616180-619855 GCF_000296735.1 Chrysochloris asiatica | reverse complement strand
CCCTTCAAGTATCTATTTTACAATAGTAGGCAAGGGAAACCAAGATTCAAAAGACAGCCAAGCATCTTAACATCATTTCCCCACTTTTACCCATTCAAGTCATACCTCAAACTTTATATCCCCAGGCCCTGTGGTAACATGGTTATGCTTACATTGTTATTTACGTCTGTCCTATTTAGCTCATGTAAAACCTGCCTAACTATTCTCCCTCTGCCTTGTTTTTCCTTTCACCCTCCCCTTCTAGTGTATAACCCCCAGCACTCAAACTATCCTGTGTCTATTCCCTACCCCATGCTCCACTATCCTGTGCCTATTCCCTACCCTGTGCTCCACCTTCCCCTCCCTTCCCTCACTCCACCTCATACACACCGGTAAACAACAACAACAACAATAATACTCTCCTCCTTTTTAGTGTGGGTGGTTTTTCTTAATCATTTACAATGATTAAGGCTATATTTCTCCTTTTGTGACTGACTGATTTCACTCAGCATAATGTCCTCAGTGTTCATCCATGTTATGCAGTGGCTTGCTGCTTCCTTGTTATTCTTCAAGGTAGAATAATATTCCATTGTGTGTATGTATCAAAGTTTGTTTATCCATTCTTCAGTCAATGGGCACTTAGACTATCTCCATTTTTTGCTATTGTAAATAGTGTGCATATATCTACTTGTGTTAATGCTCGTATTTCTTGTGTATAAATACCAAGTAGAGAAATTGAAGGATCATAAGATACATCTATTTCCAACCTTCTTAGAAAGTGCCATATTGTTTTCCAGAGTGGTTGGACCATTTTGCAATCCCACCAGCAATGTAGGAGGTTCCCAGTCTCTCCACATCCTCACCAACACTTATTGTCCTCTACTTTTTTGATTTTTGCTCTTATTACTGGTGTGAGATGATATCTCATTGTTGTTTTGATTTGCATCTCTTTAACGGCTAGTGATTGTGAACATTTCTTCATATGTTTGTTGGCTGCCCAGATCACCTCCTTGGTGAAGTGTCTATTCATGTCCTGTGCCCATTTTTTTAATTGGGTTATTTGTCCTTTTCTTGTAGAGGTGTTGTAGGTTCCTATATATATTGGAAATTAGTCCCTTGTCTGATTTGTCATTGCAAAAGATTTTTTCCCATTCTATGTGTTCCCTTTTTACTCTTTTGATGAAGTCTTTTTTTTTTTTTTTTAATGTTTTATTGTGAATTGTGTGATAGTTTACATGGGAGAGCATTAGCTTTGCATTCATCTTATCATACATCTTTCATTGCCATGGTTACACTCCCCTCCAATGCATCATCAACCAACCAAAGGGTATACCTTACAAGCTTGCCCCCGGGTCATCAGCACACATCCCCTCTCCCTCTCTGGGTCTAAAGTTCCCAACCACTTCATCTCTCCACGTCATTTTCTCTGCATCCATCTCTGGTGTCACTGCTTCTCTGGGTAGGGTCCTGCTCTGCACTTAGACTGGAAAGTCAACCACTCCTCTCCTTTTTTTTTTTTATCCCCAAAGCAGCATTTATTTACCCACTGATTTCCAAAACATTTACTTTAGAAGTCTGGCATTTCATAATCACCCATCTTGGTTGAGATGGGTTAACACACATGGAGTTGTCAGGATACACAAGGACAATAGCCAGAGTTACAAAAAAATAAATCCATGATTCTTAAACAATCACAACCCAAAAGAAAAAAAAAAAGTTACAAATATCAAAACTTCAGATGCGTTGCATTTAAAAGATTTGTGCACATCATAATTTAAAGAGGCAAAACAAGGCTCTACTGAAACTTCACTTAAACAGTTTATTATAAAGCTGATGGGAAGGAGCACATTGTCTCTTTGCATCAGCTTCCCCTAACAGTTTTCCATGAGCTGAAGAAAGAGATGTCCAGAGAGGGGGTGAGTTCATTTTTTGCATGCACAAGATGTACTGCTTAACAAAACACTATCAGCTTGTTTTAAATGATGTTTAAATATCAGTTGTAGCCTATGTTGGTGAATTCTCCTTTCTAAACTTCCCCACTACTTTCCCCTGGATTTTCTGATCAATAGGCAGGATAAAATGCCTCATTCAGAATGCACTTGGTCTGCACAATCCAAAAAAGGGAGCTCCTGTGGGGTCAAAGCAACCAATCAGTCCAGCAATGCCCATGAAGATTTATCTGAAACTGCTCTTTGAGGGACAAAAGAAAGCACATCTGAGTAGCTGTGCTGCCAATACAGATGGGTTTAACACTAGATATTTTAATGATTTGTGACAGGGAAAAAAATCAGTGATGCGGGGAGGGGTGAAGAGCGAGCCAGGGACCCAAGGGATCTTCAGTTGCCTTCTCCGGCTTCTTCATCCTGCTGGTTGCTTGTCCAGAGGGTGAGGTTGTCTCGCAGCAACTGCATGATGAGTGTGGAGTCCTTATAGGAATCCTCGTTTAGTGTGTCCAGCTCCGCTATGGCATCATCAAAGGCTTGTTTGGCTAGGAGGCAGGCCTGCTCAGGCGCATTCTGGATCTCATAGTAGAACACAGAGAAGTTGAGGGCCAGGCCCAGCCGTATGGGGTGCGTCGGCTGCATGTGCTCTTTGCTGATTTCAAAGGCTTCTTTATAGGCAGCCTCAGAAGCTTCGACCACACTGTTTTTCTTCTCCCCAGCAGCTACCTCTGCCAAGTAGCGGTAGTAATCACCTTTCATTTTCAGGTAAAAGACCTTGCTATCGTACTGGACGTCATTGCCACTCCCCTCCTTTTGTTACAAAACGTCTACCTTTACATTTCCAATCCTCACAGTCAGTCCTGATAACAGTTATTCACTATTGTATCATAAGAGACCTATCCACATCTCCTTTGATAAAGTCTTTTGATGCACGTAAGTTTTCAATTTTTAGTATGTCCCATTGATCTATTTTGCCTATTTTGTTTGCATAATTTTCAAAATCTTTGGCAGTCTGTGTATATCCTGTATTAGAGCCCTCATATTTGTCCCTATTTTTCATCGATGGCCTTTGTAATTCTGGGATTCATATTTAGGTTTTTAATCCATGCTGAGTTTGTTTTTGTATAAGGCTTGAGGTAAAGGCCTTGTTTCAGTCTTTTGCATATTGTTTTCCAATTCTGCTAGCATCATCTGTTGAACAGTCTATCTCATCCCCATGTAATATACTTAGGTACTTTGCTAAAAATTATTTGGCTGTATGGGGATGGATTAATTTCTGGATTCTAAATTCTGTTCGATGGCTCAATGTATCTTTCATTATACCAGCACCAGGCTGTTTTGACCACTGTAACCATTTAGTAAATTTTGAAATCAGGGAGTTAGAGGCTTCTCACCTTGTTCTTCTTCTTAAGCAGTGCTTTGCTCATCCTGGGTTTCTTTCCTTTCCATATAAACTTTGTAATTGGTTTTCATCTCTTTGAAAAATGTTGTTGGTATCTGGATTGGGATTGCATTATATGTGTAAATTGATTTGGGCAGTATTGACATTTTCACAATGTTAAGTCTTCCTATCCAGGCATATTATACATTCTTCCATTTTTGTAAGTCTCTTTTGGTTTCTTGTAGTAGTGTTTTTTTTAATGTTTTATTATGGATTATATGGTAGTTTACAAGAGAAAACTTTAATTTTACATTCATTCCATTGTATATCATCTCATTGCCATCGTTCCAATCCCCTCCATGCATCATCAAC
>NW_006408746.1:599488-601712 GCF_000296735.1 Chrysochloris asiatica | reverse complement strand
TCTAATGTGTGTTATTTGTGTCTTCTCCCTCTTTTCTTTTTTTGGGTTTGCCAATGGTTTGACCATCTTCTTGTCCTTTTGATTCTTTCTTTAGTTTTTCTGTTTTCTATCTCATTTATTTCTGCTTTGATCTTTATTATTTCTTTACTTTTGGTGACTGTAGGTTCTCTCTGTTGGTCGGTTTCTAGTTGCTGGAGATGCTGTATTAATGTGTTATTTTTGTTTCTTTCTTCTTTATGGATGTGCACATCTATCGCAATAAATTGTCCTCTCTGCACTGTTTTCACTGTGGTGAAATTGGTATTTTGTGATTTCTTTCTGATTTGTTTCTAGGAACTTTCTGAATTCACATTTAATTTATTCTATTATCTAGTCGCTCTTCAGCAGGGTGTTATTTAGTTTCCATGTATTAAACCTTATTTCCTTGGTCTTCTTTTTGTATATTTCTAATTTTATGGAATTGTGATCTGAAAAGATGGTTTGTAGTATTTTGTTGTTATTAAGTTTATGGAGGCTTACTTTGTGACCATGACTAACACATGGTCAATTTTGGAGACTGTTCCATGTGCATTTGAAAAGAATGTGTATTGTGCTGGTGTTGAGTTGAATGCTCTGTACATGTCTATGAGGTCAAGTTGGTTGATTGTGTTGTTTAGTTCCTCTGTAGCTTTGTTAAGTTTTTTCTGGTTTTTCTATCCTTTTTCTAAAGTGGCATATTAAAATCTTCCCCTATAGTTGTAGATTTATTTATTTCTTCAATTCTAGTAGGATTTGCTTTATATGTCTTGGTGCTCTTTCATATTGAGTATAGATTTTAATTATGTTTATGTCATCTTGCTCAATTGACTCTTTTAATCATGAGATACTGTCCTTCTTTATTTCTTATGCTGGCTTTTGCCTTAAAGTTTATTTGATCAGAGATTAGTATTGCCTCTCCTGCTTGTTTTCTTATTGCTGTTAGCTTGGTATATTGTTTTCCATCCTTTAACCTTTCGTCTGTTTTTGTTTTTGTGTGTTAAGTGTGTCTCTTACAGGCAGCATATTGAAGGGTCATGTTTTCTTATCCATTCAGCCACTGTCTTTCTTTTCACTGGTGCATTTAATCCATTGACATTCAGTGTAAATATCAGTAGGTATGGATTAACTGCTGTCGTTATGCTAATTTTTTGTGGTGCTGTTTGTTCCTTTGTTCTCATGCCTTCTTGTTCTGAATTCATGATTGTTGTACTGTTTCTTTTTAGTTTTAATGTTTCCTTGTTCTGCTTGGATCTTCATTTTCATGGTAAGTTGTGGAGTATTAATTTTCTTTGGGGTTACCCTGTAGTCTATTAAGTTTCCCTGCGTTTAAGACAGTTAATTGTATCCTGCAATCTACTTGACCTCCTCACCATGTCATTCTCTGTTCCTATATTTTCCCCTTCTTTGACATTGTTAATATTTTGATCATTGGTTGGCCTCACAGGTCATTTGAAGTCACTGCTGTAATTTTGTTCTGTTCTGAACTCTACTGTGTGTCGACTGAGTTCCAGGAGGTGCTGCCACTCCTGTCAATCTCTAGTTGTTGTCTGTTCTTGCTGCTTTTCATTCCAAAAAACTGCCTTTAGGATGTTTTGAAGAGCTGGTTTGGCTTTGACAAAATCTCTTAGCTTCTGTTTATCCTGAATGTTTTGATTGTACCATTGTATTTGATTGACAGTTTTGCTTGATAGATGATTTATGGTTGGCAGTTTATTTCTTTTAGGGTTTTATATATGTTTCCCCATTGCCTTCTTGCCTGCATGCTTTCTGCTGAGAAGTCAGAGCTTAATCTGATTTGCTTGCCTTTGTAGTAACACTCCTCTCTTCCCTGGCTGCTTTTAAGATTCTTTCCTTGTCTTTGATTTTGGAGAGCTTGATTATGATATGTCTCTGTGATTTTTTTGGGAGTCTATCCTGGTGTGGTGCTGTGGGTTAATGTGCCAGCCTGCAGTGATATTTGAACTGCAGGGTTGGCGGTTCAAGCTCACCCGCTGTTCTTCGGAGACCCTACACAGGGTTGGTATGGGTTGGGATCAACTCGATGGCACTTAACAACAACAACATCCTTCCTGTGGTTTGTTCAGCTTCTTGAATGTTTATCATCTCATCCTTCAAGATGTTAGGAAAAATTTCTCCCAGAAGCTCTTCTACTATCTCTTCTGTGGACTTCTATGATTCTTCCTGTTCTGGAATGTCAATAATTCTT
>NW_006408746.1:595209-598693 GCF_000296735.1 Chrysochloris asiatica | reverse complement strand
CAAAAGGACCAAGGACAGAAACAATATAAAGCAGAGACAGAAACACACCAATCAAAAACAAAAATAAAATTGTGATTGGCTGTTCAGTGGCGTTTGCTGTGCTGGCAGGGTTAAAGGGTCTCACCCAGGTCAACTTTGGGGCTGGGTCCCAGAGTCAGATGTTATAAGAAGCAACCTGCAGGTTTCCTCTCTGTGCTGTGGGAAAGCTGTGGGTGCAATGTTGAACCTTTTTGGGGGTGTGCTCCCACCTGCCTGAAGGTGTCTGGGCTAGGAGATGAGGGCATGGTTGGATTGAAGAGGAAAGATATGTGAAAAATTAAAAGTGAAAGATGAAAAATTAGTCACACCTCTGACTCCTGATGGGCAGGTCTGCAGCTTCTGGTGCTGGGTCACTGCCTCTGTTTGCCTGTGGCCCCACCCTCTGACCTCAGGTACTCTGACCACCAGCCACCACAGCTCCGGATTGATTCAGAAATTGCCATATTTTGCTTCCACAGGCAGATTTCTCCAGAGGTTAGAGCAGGAAACTGGCTCCCAGAACCTCAAACAACATCCAAAACTCCTCAGCTGTTCTGCGGACTGCTCTTTCTATACTTTTTCTCGACTTTAGCTATCTGTTTCTGCTTACCTGCCCCAAACTGGAAGTCCTATATTACAATTTAAAGTATATAAATAATACTGTATCTTAAAGCTTTCACATATTTTATTATAACAAGCTGTTGTTCTTAGATATGCATATTTGTATTTATCATAGCTAATTCATCTTTATATTGTTTTGCTTTTGTTTTAATTATCTATCACTTCTGATTCATTTGTGTTGTTCAAATATCAAGTGTAGCTTCACACTTTTAAATTACATAATAACTAATAAGTAAATATAGAAATTCTTTGAGTACGAATTATACTTAAGAAATCATTAATATACATAGTTGAAAAAAAGAACTTGGTGTCAATTCCAGGCTAAATGCTTATTGTTTTTATTGTTAAGTGCTGTCAAGTCAATTTCAACCCACAGTGATCTTGTGTAGTGTTTTTGAGGAGTGGCTGGTGAGTTTGAATTGCTGACCTTTGGCTTAAAATGACCTTGTGGTTCAACGCATTATCCTGTGTTGCCACACAGCAACCATTATTTTTCTCATTTAGGGGAATGCATTCTAGTTCAGTTGGAGGGTGACTTG
Source organism: Chrysochloris asiatica (assembly GCF_000296735.1). Classification (NCBI taxonomy): domain Eukaryota; kingdom Metazoa; phylum Chordata; class Mammalia; order Afrosoricida; family Chrysochloridae; genus Chrysochloris; species Chrysochloris asiatica. The sequence continues at coordinate 597,515 of NW_006408746.1, read as the reverse complement.
AAGACAGAATCTGAAGTAGGAGGAGAACGTATATCCTATGACCAATTCTCTTGAACAGCTACAAAATTCACACTTCTCCTAGCATTAGTATTTCTAATTTTTAAATTTTCATTGGAGAAAACCTTTGAATTTCCAAAGAAAAATATAAGTTAAAATTGGTTTTAGAAATTGGAAGATTCTAATCTGCAAGTTTTTTCTTCATGATCACTTTATGTTATGTTAGAATTTGAATATAAACTTCTTGACTATAGTAAATCACTATTTTGAGTAGGTGATCAATGTGAATAACCATTCTGGCATCATGTTTTGTGGGAGAGACAAAAGGTTTATCAAATATCTCAAGAGTGAAAAATTCAATTTAAAATCTAATTCTTAGGAAGATAGCATTTCCCATAAAATGACCTGAACCTTTTGCCTTTATGAATCTGACTAGGGTGTTCTAAATTAATCTGTTTAGTAAAGGAATATTCATTTGCTAGGATCAAGTATGATTTGTCTGCCTCTTTTCATAACAGCTGAAGCAAAAATCTTGCTGGCAGGCTACCCTCAGTACCATGAATGGACTTTATTTTTAGTCAGGGAACCCATGACCCTTGTTTGGTGGACTCCAGTGAGTTAGTGTTTGATGCACATACTTGAACTAAGGAGATATGGATTTTACCCAACAAAGGGAAAGAAGTATGGTTACTGGGATTACACTGAGAATCGATGCTCCTGAAACTTCTATGGCACTTCCATTCACATATGATTTCGCATAGGGAAAGAGAAATGCATACAAAGTGAAATAAAAAGCCATGAAGGCAGAAAATACATTAAGCTTTCTCTATTCTTCCTAACACTTCAGGTATTTAATAAAAGCGTGTTGATCAATTGAATTAGATGTACAGTCACACTAAGCAAGATTTTATTTATAGATAGTCACTGTAATCTAAACTTAATCTTTTGTAAGGAAAGAGTCATGACTAAAGACCACTGGACTTGAACAGCAAACCAAACCTAGTTCTGGATTGAGGAGTCTCTTGGGTACAGAGAAGTGGAGTAAGTGAATGTGGTTCAGTGCGGTCGATTTGTCAGGCAGGATTAGGGATCAATAAAGTGAAATATCTACAGTGAAAATTTGTATATTCCTTTATTATGTAATTATCAACTGGAGCTTTCTTGGACTAGGTCTGGGGTAACTGCAATTAGCCCAGTGTTTCCTGAGACTGAAATACATATCACTAAGTATGAAAAATTACTTTAGGACACAGATAGTCATTAAACAACATTACCTATCCTAATGGGAAAGTTATTCCAATTTCAAATTTAAAAATTCTTGATTACATTCAGAAAGAAGTCTTAGTTTGGGATGGTCTGTAACTTTTTATCTCTATCAATTTTTACTGCAAGGACTCCTGATGTGGTGCTGTAGGATCAGCACGGGACTTCAAACCACAAGGTCAGCAGTTCAAACCTACCAACTGACTCCTGGGAAATCCTATATAGGTTCACCATGAGTCTGAACTGACTTGATGGAAATTAACAACCAAAACAACAATTTATACTGTAGCCATTGTCAAAAAGAACATTTCAAGATCAATTCTGATATACAATGCTGTCAGTGACAGAATAATATCCATATACCTACAAGGAAGACCAGTTAATATAACTATTTTTCAAAATTGTCCAATAATCATTTATGCCAAGAATGAAGAAACTGAAGACTTTTAGTTCTGAAGTCTGAAATTGAACAAAATGCCATCAAGATGAATTGATAATTACTGGGAATTGGAATGTAAAAGTTTTAAAAAAGAAGGATAAGTAGCTGGAAAATATGGCCTTGGTGTTATTGATGTTAGATTTTGACTCATAGAGACATTGTTTACAATAGAATGACACTGCCCAGTCCTGCACCAACCTCACAATTGTTGCAGTGCTTGAGGTCATTGCTGCTGCCACTGTGCCAATCCATCACATTGGGGGACCTCCTCTTTTTCACTGACCCTCCACTTTAGCATGCATGATGTCCTTTTCCAGGGCCTGGTATCTCCCGATAATATGTCCAAATTATGAGAGATGTTGGCCGTCTCAGCTTTTAAGGAAAGTTCTGGTTGTACTTCTTCCAACACAGATTTGTTTGTTCTTCTGGCAGACAATGGTAATTTTAATATTATTCTCCAACACCTTAACTCAAATTCTCAATTCTTCTAAAGTCTTCTTCCAATCAGTTGACCAGGTAGATGTATTTCAAATTTCTTGGTATAGATGAGTGAGTGCCTCCAGTGCTGCATCAAAAAAAGATTTCAATTTGTATTCCATCAATTCCT
>NW_006408746.1:583717-595029 GCF_000296735.1 Chrysochloris asiatica | reverse complement strand
AATTTTTTCCACAGTTCTTTTAGCTTGAGAAATGCTTAACATGTTCTTCCCTTTTAGTTTTCTCATGCCAGGTCTTTGAATTTCATTATAACATATACCTTTGTCTTCTCAAGATGCCTTTTGAATTTTTCTGTTCTGTTTATCTCCTCATTTCATCCATTTGCTTTAGCATCTCTATGCTGGAGAGCATGTTTCAGAGTCTCTTCTGATATCCAGTTTGGTCTTTCTCTTCTTTCTTGTCTTCTTAATGACCTTTTGCTTTCTTCCTGTTTGATGTTCTTGATGCCATACCACAGGTCTTCTGGTTTCGGTCATTAGTATCTAAGTATTAAATCTGTTCTTGAGATGATCTATAAATTTAGTTGGGATTTTTCAAGGTCATATTTTGGCTTTCACGGACTTGTTTTAATTTTCTTCAGCTTCAGCTTGAACTTGGTCTGTTCCACAGTCTTCCCCTGGTCTTGTTTTGGCTGATAATGTGGAGGTTTTTCACCATCACCTTTCTACAGATGTAGTCAATTTGATTTCTGTGTATTCCATCTGGTGAGGTTCAAGTGAATAGTTGTATTTTATGTTGTTTAAAAAAGGTACTTACAATGAAGAAGTCATTGGTCTCGTAAAATTCTATCATGGGATATCCAGCATCGTTTCTACCACCAAGGGCATATTTTCCTAGGACTGATCCTTCCACTTTGTTTACAGCCTTTGAATTCCAATTGAAAGTAATTATCAGTACATATTGATGGCATGTTTGATCAATGTAAGACTGAAGAATTTGGTAGAATTCTTCATTTCACCTACCCTGGTTTAATGGTGGTTGCATACATTTGAATAATACCTGTATTAACTGGTCTGCCTTGTAGGCACATGGATTTTATCCTATCACAGCATTATGCTTTAAGACAGATCTTGGAATGCTCTTTTTGATGATGAACATGATGGCATCCCTCTTCAATTTGTTATTCCAGACATAGTAAACCACGTGATTGTCTGATTGAAAATAGCCAGTGCCAATCCATTTCAGCTCACAAGTGCCTAGTGTATCCATATTTATACATTCCATTTCATTTTTAACAACTCCCAATTTTCCTATATTCATACTTTGTTCATTCTATGCTCTGATTTTTAATGGATGTTTGCAGCTGTTTCTCCTCTTTTTGAGTTTTGCCACATCAGTAAATAAAAGTCCTGAAAGCTTTCTCCATTTTTGTCACCATGGCCAACTCTGCTTTGAGGAGGCAGCTCTTCCCCACTCATATTTTTAGTGCATTCCAACCTGAGGGGCTCATCTTTGGGTACTGTATCTGACAACATTCTTATACTGTTCATAATGTTTCAGTATTTAATATTATGGAGCTCTCTGACAGTGTTCAACTCCTATTCATAAGGTTTTCAGTCACTAAACATTTAGAAGTCTGTTCTCCTTCTTCCTCATTTTCTTTGTCTGGAAGATCAGCTGAAATCTGTCCACCATATGTGACCCTGTGGCATTTAAAATACCTGTGGCATATCTTCCAGCATCACAGCAACACACAAGCCACCACAGTAAGATAACCTGACAGAGGAGTGGTGAGGCCTTGGTGTTAGAAAAGACATTTGAAATATCACGATATAATTATGCAAGATCAATGACCTACTCATTGAAAATACATTTTTTCTCTAACAGCATAAATGATGATTACATATGTGGACCTTGTAAAATGGAAAACACAGGAATAAAATCAACTATGTACTGGAAAGATGCAAGAGAAAGTTCAATATCAACAATGAGAACAAGGCCAGGTGTCAACTGTGGAATAGGCCACCAATTGCTCATACATTAGTTCAATTTGAAGTCAAAGAAAGTTGAAACAAGTCCATAAGAGTCAAAGCACAACCACGAGTATATCCTATCAGATTTAGAGACCATCTCAAGAATATATTTGGCACATTGATCACTAAAGTCTACAGAACAGAAATAGTCAGATGATATCAAGGATCTAAAGCATGAAGAAAGCAAAAGGTCATTAAACATGCAGAAAACAATAAAAAGACCCAAATTGGATGTCAAAAAAAAAGGAGAGTGGTTAATCTTACAGTCCATAAACAGAGGACCTTAAGACCATCAAGAGAGGAAAGCACAAATAAAATGTGGGACCTTAGCCAGAGAAGCAGCAGCACCAGAAATGGAGGCAGAGATGGGGCATGGATAGGGGGAGCGGCTGAGGACTCTAGATTCATCAACTAAGAAAAGAAGGACTAAGAACTAGTGGCCAGGAGCAGACTTGCAGAATGTGCCCTTTGCAGATATGAATTATTATATATGCCTGAGTGGTTGTTTGTTTGTTTGTTTGTTTTTAAAATGCTAAAGTGGATAGAGTGAAATACTTTTAACTCATGGTATATGGAGGGGATTATAATTAATGTAATGAAACAAGTTATGTGAATGGTTGAATGTGAAACTGATGATGTGCCCTGTAAACTTTCACTCAATCTACAATAAAACCTTAAATTAAAAACAACAACAACAACAACAACAAAAAAAAAACCCTCTGAAACTTGTTATTGAATGTAGAGTAACTAGAGTGAAAATAATAAATGGTTGAAGTAAAAAAAAAACTGATGAGAAGACAAAGTCAACAAATCTAACATTTATTACACTAATATCTATCTTCACAGTTGTCTCCTATAAATATACTGATATTGATTTTACATCTACCATAACAAAGTAAGCTGGACAGTGAATAAGGAGGATCGTAGAAGAATTGATGCCTTTGAGTTGTGGCATTGGAGGAGAATACTGAAAGTGCCATGGACTGCCAAAAGAACCAATAGATCTGTTTTGGAAGAAGTGCAGCCAGAGTGCTCCTTGGAGGCCAGGATGGCTAAGCTTCGTCTCTCCTACTTTGGACATATTGTCCGGAGGGAACAGTCGTTGTAGAAGGATGTCATGCTGGGTAGGGTGGAGGGTCAGAGAAAAAGAGGAAGACCCCCAATGAGATGGATCAGCCAGCTGGCATCATTGATGGACTCAAGTGTGGCAGCGGTAGTGAGGTTGGCCCAGGATTGGACATTGTTTCGTTTTGCTGTGCATGGGGTCGCCATGAGTCGGTTCCGACTCGATGGCACCTGACAACAACAATAACAACAGCAATAACAAACTAAAATTTTGTTTCTAAGTAATTTTATTTACTAAGTCAGTAAGCAACGTGTAGCAAAATATGGTGGAATGCAGATATTTGAAGTTTGGAAAACTTAGAATGTGCATATTGGTGAGGTTATTTGCTATAGAATGTAATCATTTTCATGTTTTTATTCCTTCATTGGTTGGTGTAGTTTGTTGATTGTATACCATGCATCCTGGAGTTCTGGTGTGGCACTGTGGGTTAATGCACCGGACTGCAAAACTGGCTTGATCTGCAAGGTCAGCAGTTCATGCTCATCAGCTGCTCTTCAGAAACCGTATACAGGGTCACTATTGGTTGGAACCTACTCAACGGCATTAAACAACAACAACACCATGATTCCTGTTGGTGATGTAGGATAAGCACTGGACTGCTACCCACAAGGTTCAGCAGTTCGAACCCCCCAGTCACTTCATGGAAAAGATATACAGGGTCGCTATGTGTCAGAACTGACTTAATGGCACTTAACAACAACAATACCATCATGCATCAGCTATGTGCTAAATTGGGCTGTAATTCTAAGGTTTGGGATCCCCTATTTTGGAGATAGTTGAGATGTTTTAGCTATATGAGTCAAACAAGAGTGGTGGTAAAATGATTAGGGAAATCAACTTAGAAACTACAAGATAATCAAAAGCATTTATGGTACAATCAAGGCATTATAAATTGCTTTTTAGTAATTTTTTGCTTCATTTTTCTTAGACTCTACTTAACTTTGGAAGATTTAATGATTTATAAGCTTATTTTACTTTCTTAGATTTTATAATAAAGCACAATACCTTATACTGTTGTTGTTGTTATGTGCTGTGGAGTTGGTTCCGACTCATAGTGACCCTGTACAGGGTTTCTGAGGCTGTAAATCTTTATGGGAGCAGAAAGCCTCATCTTTCTCCCATGGAACAGCTGGTAGTTTTGAGCTGCTGACCCTGAGGTTAGCAGTCCAATTCATAGCCACTACGTTACCAGAGTTCCTTAATATCTTATATAAGATTTTGCAAAGCTATACAAGCAAGCCCGACCCCCCTAAAACAAACAAACAAAAAACAAATATAATACCTATTCTTTAAGCGTATCTGTTGAAATTTAGGAATTTCTGTTGTCAGTGTTTCTGGATTGTAGCTTGAGTTTAGCCATTGAGTCTGGAGAGTCAAAATACTTTTTAGCCTGAGATGTGAGGCACTGGAATTCAGAAATCTCTTCTCTCAATACTGAAAAAATAAATGTGTTCTAGGCTTAGCAGTTTACGTTTTAGCTTTGCAGTATCTTTTCTATTCTAAATGAAATCATTTACATTCATTAACATTCTCACTACAATGACTGGGATCTTCTGGTACATTTCCAAGATAATTGAAGTCACAGCAAAGGACAGGCAGCAAATAGTTGTTGCTATTTGCTGGTGTGTTCTACTAAAATGACAGCTGCCTATTAAAAATTCAAATAAAAATGTAATCAATTCAGTTAGGAGATTACCGCATATTGCAATACAAATATTCAAAATTTAATCTAGCCAGAGCCCAAACTTGTTTTATTTACTCGATCAATCAACAAATATTTGTTGTGTATCTGCTGTATTTTGGGAAATCAGCACAGTACTACAGAACTGACCTCATCTTCTTTGCCTGGCTTCTTTATACTTTCCAAATTTTGTTGTCCTTTTTCTACTCCTGTAGTCTCTTTTCAGATGTGGAGTAATAATTCATCAATTAGATTAATTTTAAACTCTTATAGAGTTTTCTGCATGCTTACATGCCTGTTGTATAAAATAATTTCTCTGTCAAATGTTGAATTTTGCTCTAGTTAATCAACTAGTCCCTCAAAGTGCTGTTGGACTTAGAACAAGCTTGATTGCTGTAAGGCAGGACAGCCCCCTCAAGCAGAAGAGCTTGAATAGTAGGCAGAGAGCATCATGATGAAGGTAATGACTGAGGTCAAATAAGCAGTGGTATTATGGGAACCTGCCAGCAGATATTATAGGTCTGGAGTCTTGTGTCAGGAGTACATAGCCTGTGAGGATTGATGACAACAAACCTTGGTATTATATGAGGGGGGTTCAAAAAGCTGCTTGAAAATATCCATTATCTTTTAATTCCATTTTCCGGATATTTTCGAAGCCCCCATATATCCTCCCCAAATTGGGATAATCTCTAACTCCCGTTTAGCCAATCTGATAAATATACCTTTCTCCGTATATACATTGTTTTCTTTTTTCATTTCTTTGACAGAGATTCAAGGACTATGGGGAGAAAAGGCAGCCACCATTTGATAAGGTCTCAGGGAAAGCAATGTCTTCGAGGCATAAATTTCATTTGTGCAAGAATGGGTTGAGGATTAAGGTGAGATTTTGTGATTAACTAACAATGAATTTCATAGGATTTAGAGACTTGGGGAGGGATAAGAAATAGGAATAGATTAAGTGGGTGCACACCAACAACATGGATATAGAAGCAGGGGGGTGAGGATAGATAATCTAGGAATTAATATAAGTAGAAAGTATGGAGATACTGGTCAGTGTTTATGTGATGTAATGATTTGGAGAAGGATGAGGACTTCCTTCATGGACATGTCTCCTAGGCAGTGTTACTGTTATGGTGGTCCTCGGGAGGCTGTAATAAAAAGTTATCTGAGGACATTTGCACATTTCAAAGCCATTCCTTGTCTCAGAATGGGGGAAGAGAAACACTGAAATATGTTCTGATTCTATATATACCAGAGGAGTCCTGATGTGGTGTTGCAGGATAATGCACTGGGACCACAAGGTCAGTTTGAACTGCAAAGTTGGTGGTTCAAACTACTAGCTGCTCCTTGGCAACCCTATATAAGTTCGTTATGAGTTGGAATTTACCCAGCAGCACTTAGCAACAACAACAATATAGACCAGAAGGAGTGCTGATAGTGTAGTTGGTTACAAGCTGGGCTGCTAATCGCAACACCAGTAGTTCGCATCTACCAGTTGCTCTGCCAGAGAAAGATAAGGCTTTCTGCTCCTGTAAAGATTTACAGTTTCAAGAATCCTATTAGGTTCACTATGAGTCAGAACTGACTTCGTTGCTCATAATCACTACCACCACATATTTATCAGATATATACCATCTAGATTCCTTGATTTCACTTGTTGGTTGGAGAATGGTGCCTCAGATGCACCATAACCATAGAAATAAATGTACAAGCCCTAGTGATTCAGTTAATAAGAAGTTATGTCTTATTCTACATCCTGTCCTGAGTTCACCATTTATTTGTTGTTATTAAGTAGTGTTGAGTTAGTTCTGACTCATAGTGACCCTGTATAGGGTTTTGGAGGAGTGCCTGGTGGATTTGAACTGCTGATCTTGTGTTTTGCAGTGCAGTGCTAATCCTACAATGCCACACCAGGAGTCCAAGGACATCTGTTTTAGTGTCCCCAGAATAGTTGATAAAAATTGGGAGGCTGGTTAGTCTAAAATGATGGTTCTCCCATTTTTACCTGTATTGGGATAATCTGAAAGGTTTATTGAAATAGATAGTTGTGCCGCATCCCTAGGATTTTATGTTCTGTAGGTGTGGGTAGAGCCAGAAAATTTGACAAGTTCTCAAGTGATGATAATGCTGCTGGCCAGAGAAGCCCACTCTGAGAGTCATTGGACTGAAACATTCTGATGAGTTCAACATTATATTACCCAATATCAAATGTTAGTCCAATAGAATTTAATCTGGAACTTAGCCAAAATATCAATTCAAAATTGAATTTAAATTCTTAATTATAATGTTCTTGAGAGCAGTCATAATCTTTTAAAAGATGTGTATTTTCAGCAGTAGAACTCAGAATCACAGGAGCAAGGCAAACGCTAGGCTGAGGAAATTTGGGTAATGTGTCCCATATATGTAAATGTGTCCCAACATATTGTTATGTCCAGACAAAACAGGTTCAAAAATAGTGAATAGCTTCAGAGTCTAGGAACTGTGAAAGTTTCTCAAAGGGAGTTAGCATTCATCTAGTCATCAGTCAGTTCAACTTCTGGATATATTGATCATTTTGGTATTGTCCTGTAGGATAAACACTGGGCCTCAATGTTGGTTTGAATAGCATGGTTGGCAGTTCAGACTCATGAACCACTCCTCAGAACCCTATAGAGGGTAGTTATAAGTCAGAATTGCCTCGATGGCACTTAATGACAACTAATTTGCTTATCATGTATAGATGCAATCAAGTGTATGAACATGATAGTTTTAACCACTGAATATTTGAGTGAAAACGAAGATTGAAGAAAAAAAAAAGTTATTTTTTTTCTTTCTAAATAAGAAATGACAATTCTAAAAGGGAGAAGAAAGCTAAACAAGCCAACATATCTATAATCAGAACCAATAGTCACACATCTAAGATATGGGAATCTTGGTTCTGAAGGGGTCATAGAAAGCAGGTGCCATCTTACCTGGAGGACAGGAAAAATAGAATTCTTGGGCATTTCATACCTTCAATTTTACATAATTAGTTATATAGGTGGCTAGGTTGAGAGCTAAGCTCATCTCTATGATGATGGTGGTGGCTGTGTGTCACCAAGTCAGTTCTGACTAATATGACCTTGAATAAGGTTTCCTAGGCTATAAATCATAACAGGAGCAGAAAGCATCATCTTTCTCCCATGGAGTGACTGGTAGATTTGAACTAACTTTGCGGTCAGCAGCCCAGCTTGTAATCCACTATTCTATTGAGTAGAACAAGGTCTTCTTAGCTCATCTGTATAGAATAGGTTGTATTGTTCAGCAAAATGCAACCTGTCCTTAACTCTGCTGCCCATTCTTTAAGAAGCACATTGTCACATTTTCATCGCATATTACCATCAGCCAAGTAGTGGACATAGCCCACAAAACTGATTAAAACTGTAATTCTCATCATTATATTAGTAATAGAATTTATACATGGACTATGGTATGAATGAACCAAAATGGTTTATTTAGGTTTGAAGCTCTGATTCATACATTGTTCAGTGAAGATGGAATGAAATGGAGCAGGCAGAATATTTTGAAGTGCATTGTGGACAGAAGGTACTCAAAAATAGGGAAGTAGAGGAAAGAAAAGAGCAGCTAGCCTAAGAGTTGTGTAGGAAGGAAAGGGTCAGGTCTTTGAAATTCAAGACTTTGAACCTGGATTTAGTATACTGTACAATACACTGTATTTTTTCCAGTTGGAAGTAGAAACTAGTGGCTTATATTTAAAAGAATGGATGTTGTTGTTATTGTTGTTAAGTGCCTTCCCTTCAAGTTGGTTCCAACCCATAATGACCTTGCATAGGATTTCCAAGGAGCAGCTGGTGAGCTTGAACTAACGACCTTGTGGTTCAATGCGACTTTAAAATCCAGCACATTAACCTACAAGACTCCCATAGTGACCCTAGCCACATAATTGGATAGTGATCACTGATTTATAAGGAGAGTTAAAAGTCAGTGGAATTTGTTTTTGCAATGCATTATTTCTGTAATAACTGAAATGAACGACTTGATGGCATTGAACAAGTTAAATGAGGGTTTGCTCTACTCATTTGCCAGTATCAGCCTTGCCAGTGCACATGCAGAATATGAAGCATTGATTTTAATTTATATTCTTTTCTCTTTTAGAACCTAATGCTCTTCTCTTCTGAAATCCAAGGACACTTGTTTAGTGGTTTTGAGTTTCAGTTACCAAAACCCTAAGTTCAAAAGGCGAAATCAATGTCACCGCATAATAGTTCACCAACACAATCTATTTATTTACAGTGCTTACAAGAGTTCCCCAGAGAACTTAGCACAGTTTGAATTTCTATAAGTGATTGCCTGGCATATCGGAAACTCTAACAGAGCATTTAATTTTAGCAAATCTTTTACCAAGATTACTTTTCAGTCCATTTACTTGAACGAAGGCTAAAATGTCCTGTGTTTCTAACTTAGTGTTGAGGGTGAATGTGAATATTGAAACAGAAGTCTAAAATTTTGAGTATATCATTTTTGATGTTGTTGTTATCTTTTATAATTACTTATGTTAAATGTTTGGGTACAAGAAATAAAGTGTCTTAGATAGTCTCATGGTTATCATATTCACCCCTCAGTTTTTGCACTCAACCAATCGTATTTTGTCCCACTGCAATGATTGCAATCCCCTCTCTGTACTATCAGTAAACAGTATTTGCCTCTATTCCCCCACAGTTTTTTTTTTTTTTTTTAAGTACACAAAACAACCAAAGGGCACATTTTGCAAGTGAATCTACTGCCCACCAATCTCTCCATGTCATCACCTCTGCGTTTGTCTCTGGTGTCACTGCCACTTTGGAACACTCCCATGTTCTGCTCATGCTCTTCCTTCTTGATGGTCCTAGGGTCCTCTATTCCTGGATATACGATTAACTATTCCCCTCTTTTTGTTACACATATTCTACATTTACAGTTGTGACAATTGTAATTAGTCATGACAACCATTACTCACAATTGAATCAAAAGAATCCTATTCCAATTTCCTTTTTTTCCTCCCGATCTCCTTTTACCAGACAAGGTTAAAACTACTCAGTGGGGATACGATCTTCCCGACCCCCAATGCTGAAATTAAACCCTCTTGAAAACTTGTAAGCCAGCCACTTTGTGCCTTTTTAAGTAGCCAGTGTCTAAGTTGTCCATCCCTATCAACTCTGTGTACTGAAGGAATAGGCTTGATCTTTGATGTGAAGACTCCTTCCCTCTCAGTATTTTGAGAAACTACATCCATAAGCAAAGGTTAAGTTTTTCAAATTGTAGCAATTTACACTTGTGTCCTGTATCAACCTTCTTTATCTTCCTCTAGTTGAATTCTTATCATCAATCCATCCAAGCTGGATCAAATGGGTACTATCTGCAGGCCTTGTGTGCCTCCCCACTACTTCATATCAGCTGTACACTTTATTCACAGCTTTAACTTTCAGTGGCTAGGTCAATGTACATGGGCTTAGGAGTTCCCAAGTCTCCTCAAACTTCGGACCAACCAGCCATTCCTTTTCTCTCTCTTATCTCAAGATCAACAGGAGTCTATGGAACATGGTCTAACTTAGCCCATGTCTTCATTACTACCTTTTTGCAAGTTTGAGTCTATGTGTGCCCTGTATTGTTGTTGTTATGTGCCATCAAGTTGATTCCGACCCATAGTGATGCTGTATAGGGTTTCTGAGGAGCAGCTGGTGAGCTTGAACTGCTGACCTTGCAGTTCAAATGACTTTGCAGTCTGTCACATTAACCCACAATGCCACACCAGGACTCTGCCTTAAAGCCCTTAAATTTATCCCTATTTTTTCATTGATGACCTTTATAGTTCTGGAATTTACATTTAAATTTTTAATCCATGTTTAGTTAGTTTTTGTATATGATGTGAGATAAAGGTCTTGTTTTATTTATTTATTTTTTGCATATCAATTTCAAGTTTTGCCATAACCATCTGTTGAAGAGACTATCTCCTCCCCATATAATGTACTTTGACCTTTTGTCAAAGATCAGTTTGTCTGTATATGGATGGGTTAACTTCTGGATTCTCAATTCTGTTACGTTGATCAATGCAGCTTTCATTGTATGAGTATCAGTATCTTTCAAGCAGTGTAGCCATGTAGTAAATTTGGAAATCAGGGAATGAGAGGCCTCCGACTTTATTCTTCTTAAGCAGTGATTTGCTTGTATGAAGACTCTTTTCTTTCCATACAAAGTTAGTAATTGTTTTTTCCATCTCTTTAAAGAATGTTATTGAAATCTGGATTGGGATTGCGTTATATGTGTAGATTGCTTTGGGTAGTATAGACATTTTCACAATGTTAAGTCTTCCTATCCAGGACTTTGCAATATTCTTCCATTTTTGTAAATCTCTTTTGGTTTCTTGTAGTATTGTTTTGTAGTTTTCATTGAATAGGTCTTTTGTTTCTCTGGTTAGAGTTATTCCTAAATATTTCAGTTTTGGGGAGCTATTGTAAATGGTATTGCTTTTCCAATTTCTTTTTCAGAGCTGTTATTATTAGTATACAGGAATCCAACTAAATTTGGATGTTGATCTTGTACCCTGCCACTTTGCTGAATCTTCCAATGAGTTCCAGTAGTTTTTTTTTTTTTTTTTTTGCTGAGTCTTTGGGGCTTTTCTATGAATAGAATCAAACCATTTGCAAATTCAGAGAGGATTATTCTATGCAAATTTGT
>NW_006408746.1:575320-580947 GCF_000296735.1 Chrysochloris asiatica | reverse complement strand
GGTCAACAACGCTTGGGCCCACAGGGGCTTGGCCTCCTGACCGGGTCTGTACTGTCTGCATCTGAGTCCTCCTTATTTATTGATTGTTTAAGGGATTGACTAGTGCTTTTAATGTATTGACATTTAGTGTAATTATCCATAAGTATGAAGTAATTGATGTCATTATGTGTTTTTGTGTGTGTATGTGTGTATGTGCTAATGCTGGTTTCTTTGTTCAGCATGCCTTCCTGTGCTTAGTTCATTTTTTTTTGTGCTTTTTCTTGTCAGTTTCTTCATTGTTTTAATGTTTCCACGTTTTTGTTATATTTTCCTTTTCTTGATATGTTGTGAAGTATTAGTTTTCTTTGCGGTTACCCTATATTCTACTAACTTTTTCCTCCTTTTAAGCCAGTCTGTTTTATCCTGAAACCTACCTGACCTCCTCACTACCTGGATGTCTGTTCCTATATTTTTTCCTTGTTTTGAATTGTAGGCGTTTTGATCACAGACTGACCTCCCAGATTCTCTGAATTTGTTCTTGTAGTTTTCTTCTGTTCTGGACTCTTCCATCTCTCAATTGAGTCCAGGAGATGTTTTTATGTATGCCAGTCCTGGTTGTTGTCTGTCCTTGTCTCAGCTCAAAGAACTCCCTTTAGTATATTTTGAATTGCTGTTTTAGCTTTTTCAAAGTTCCTTAACTTCTGTTTATCCTCGACTATTTTGAATAGTAGTGTAGTGGATACGAATCAGCCTGCTAACCTCAAGGTCAGCAGTTTGAAACTACCAGCCATTCCTCAGAAAAAAGATGATACTTTCTGCTCCCATAAAGATTGACGGCCTTGGAAACCCTGTGTAGGGTCACTGTGAGTCAGAACCGACTACATGGTACTTAACAACAACAGCATTTTGATTACACTGCAATATTTGACTGCCAACTTTGCTGGGTAAACAAATCTTATTTGGCATTTTTTTCTTTTAAGATTTTGTATATGTCACTCCATTGTCATATTGCCTCCATGGTTTCTGCTGAGAGATCAAAGCTTAATCTTATTGGCTTGCTTTATAGGTAACACTTCTCTTTTCCCTAGCTGCTTTCAGGATGCTCTCCTTGTCTTTGATTTTAGAGAGTTTGATTATGAAATGTCTTGGTGATGATTTTATTTTGGAATATATCCTTCCTGTGTCTCATTGAGCTTCTTGAATGCTTATCTTCTGATCTTTCCAGCTATATAATTTCTTCCAGCAGATCTTTCGCGATCTCCTCTGTGGTTTTCTGTGAGTCTTCCTGTTCTGGGACTCCAGCACCAATAGGTTATTCTTCATGCTCTCTCACATGAATCTTAGACTTTCTTCAGATTTTTCATTCTTTTTTTCTGCTTGTGCTTCTATCTTAGCAGTATTGAGAGAATTTTCTTCAAGCTTGCTGACTCTGGCTTCCATCCCTTCAATTCTACTCCTTTACCTTGTCAATGTATTGTCTATTTCTGATATTTTAGTGTTAGTTTTTTGGACCTCTTTTGCAGGTTTTGAATTGTTTCCTATCTCTGTCTTATTTGTTTGTTTCTGTAGCACTTTCTGACTTCTTTATTTCCCTTAATCTTCCTGTGTAACATTTGAGTGTACCTCAGTGTCATTCTTCTGAATTCTTTATTGGACTATTCCAAGACCTGCACTCTTTCTAATGGGAATTCTATGTCTGCCTCAAGCCCTTTGTTTGATCTATTCTGTCTTATTTCTGCACATGAACAGAAGTTTTTGGTTGCTTTTTAGGCATTGTGGTATGGTTGTATTTTCAATAATTAGATGAATGTATGTTGGTGTATTCTTAAGCTCTTTTATTTCCTCCTGGTACATGGGATCAGGAGATGGTTTTCTCTTTTCACTTCTCTTACTATCCAACTCAGAGTGATTTTAACAGTTGTTGGTTATTTATGCTGTTCTGGTGTATAGCAGCTGGTATTAGTTCTTGCCAACATTTTGGGATTTTATAGGGTGAGATTTTAGCTTGACTGCATGACTGCAATTGCTATCTCTTGTTGGGTAAGGCAAAGATAGAAAGCTACCCCACAAGATAAAAGAGGGACCACAAAATGAGACTGGACACTAAATTCCAAATTCACCAACAAAACAAAAACAAACACAAACAACTGTAGAAAAATATGACTAAGACTTTAGTATCCCTTTGTTGACTTCTTGCCTTCAAAACTGTCTTTGAAATTTCAAGATGTTCCCATTGCACCTATGATGCAACTCACAACTTTGGTTTTGCCTTTTTTTTCTCCTTTTTTGCCTGTCTCACCTCTCTTGCATATGCATAGTAGGACCTTCCCTAGGGTTGTACACTCTCTCAGGTATTCCCTTTGGTCCCCAGAGTAGAGATAGGCAAACAGAAGAGAATAAAAGGACAAAAAAGAAAATCTCACACATTTATCTCTGTTGATGGGACAGACATTGTGATGTAAGTGCTCTCTTGAAGTTGTTTCTGCCCCTTCCTGTTAAAAATGGCTGTGTTGGGACTCATTGGCTGCCACAAATCAGAAAACACTTGTTTTTGGCTACTGCTCTAAACCTACTCACAGTAAGACTTTGATCCTCCTAACTACCCTTTTTATGAAATTCAGAGTTCGGGGACTGTCCTTTGAACCTATTTCATCCAGTATTCTGTGTTATTACCACCAAACTTACTTTTATTTCACAAACTTTTAGGAAGTTATTCTTGGGAGTTCACTTTTAAATCCATGAACAACTATTTTAGCCAAGGGATAGATGGAATTTTCCATCCAAGGTATACTATTCATATGAAAATAAATAATTTTTTTATCAAACTTTATGCCAATACAGTCAAATTAGGTTTATTAAGGTGATGAAAGAGAATAGAAACTTTTTAATGGACAGCAATGCTGTGCATTATCTAAATGCAAGGCAGATGTAATGATGCATTATAAATGCCAAGAAAATTTAATCAGTGTACAAAAATATAATGAAATGGTTGTTTAAACACTGTAAAACTAATGTTAGAGTAATTACTTCCCATTGAGCAAGGCATGGAGCACATTACCCAAGCTCTGTTTGATTAGTCATCCTGCCTGCAACATCTGGCCCTTTGATACATTTTAATTTTAATGTAATTTCTGAATTTTAGTTTTAGAATGAATGAATAAATAAAACAACTTCTGTAGGAGATGAAGTTTATACTAGCTTACTACAAATTAAAACTGTAGCCTCTTGTGACTACCCCTTACTTGTGCTACCCTTTCATCACTATCAGAAAAGAGAAACCTGACAGTGAGAATGGTGGATATTCTTACTCTCAAGAAATACTTCCCCACTCACCTGTCAGGTTGTTCTACTGGGACCAATGAACAAGGAATACTGGAAAAGAAGTGATACATTTGAATTATGGTGTTGGTGAAGAATATTGAAAGTGTTGTGGACTGCCAGAGGAACAAACAAATCAACCTGTTTTGGAAGAAGTACAGCCAGAATGCCCCTTAGAAGTAATGATAGCAAGACTTTGTCTCATATACTTTGGACATATTCTAAGGAGGGACAAGGCCCTGGAAAAGAATATCATACTTGGCAAAGTAGTGGGTCAGCAAAATAAAGGAAGCCTTCCAAAGAGATTGACTGACAGAGTGGCTACCACAATGATTCAAACATAGCAATGATTTCAATGGTGATGCAAGACCAGGCCATGTTTTGTTCTGTTGTACATAGAATCACTTCAAGTCAGAGGCAACTCAAAGGCACCTAAAAACAACAATAAAGAAACACTTAAACATTTTGTTTTAGTTCTCCTTGTGTTTTCTTTATCTTTAGGTACAGGTAGTAGTTTTGAAAACAATTGTCTTGTCTATAGATAGTAAATGAACAGATATCTTAGCTTGTAGAAATTAATATGTCTGCTTTTTCTTTATGAAGGTCAACATACTTCTTGTAGAAAATTAATAAAATACAGGTAAGCAAAAACAAGAAAAGAAATATCCATGATTCTATTGCCCATAAGTAAATATTGTTAATATTTAAAAAATATTTTTTCTAATAACTAACAGTTAATCTATTCTATTCTACTGTTTTTGATTTTATGCTTACTGAGTCTTTATATTTTTCTTCTTTTCTATTTTGATGAGAAGGTTTATTAGTTTTCTGTGTTTGCCTTGCAATTTATTGTTATCTTCTTAAATTTAAAGCGATCTTTAATTTCTTGAGATTGCCTTGACTGCCTTTTCATATGAAAATTCTATACCCACACCACTTATTCCCCCTTTTTGTTTTGGCATTGTTGTTATTTACAGATTGATGTCTCTGGTTCCCTGTTTTTAGCCATTTAGTTTTGCTTTATTTTTGAGAATCCTTTATCTAGGCTGGTATTTGGTTGCTGCTGTCCTGTGTCTAATCAGATGTTGGTATCTGATGTTGCTGATTCTTTGTCTGAAGGTCTCTTTTAAGCATTTCTTACAAGATCAGTCTTGTTTTTACAAATCTCTTAAGTTCTGGAGATGTCATAATCTTGCCATCATTTTTGAAAGAAAATTTTTCTGGATATATAATTGTTTATTGTCATTTGTTTTCTTTCAAGCTTTCATATACATCATCCCATTGCCATCTTGCCTGAATGGTTTTAGTGTAACAGAACTAAAACAAAGGAAGGCACTGAAAGGTACACAAAAGTAAAAGGCAACAATGGTAAATATTAATAAGTACATGGTCCTGCAATAACAGTAATAACAAACAATGATTTATGAGTGGATACACAGGTAGAGATGCCAAGTGAACAGCTACAGGATGACTCATGGCAGGATAACAATGAGTATATATACGCATTTGACAGATGATATTTCTACCTATATCAATATAAATGATGCAAGTATCCAAGCATAGAGGAGCACTGGTGTGACACTGTAAGATAAGCACTGAGCTTCTAACCACAAGGTTGGTGGCTCATACACACCAGCTGCTCATTGGAAACCCTATACAGGATTGCTATGAGTCAGAACTGACTCAACAGCACTTAACAACAACAACATACAAGGAGCAAAGTTATGAAAACATCTAAACCACAGCTAACCACCTTGACGGACTGAAGCGCCACTACCACTGGGTTTTAGGGTTTAGGACCATAGTCTGAGGGGGGTCATAAAGGTCTATTAGCATAATTTAGTCCACAAGACAATGTTCAATATCCTACTTTGGTAAGTATCTACTTGGGGTTTAAAAGTTTTGACTTTAACTATTGATCTCTCCCCATCTGGAGCAAAGAAGACTAATGAAAATCAAAGACCCAAGGGAACAATTATTCCAAAGACATCACAGCCTCCACTAACCTGAGACTAGCAGAGCTAGATGGTGTGGGCTATCACTACTGACCATTCTGATTGGGATCATTATACAAGGCCTTGAACAGAGTAGGAGAAAATCACAGGACAAGATTTAAAATAATAAAAAAATACCAGACTTACTGGTCTGATAGAGACTGATGGAACACCAAGAATATGACCCCTAGACATTTTTCTAACCTGGAATTGAGCCCATTCCCCATTTCAGCCAAACAACAGTTGTGGTGTTGGAGGAGAATACTAAAAGTGCCATGGACTGCCAAAAGAACCAATAGATCTGTTTTGGAAGAAGTGCAGCCAGAGTGCTCCTTG
>NW_006408746.1:573983-575220 GCF_000296735.1 Chrysochloris asiatica | reverse complement strand
GGCTGCTGGTTTTATATATATGCTGTATATATGTACATATTTTGTATATATGTTGGTTTTATATAATATGTTCAGAAATTCCTACTTTGTTCAGTGTTTTTATCAGGAATGAGTGTTGGATTTTGTGAAATGCCTTTTCTGCATCAATTGATACGATCATGTGGTTCTTTTCCTTTTCGTTATTTGTATGCTGGATTACATTAATTGTTTTTCTAATATTGAGCCATCTTTGCATCCCTAATATGAATTCTACTTGGTCGTGATGTATTAATGTTTCAATATGTTTTGTAATTCTATTAGTTAGGATTTTGTTAAAAAGTTTTGTATCTATGTTCATGAAGGATATTGGTCTATAGTTTTCTTTTATAGTGATCTCCTATCCTGTTTTATGAGGGTTATGCTTGCTTCATAAAATGTATTAGGCAGTTTTCTTTCCTTTTCTATATGCTGGAATAGTTTGAGTAGAATTGGTAACAGCTCTTCTCTGAATGTTTGGTAAAAATCACCTATGAAGCCATCTGGGCCTGGACTTCTTTTGGTTGAGAGTTTTTTGATGACCTGATCAATTTCTTATTTTTTGTTATAGATCTGTTCAAGTTTTCTACTTCACTCTGCTTAAGTTTAGATGGGTTGTGTTTTCCTAAAAATATATCCATCTCTTCTAAATTTTCAAATCTGTTGGATTACAATTTTTCATAGTATTCTGTTATTATCCTTTTTGTTTCTTTTGGTTCTGTTGTGACATCACCCATGTGGTTTCTTACTTATGTTATTTGTGTCTTCTCCCTTTTTTCTTTTGTTGGGTTTTTCAGTGATTTGTCAATTTTATTAATCCTTTCAAAGAACTAGCTTCTTGTCCTGTTGATTCTTTCTATAGCTTTTCTGTTTTCTATCTTGTTTATGCCACTCATCTATGCCAAGAAATTTGGAAGACAACTGTCTGGCCAACTGATTGGAAAAGATTCATATTTGTGTCCATTCCAAAGAGAGGTGATCCAACAAAATGCGGAAATCATTGGACAATCTCTTTGATATTCCATGCAAGTAAAGTTTTACAAAAGGTAGTACAGACACAGCTGCAAGCATACATTGACAGAGAACTTCCAGAGGTTAAAGTCAGATTCAGTAGAGGCTGTGGAATGAGGGATATCATTGCTGATGTCCGATGGATCTTGGCTGAAAGCAGAGAATATCAGAAAAATGTTTACCTGTGCTTTATTGACTACACAAAGGCTTT
>NW_006408746.1:557847-567706 GCF_000296735.1 Chrysochloris asiatica | reverse complement strand
TGGCAGCGGTAGTGAGGTTGGCCCAGGATTGGACATTGTTTCGTTAAGCTGTGCATGGGGTCACTATGAGTCGGTTCTGACTCGATGACACCGGACAACAACAACATAAAGTGAACAATAATATCCCTGAGAAACATACATTTCAGAACTACCAACTATATGAGTGACCAAAGGGGCAGTCTTTGTCCCAAAACAAATTTCAGAAGTGGGGAAGAGTCAAGAAAGATGAACGAATGGAAGTGGAGAACCCAGTGAGAAGAGTGCTATTTCATTGAGGGAATTACAACTAATGTCATGAAACAAAAGGTATATAAGTTACTGAATGTGAAACTAATGTGCTCTGTAAACATTCACCCAAATTACAAAAAGTGTTCAAACAAACAACAAAATGAAAAACAAGAAAAGGAATAAAAACCTCAGAACTTTTCACCAAATAGAAAAAAAGAGAAGAAAAACTGGCCAATACTATATAAACTATGAAATCCAAAACAATAACATAATGCTTTTATTAATAAGCTGGCTGATACATTTTTGTGTGTGTACATTTGCTTGTATTTTATGACAATTTCACAATATGGCTCTGTATAGCAAGAATAAGATGTGTAAGTACTTCCTTTAGCAAGTTTTGTTTATAAAGAGAGGTTTGGTGGTGGCGGTGGTGTGCTGTGGAGTTGGTTTTGACTCATAGCGACCCTGCATAGGGTTTCTGAGGCTGTAAGTCTTCACGGGAGCAGAAAGCCTAATTTTTCTCCCACAGAATGGCTGGTAGTTTCGAACTGCTGACCTTGAGATTAGCAGCCCTCTCATAACCACTATGCCACCAAAAACTCATTAAAGAGAGGCTTAAGAAGGGAAAAAGAGCACTGTCATGTAATGAATTATCTAATGTCTCTTCTAACCATAGTCTGTAACTTCCAGCAAACAATACTGGATCTGGTTAAGATGAGATGGGAGGAGATACTTGATAGTATGACATGATTTAGCTGTAGATGTTATCAGAGTTAATTGTAATGATAAAATCTTGAAATTCTAGAATGGGTTTAAAATAAGCCATTTCAGAAGCAGGAGGGGTAAATCTCATTATCATCAAAGAAGATCTAGGAGTGGAGTGTGTCTTTTAGCCTACAAAATCCCTGCTCCTTGACCTCCTTGACCCATGGACAGAAAGCTGTGACACCACAGTATTGGCAAAGGAGCAGCAGCAGCAGAACCAAGAACCAGAGCATGAGACAGAGCAATGGATATTCTAGCACATGGAACAAGTAAAACTGAGTGACTTTAGGCAGGAAGCTTGCTTATAGAGTGGGGCACCTCCATGCATTTAACTCGGGGAGCCAGGTTTGCTGATCCATGAGGCTAGAGCCAAGGGCCTTCAGGCCAAAGCTTATGGTAGAGTGGTGTGTCCTGTGGACATTTATCAGCAGCTGGCTGGAGAAACTGTGTTCTGAGCATTTCTGACCCCTGAATTGTAGCCTGTTCCCCTAGTCAAGAGCAAAGATGTCAGTTTGAGGATTAAAGGATGCCTGACTCAAGCCATGATTTTTCAATAGCCTCATATGCATGTGAAAGCTTTACAATGAGTAAGGACGACGGTAGAGAAATTGAAGCATTTGAGTTATGGTTTTGGAGAAGAATATTAAAGATACTGTGATTGCTAGAAGAACAAACAAATCTGTGTTGAAAGTAAACCAGAATGCTCCTTAGAAGTTACGATGGCCAGATTTCATCTCTCATACTTTGGACATATCATCAGGGAAGGACCAGTTCCTGGGGAAAGACATCATGCTTGATAGAAAGGAAGGACAGAGAAAAAGAGGGAAACCCTCTAACAAGATGGATTGGCACAGTAGCAGCAACAATGGGCTCAAGTGTAGAAGGACAGGACAATGTTTCATTCTGTTGTGCATAGAGTCAGTATGAGTCAGAACTAATTCAATGGCATTCAACAGCAACTTAACAACTTTCTTATTAAACCCCATAACTCAGCAAGGTGTCTGAGTTCTGAGTGGCCCTTGCAATGGATTATCAGATCCAACTAAGAAGTAGAGAGGGTTGTGGGAGGAATGGTTGTGGGAGGAATGGTACATATAATTGGGAGGGCCAAAGATGGTATCACAACATATCATCACTATCAATACTTGGCATTGAAAGTATGTGAGTGGTAGAAGAGACACATGGAAGTGACTGTGAATCTCATAAATACATCCATTAATCCAAGACTAGAGTCTTGGTGTGAGGCTGTGGGTTACTGTGCTGGACTGTAAAGTCAGTTTGAACTGAGAGTTTGGCGGTTCAAGTTCACCAGTCATTCCTCAGAAACCCTGTACTACTGGGTCGCTATGTTGACTCATCGGCAACAATCCCAGACTAAAGATATCATCACTCAACTTTCCAAAACTCTTGTAGCTACTGCATTTCCACCCAACATAAGAAGAAGAGTAAGTTGTTTTTAGGAACACAGTATCCCAAACTGGAATTCTAGTATTCTAAATTAGAAAACAATTGTTAAAAACATTTTACTTTTGCACATTCTACAAAAACCTATGATCTTATGAATTCACTGCTAAGCCTAGGAAAGGTCCCTGCAAGTGAGTGTCCCTGTTTTGAAAACTTCTTTAGCTTCAGTTCCAACTCATAGTGACCCTATGTACAACAGAATGAAACACTGCCTGATTTTGAACCATCCTCACAATTGTTAGGTTTGAGTCCGTTGTTGTAGCCACTGTGTTAACTCATCTCTGTGAGGCCCTTCCTCTTTTTTTGCTGACTTTCTGCCCAATTACTTGATGTCATTATCATTTAAGGTCTGTTTGGTTAAAAAAATCAAGGCCTTGATATGCAAAATAATTTCAATAATTTATAATAGAAAAATACTTTGGCTATCTCTCCAAATGAGTAAACATTCTCTTATTTGTAAGAGTTTCAGTCTTAACTCTTCCTGAAAACGTTTTTATCAGTATTGTCAGCACTGCAATTTATCTCCTTTATCCTTCCCTGATCTATTCCTCATTGTTTTCTTCTCATGCACGACTCAACTTTGTAACAATTTTCTGTGTTTGTGATGAAGGGACTGGTGGAGGGATTGCTCCCTTTTGTAACTTGTGGTTTGCTTCCATCTCCTAGTTCCAGTCAGTTCACAGCAGGATACAGATACCATGATATTTCTGAATGTGGCACCATTCTGGGCCTGGTCATATATGACCCTTCCTTTACCTTTTCTAATTGTTGTTAATAAGAGTGGTTCAAAATTTATGTGAACTGAACTAAAAATGTATGTAATCTGACATGAATATTAAAATACTAGAAGTTTGAGTAAAGATAATCATAGTTGCTTAGCCTCTCTTTCCCCACGCCTATAGCAGAGGCTCTCTAGAAACACTCTCCAGCCTCATGAACTTCTGAGGTGAGTTGGAGAAGGACATACATAAGAGAGGAGAAGACTTTTGAGGTTCACTGGAAGAAAATAAATTATTCCAAACCTAACTGTTCAGAATGAAGTTATAGTCAAATTACAAATTGTTTAGAGTCTGTCTTGTTATAGTCACAATATGTTTGAAGGTATTCATTGTGCAAAATGTTTGACATCTCTAAATCTAAGAATAGATCACAAGAAATAAATTCCTCTTAATAGGGTCAAAATACTTAAAATTGAAGGACCTTAAAAGTCAAGTTAAGCAATTTCAAATACAGGGGTTAGTATAAAGTGTACACACCACAGAGACAGGCTTTTGAAAAGGCACTGACTGACTGTGTTTGTCAAATGGAATTAAGATACATTTTGGTTCTCATTTGGGGGAAAGAAATGATAAAGATACCAGATTTCAACAATAGAAATTTTTACCTTAGATTTTCTTTTTGTTTAAGTATTTGTTCAGGTTGCAGTGGCATTCAAGATCTGATCCCAAAGAGAATCCACAAACACAGGAAGACAGAACAGAGAAATATTAAATTAGAACAAAGTGGAAGCAGAGGTGGGAAATTTTCTCTAAGATGCCTGAGGTAATACAAAATAACCATTCATTTCTTTTGATCAGTTATAGACTTAATCTTAGAATCAGAGGTTGTTTCAGAATCTTAGAACTCAAATAGACTTTAAAATTGATCCCATATGTTTATGATGAGGAAACTGAAAAAAATATTAAAGCTTGAATAAATTCCTCAAGGTCACACAGCTAGAGATTCTGCCTCTGGCCCACTAGATGTTTTACTGCCTTATGCCCTAACATCTATGTGCTGCAAAGGCTAAAATACAATTTAGTAGTGTCTCTTTTACATGAAAGTCAGAACTGGTGATATAGCTGTAAGTAGTAGAGGCTCTCTAAGCAATACATTTGATTTATAAGACTTCACTTTAAGAACACACACAAGTATGCTTGCTACTCAAGATTAAGTACCAGAGCATGAAAATGAGTAGAACCAGAGTTAGCTGTATGCCTCAATATTATATCTCTCTGAAGTCTGTATTCTTGAGTTGATGTATCTGTTTTAAAGGGTAGTTTGCAAAACAAAATATTAAGATGCATGATATGAAGATGGGAGTTCTGGTGTGGTGCTGCAGGATATTGCCCTGGACTGCAAGGTCAGTTTGAACTGCAAGGTCAGTGGTTCAAACCCACCAGTTGTTCCTCAGAAACCCTATACAAGTTTGCTATGAGTTGGAACCAACTCAATGGCACTTAACAACAACATATGAAGAGGAGTCAAGGTGTGACACTGTAGAGTAAGTGTTATTCTAAGTAAGTTTAGTTAGTGGACTGCTTACTAAAAGGTTGGTGGTTCAAATCACCAACTGTTCCTCAGAAACCCTATGTAGGACTCTATGCATTAAAACTGACTAATAGCACTTAATAACAAGAACAACATATAAAGGAGGACATAGTATCAGGATTGAAGACAGGCCCATTAATAACTTGCAATATGCAAACGCCACACCTTGCTTGCTGACAGTTAAAAGGACATGAAGCACTTGCTGATTAACATCAATGAATAAGCCTTCAGTATTGGTTACAACTCAATGTAAAGAAAACAAAAATTCTCACAAATGGACCAATAAACAACATTTTGATAAATTGAGAGAAGACTGAAGTTGTACAGGAGTTCATTTTATTTGTATCCACAGCAATCAAGAAATAAAATGACATATTGCATTGGGCAAATTTGCTGCAAAAAAGTTCCTTAAAGTGTTAAAGAGAAAAGATGGTCACACTGAGGACTTAGGTATGCCAGACCCAAGCCATGGTATTTTCAATCGTCTGATTGGTATGTGAAAGTTGAATAATGAGTAAGGAAGAACAGAAATAAGTGATGCTTTTGAATTGTTCTCTTGGTGAAGATTATTGAAAGGATCATGGAATGCCAGAAGAATAAACTAATCTTTCTTGAAAGATGTACAGCCGGAATGCTCCCTAGATGTTAAGATGGTGAAACTTTGTCCCATATATTTTGGTGTGTAAATTTGAATAATAGTGGTATTTGCTTGTCTTCCTTGTAGGTGTATAGATATTTTCCTATCACATGCAGTATTGTACTTCAAGTAAGATCTTGATATGTTCTTTTTGATGATGAATGATGCCATTCCTTCAATTTGTCATTTCTGGCATAGTAAGCACTGTGATTGTCAAATTCAAAATGGCCAATACCAGTCCATTTCAGCTCACTAACGTCTAGTGATAAACAATATTCTTATCAATGGAAAAAACATTGAAGTTGTAAAAGACTTAATTTTTCTCAGATTAATTGTCAACACTCATGGAAGCAGCAGTCATGAAATCAAACGACATATTACATTAGGCAAATCTGTTGCACAAGACCTGTTTTTTTTTTTTTTTTTTTTTTTTTTTTTAACAAGACCTTTTTAAAGTGTTGAGGAGCAAAGATGTTAGTTTGAGGATTAAGGTGCGCCTGATCCAAGCCATGTTATTTTCTATAACTTCGTATGCATGCAAAAGTTGGACAGTGAATAAGGAAGACCACAGAAGAATTGATGCATTTGAGTTATGGTATTGGAGAAGAATATTGAAAGTACCATGGACTGCCAAAAGAACAAATAGATCTATGTTGGATGAAATACAGCTAGAGTGCTTGGAGGCCAGGATTGCCAGACTTTGTATCGCATACTTCAGACATATTATCAGGAGGGACCAGTTACTGGAGAAGGATATCATGTTTGGCAAGGTGAAGGGTCAGAGAAAAAGAGGAAGACCCCCAGAGAGATGGATTGGCAAAGTGGCAACACCACTGGGCTCAAGTGTAGCAACAATTATGAGGTTGGCCCAGGACTAAGCAGTATTTTTGTTCTGTTGCACATACGGTCACTATGAGTCAATGCTGACTTGATGGCACCTAACAACAATAACAATGTAAATTCATCCCATTTCATTTTTACAATTTTCAGTTTTCCTAAATCCATGCCTCTTCTGATTATTAGTGGATGTTTACAGATGTTTCTCATTTGGCTTGTGCCACATCAGCAATTTAAGGTCTGCAAAGCTTTACTCCATTCACATCATCACAGTCAACTCTGCTTTGAGAAGACAGTTCTTCCCCAGTCATATTTTGAGTGCTTTCCAACCTTAAACGATCATCTTCTGGCACTGTTGCTGACAATATTCTTGTTCTCTTCATCATGTTTCAATACTTAATGTTGTGGTACTGACAATGTTCCACTGCTATTCATAAAGTTTTCAGTGACTTAATATTCAAAAGAAATCTGTCTCTTGTTCATCCTAGTCTGTCTTAGTTTGGAAGCTCAGCTGAAACTTGTCCACTGTGAATATCTGTAGCATAGCTTCCAGAATCACAGTAACACCTAAAACACCATAGTATGACAAACTGATAAAAGAGTTTTGCATATATTCCTTAGGGCTGTGTTTTTCTAATTTGTGAATTAAAAAATCAATTTATTTGCTTACAGAAAGAATTAAAAATAAATGTGATACAATAAGATGGTCAATTCTGACTCATAGTGATCATGTATAGGGTTTCTGAGGAGCAGTTGGTAGGTTTGGACTGTCAGCCTTGTGACTCACAGTTTAGTGCTTGTTCTACAGTGCCACCCCAGGAATTCAATATAATAGGATATAAAATATTAACGTTTTTTGCATATAGAAAAGACAAGTATTATTTCCTGAAATTCTTGTTTTATGTTTGTATAGCATGTACTGTTGATATGTATATAATTAATTTTTCAGTGAGAGTCAAGATCAAACATTTTTAAATTCACCCTTTTAGGGCTAAATGTATATGTAGTAATATTCACATAAAAAACAAGGGTCTGATTAAGGTATACATCATGATAATGGTTATCTCCATAAAATGATTCAGGTAATAGGGTGATGGGAGTCTGGGAGATGTATCAGGGAGGAACAAACTGGAAGATGCCTGCTATTAGTGACATTCTACTTTGTTAATTGGTTTGTGGATTTATGTATATCATTTTTATTATTATACTTTATAACACATATACATTTCACAAGAATTCTTATGTACCTATTAAATATTAATACAAAATATTTAAAACTTAATTGACTATAACAGAGACTTGAGTTGAGAATAGAGAACATTTAACATGTTCAAATGTTTCTCAGTGTTTTAAAAAGTCCTTGAAATATCTTGGCAAAAAACACTTCATATCTTGAAAACCAGCATCTGTACTGAAAGCATTTCTTTTATTCTTTTTGTTTTTCAATTAATGATTTGTTTTAGGCTCTCATGTAACACAGGATACATTGCATGGCGTATAAAGAGTCACAGTGATTCTGAAAGACTTCTCAAATGCTCTAGGACAGATTTCAACTGCATGTGTATTCACTATTGGCTTTGTGTCCAAACTTGTATTTGTGCAATTTTCAAATACGAAGGACCTAATTCAGAGCACTAAAACTAATGATTTATTTTGGAAGCCCTGTTTTTGCTATTCATTTGATGTAAAGAATTTTCTTATTCTTGATTTGCTGAAACTGTAGATAGTTGCCTCAGATGGGATGGCATAACTTCTGTTCTTCTTTGATCTATTTTGAATATTTATTTGACTATTTAATGTGTGAGTGTTGCCCATATAATTACTTTAAACCTTCCCTGGGACAATCAATGAATCATCATGAGAGATTTCCTTATCTGCTGAATGTTTTCCTGTCAAGCAGTTGATGTGAGCCTGTCATAGTGCAGTGCATTATATGAAACAATCCACTAACATTGCTATTGTACATGGGTTAATTTCCACCACTCGTCTTTAAGTATGTTGTACTGTGGTGGCTTGTGTGTTGCTGCAATTACAGACATTATGTCCCTGATATTTTAAATAGCAACAGGATATTCCATGGAGAACACTGGAATATTGTCAGATATAGTGCAAGAAGAACAGCCCCTAGGGTTGGAAGGCATTCAAAATATAATTGAGGGAGAGCTACCTCCTAAAGGTAAATGGAGTAAAGTTTTCAGGACCTTAATTTGCTGATGGGACACAACTCAAAATGAGAAGAAACAGCTGCCAAGATCCATTAATAATTGGAACATGGAATGTACAAAGTATGAATTTAAAAAAATTGGAAGTTGTCAAAAAAGAAGTGGAATGCTTAAACATTGATACCCTAGGCATTAGTGACCTGAAATGGATTGATATTGGCCATTTTGAATCTGACAATCACATGGTTTACCATGCTTGGAATGACAAGATGAAGAGGAATGGCATCACATATTGGTGCTCATTCCATAAAATGTGACTATACACATAGACCTGACCACAGAAATCTAATTGACTATATTTGTGGAAAACAAGCCAGAGGTTAGCCAAAACAAGACCAGGGACGCATTGTTGAACAGACCATCAATTGCTCACATGCAAATTCAGGTTGAAGCTGAAGAAAATTAAAACAAGTTCTTAAGAATCAAAATATGACCTTGAGAATATCCCTTCTGAATTTAGAGATCTTCTCAAGAACAGATTTGATGCATTAGACACTAATGACTGAAGACCGGAAAGTTGTCAGATGACATTAAGAACATCATCAAGAAGAATGCAAAAGGTCTTTAAGGAGACAAGAAAGAAGGAAATGACCAAAATGGATGTCAGAAGAGACTGAAATTTGCTCTCCAGTGTAGAGATGCTAAGACAAATAAAAGAAATGAGGAGGTGAAAGAACTAACAGAAAATCTCAAAGAGCAGTTTGAGAAGAAAAAGTCAAATATTATACTGAAATGTACAACAACCTAGAGCTAAAAACCCAAAAGAAACATGATTCTTAGCATTTCTCAAGGTGAAAGAACTGAAGAAAAGATTCAAATCTGGACTTGAAATATTGAAGGAATCTATTGGCAAAATATTGAATGGTGCAGAAGGCATTAAAAGAGGTGGAAATAATATAAAGTCGCTGTACCTAAAAGAAATGGTCAATGTTCAAAAATTTCAAGTGGCCAAGAGTTAGTAATAGTGAAGGAAGAAATCCAAGATGTGATGAATGCCTTGACAAAGAACAAAGCCCTGGAAATTGATAGAATACAAAATGAAATCTTTTCTCATGCAGCACTGGAGGCACTCACTCATCTATGCCAAGAAATTTGAAAGACAGCTGCCTGGGCAATGGATTGGACAACATCCACATTTGTGCCCATTCCAAAGAGAGGTGACCCAAAAGACTGCAGAAATCATCGGACAATAACAATAATATTGCATATTAAAATTTTACTAAAGATAATTCAGAAACAGCTGCAACTGTTAATTGAAAGAGAACTGTCAGAGGTTCAGGCTGGATTCCCATTGTTGTTATTGTTGTTGTCAGGTGCCATCGAGTCGGAACCGACTCATAGCGACCCCATGCACAGCAGAACGAAACAATGTCCAATCCTGGGCCAACCTCATTAC
>NW_006408746.1:545400-547615 GCF_000296735.1 Chrysochloris asiatica | reverse complement strand
ATGTTGTCCATAGCTTGTCATGATCCACACAATCGAAAGCCTTTGCATAGTCAATAAAGTACAGGTAAACATCTTTCTGATATTCTCTTCCTATATTCCTGACTTGCCCAAAGTCTTACTTCAGAATCACGTTTTTCATGATTGTCTGCTAGTCTGGTCTGACAAGGACATCTGTTTCTAAGTAGATCATAGGTGCTACCTCTTGTGTTTCATTGTGTTTGGTCACCAGTTTGTGGGCACTCATGACAGCGCCCCATAAAGCAGATGCTCGTCAGATGTTAGTGTGGCCAGTAAAAATAATAAGAAGAAAAGTGAAACATTTAAAAGGGTCATTAAGCTTCTCAAACTGAAGCTGTTGTACAATCACAAAATTTTGTTTTATTGCACCAAGCTGGGCTGGAAATGATAAATTCATGTACATAAAATTAAAAGCATCTGGTAAGTTTGGGACTATTGATAGAGCCTATTCTTATTTCTCCCATGTTTACTGTGAAAGACTGTGTTTCTTCTCCTCCTTCCCTGTCCTATACCTTGGGAGACTCATTTCCTTGACTTATGATCATTTCCACAGTACTGTCAAGAGCAACAAACAAAATTACTAAATCAAATATCCACATGGGATGGACAGCAGGCAGCATGCATGAGTAGGGATCCAGGCTGGGTAGTGTGAATTGACACATTCAAGCCGGGCATTGGCTCTTCGGTTTAGTGTTGCAGGCCTGTGTTACCACATCTGATTTCAACTAAAATCAGTAAGTCAGTGTTTTGTGTATTGGCTACTAATCCAAACTTTGAAAGTTTTGTGCAGAACAACCAGAACACCAAGATTGCTAGTATGCAACCTATTTGTTGTTGTTAGGTGCTATTGAGTCGGTACTGACCCATAGCAACCTTATGCACAGCAGAATGAAACACTGCCCAATCCTGGGCCTACTTCACTACTGTTGCCACTGGACCAATAAACAGCATTCAACCTATAAATAAATATAAACCTACAAATAAACATGGGACCTATAGATGGTACTTTTCTTTTGAAAATTGCCTGAAAAATTCTCTTAATATTTTTCCCTTTTCTTTTTTCACAGGGCTATGACAGTCAGTAACTTAAAGTGCAGCAACTAATGTAAAAGGGGCTCTGCTTTAGCTTTCTGGCCCTTTGTGGTACGCTTTTCTTTCAGCTGCCTCTGTACATATCTTACCTTTATTATTTTGGCTTTTTCCCATTTCATCTATGGTCCACCCAGAACCTTGTCTTTCTACTTTTATGAATATCAAGACAATCAATCATCTGTCAGTTTGTCATACTTCGGTGACTTGCATGTTTCTTTTCTGGAAGCTATGCAACCTGTATTTTAAATACAAGCAGGGTCATCCACAGTGGGCAGGATTCAGCTGAAGACAGAATAGGAAGAAGGAGAGACAGACTACTTCCAAATATTTAACCACTGAAAACCTTATGAATAGCAGTGGAACACTATTAACACCAGACTATTGAATATTGAAACATGATGAAAATCACCAAAATATTATCAGATATAGTGCCAGAAGATGAGCACCTAAGGTTGGAAGACACTCAATATATGACTGGAGAAGAGTTGCTTCCTCAAAGTAGAGGTGAATGTTATAACGCAAATAGAGTAAAGCCTTTAGTACCTTCATTTGTTGATGGAGAACAACTCAAAATGAAGAGAAATTGCTGTGAACATCCACTAATAATTAGAACATGGAATGTACAAAGTATGAATCTAGTAAAATTGGAAATTATGAAAAATGAAATGGGATGCATTAGCATAGATATCCTAGGCATTAGTGAGCTGAAAGGACCTGGTATTGACAATTTTTAATTTGACAATCACATGGTTTACTAAGCCAGGAATGACAAACTGAACAGGAATGTCATCACATTCATCATGAAAAAGAATGTTTCAAAATCTGTTGTTAGGTGCCATTGAGTCAGTACCGACTCATAGTGACCTTGGGCACAGCAGAACGAAACACTGCCCTATCCTGGGCCAACCTCACTACTGTTGCCAAGCTTGAGTCCACTGATGCTGCCACCTGGCCAATCCATCTCGTTGGGGGGTCTTCCTCTTTTTCTCTGACCCTCCACCTTACCAAACATGATATCCTTCTCCTGTGACTGTTCCCTCCTGATACTATGTCCAAAATATGAGAGACAAAGTTTGGCCATCTTGGCCTCCAAGGAGCACTCTGG
>NW_006408746.1:543876-544909 GCF_000296735.1 Chrysochloris asiatica | reverse complement strand
TCTTCCTCCAATCCTGATGCCACATTTTTCTTCATAGAACCCAACTTCTCGGATTATTTGATCAGCATGCAGGTTAAATAAGTATGGTGAAAGAATACAACCTCGTGGCACACCTTTGTTAATTTTAAAACATTCAGTGTTCCCAGGCTCTGTTCGAACAACTGCTTCTTGGTCCAGGTACAGATTCCTCATGAGCACAATTAAGTGTTCCGGAATATTCTTACTTTGCAATGTTGTCCATAGCTTGTTATGATTCACATAATCGAAAGTCTTTGCATAGTCAATAAAGCACAGGTAAACATCTTTCTGATATTCTCTGCTATCAGCCAACATCATTGGACGTCAGAAATGATATCCTTCATTCCATGGCCTCTTCTGAATCCAGCTTGAACCTCTGGAAGTTCTCTGCCAATGTATGCTTGATGCCGTTTCTGTATTACCTTTAGCAAAACTTTACTCACATGGGATATCAAAGAGATTGTCTGATGATTTCTGCATTCCATTGGGTCACCTTTCTTTGGAATGGGCACAAATATGGATCTTTTCCAATCAGTCGGCAGATAGTTGTCTTCTAGATTTCTTGGCAAAGATGAGTGGGTGTCTCCTCACTTTCTTGAAAGATTTCAATTTTTATTCCATTAATTCCTGGTGCCTTGTTCTTTGCCAATTCCTTAAATGCACTTTGGGCTTCCTCCTTCAGTATCATTGGCTCTTGATCATATGCTACCTCTTGAAATGGTTGAACATTAATCATTTCCTTTTAGTACAGTGACTCTGCGTATTCCTTCCATCTTCTTTTGAATCTTTCTGCATCATTCAATAATTTCCCCAGAGAATCTTAAAATAACAAAAGTTGAGGCTTGAATTTTTTTTTCAATTCACCCAGCTTGAGAAATGCTGAGCGTGTTCTTCTGTTTTGGTTTTCTGATTCCAGACCTTTGCACATTTTTGTTGTAATATTTGGCTTTATCTTCTTGAGCTGATCTTTGAAATTTTCTGTTCAGCTCTGGGACCTCCTCATTTCTTTCATTTG
>NW_006408746.1:541076-543129 GCF_000296735.1 Chrysochloris asiatica | reverse complement strand
AAAAAAAAAAAATCAAAACTAGAAAGGGGGCAAAAAGAAATGGGTAAAGAAAAAACTAGGACTATTAAGAATGCAGAAGAAAGGGATGGAAAGAAGAAAGAAAGAAAAAACAAACCAGAAAAAGAAAGAGAAAAAATGAAAGGAAAAGGAAGTAAATAAATAAAAAGGACAACATGGGGAGTGCAGGGCACCTGGACAGTATTCTTGCCACTTGAGGATGTCATGGAAGGATGGGACACCTGGTCTTGGACTGAGTTTCTGCCAACTTAAAAGGTGTCTGGTGTCAGGTCAACTAGTTCTTGAAGGAATTTTTGCCAGCTTACATGCTGACTGGATTCATGGCATCTGGTCCTGGAAAAGTTTCTTCAGGCTCAGGAATTAATTTTTGTCAGGAAGCCCATCTGACATTATGTGTTCTCTTGCCCAAAGAGACAGAGAGAGTGCAGTACCAAATGCAGGAGCAGTATGCACCCATCACCCAATCCATGAGGGTGTGCCTCTTACTTTAAGTGGACTCAGGACTGCTGTGTTTGGGGATCTGGTGGGTAAATGAATAAAACAGGTACAACAGGTACAAATTATAATCATGGAACCATGAGCTTCAAGGGAAAGGATTATTGAGAGGTGGAATATTGACTAAGAAAAGAATCTGAACAAAAGCAGCAAACAAGGACACAAACAGAACATATGAATCATCAGTCAGCTGACCTGACACAGCACAGCCATCCTGAACTTTGCAAGTGTTTCAATTGTGGTAGGGAGCTGACTATGGGCTCTGTTTTCCTTGTTGTTGTTGTTGTTAACTGCCATCAAGTCGGTACCGACTCATAGCAACCTTATGCACAGCAGAATGAAACACTGCCGGATCCTGGGCCAACCTCACTACTGTTGCCACGCTTGAGTCCATTAATACCCACATCAGTGACTGTTTACCATAAATGTACAATCATTTCCCTGTTTGTCACACCTTCTCGATGACCCTCATCCATCTGAAGTCTGCCCCTGGTCTTGTTTTGGTAGATGGAGATAAGGGTAATGGTAATGGAGATAAGGGTGATGCCCCTGGTCTTGTTTTTGATATGGAGATTTCCCATGATCTCTTCTGTCAGATGTAGTCAATTTTATTTCTGTGTATTCGGTTTTATGAGGTCCATGCAAATAGCCATCTCATACAGTTTTTTGAGAAAGGTCTTTTCAATGAATAAATCATTGATCTTGCAAAATTCTATCATGTGATCTCCATTATTGGTATTGTTTCTATCATCAAGGCTCTATTTTCCAACTACTGATCCTTTCTCTTTATTTCCAAGTGTTGCATTCCATCACTAGTAATTATCAGTACATCTTGATTGCATATTTGATCAATTTCAGACTAAAAAAGTTAGTAGAATTTTTCAATTTCATCATTACTGACTTTAGTAATTAGAGCATAAATTTGAATAATTTTGGTATTAACTTGTCTTCCTTGTAGGCGTGTGGATATTATACAGACAACATTATACTTCAAGGAAGAACTTGAAATGTTCTTTTTGATGATGAATGCAAAACCATTCCTCTTCAATTTGGCATTCCTTGCATAGTAAACCATGTGATTGTCAGATTCAAAATGGCCAATACCAGTCCATTTCTACTTGCTAATGCTCAGGATGGGAGTCCTGGTGTGGTGCTGTGGGTTAATGTGCTGGGCTGCAACATCGGTTTGAACCACAAGGTCAATGGTTCAAGCTCACCAGTTACTCCCTGGAAACTCTATACAGGGTCACTATGGGTCGGAACCGACTGGATGGCACTTAGCAACAATAACAGCAACAACAACAGTGCCCAGAATTCTGATCATTTTTGACAGCTTCCAATTTTCCTAGTTAATACTTTGTACACTTAATGGTCTAATTATTAATTGCTGTTTATAACTGTTTTTCCTCATTTTGAGTTGTCCTCCATCACAAATGGTGGGTCCCTAAAGCTTTGTTCCATTCCATCATCAAGGTCAACTCTACTTTGAGGAGTAGCTCTTCTCCAGTCATATTTTGAGTGCCTACCAACTTGAGGTGCT
>NW_006408746.1:520579-540211 GCF_000296735.1 Chrysochloris asiatica | reverse complement strand
GGATTCAGAAATGAGATGACAGAATTCCAGAGGAGAGCTTTGGCATTTGCTAAGAATATAAGCAGAAACATTGTTCTGTTTAAGTTTTTCAGAACAAAATCTCTGACTAAAAATTTGAAATTATTTGTATTAGAGAATAAGAAATAGCTAGCATTCCAAGAATGCTCTACAAACAGAATACACACACTCTCTCTGTATGTATGTATGTATATATATATGTATGTATGTATGTATGTATGTATGTATGTATATATACATACAGACATACAGTTGTGGCTCCATAGGATAATAATTGGATTGTGAACCACAAGCTCCATGGTTAAAGCCCACCAGCCATTCCATGGAAGAAAGATGGGCCTTTCTTCTCCCAGGAAGACCTAGAGCTGCAGAAACCTGATACAGGGTTGTGATTAGATCCTGTATCAGATATCTGAGGAGTGGCTGGTAGATTTGAGCTGCCAACCTTGCAGTTCAAATCAACATCTGAGTCATGTGCTTATCATATAGTACCACATCAGAACTCTGTATGTGTGTATGTGTATATTTAAGAGCATATATACTTGCTCTCTCTTTGGTGATTTTAGCCCATCCATGGCTTTTTGATTTTGTGACCCAGGATTTAAAACAAATGACTCAGAATTACTCAATGCTAATCCCACACAGCTAGTTCTGTAATTGCAGGCAATGCAATAGACAGGGACCAAATCCTACAGTCTGATTTGTCCTTGTCACAAGAGCAACAATGCTTAGTACTAAAACATAAAGTAATACATGACTCTAGAAAGAGCAATTTGTCAAGCACTTCATTGGCACAAATTGAAACGAAATGAGGTCTTGGGCTCTTGAGGTCACTTTGCAACAGGAAGAATTCATTACCTAACTATACACAGAGGGAAATCGTCTCACAGTTGTATTTGCTTGTAAAGGATGAGTTCCCACACATAAAGCCAAAGCAGCAGAGGTCACTTATAAGAAATAAACTACATGAAAACAGAGACTCAAGTGTCCCCTGGCTAATGGCCTCCAATTTCTGCCTCCCAGAGCAGCATTAGGACATATTGTTCAATGTACTGAGGGGGAACGCTTGGGGAATTCTTTGTTGTTAATGCAAAGTCACTTACACAGGCCTTACTAGTTTGTGTACAGGGAACACGATGCAGACTTTTCTGTCTTCTCTCTTGATGTGAGTGGAATTTGCTTTCATCCTATGTTCCATATTCTTACATTTTATTTTGTGCAGAGAGAATGGCAACTTAGAAGATAACAGAAATCAAAGTAATTTCAAATGAATGGGGAAAATAGCATGGCTAAAGATGATGAAACAAGCCATGATCATATAATGGTTAAGCACTCAACTGCTAACCAAAATGTTGGCAGTTTGAACACACTCGCTGACTATATGTGAGAAAGACCTGTAATCTATTCCCATCAATACTATGCCTAGGAAACCCTACAGAATAGTTCTACTTTGTCCCATGGGTTTGTTATGTGTTGGCATCTACTGAATGTACCAAAAAACAGAAAAGAGGGTGCATTTAAATAATGACAGGGGTGGTATGGATTTAATGCTTCCCCAGGTTGTTTTGAATCATCACCTCTACACATTTGGATATAATCTTATTTGGAAATGGGTTTTCTTCATTAAATTAAAGAGGCAATATTAGTGTGTGGTATATCTTAAGTCAATCTTTTTTGAGATATAAAAGATAAGATTATATAAACAAGCTAGCACAAAAGCAGGGGAAGATACACACCACATGATGTTGTTGTTGCAAGGTGCCTTGGGTCAACTCTGATTCATAGCAACCTTATGCACAACAGAACAAAACACTGCCTAGCAAGTTTTTCACTTTTACCATTGTTTCTGCCACTGTACCAATCCGTTTTCATTGTGGATCTTCCCTCTTTTTCACTAACTCTCTACTTTACCAAGTAAGATGTCCTTCTCCAGGGCCTGGTCTCACCTGATAACATATTTGTTAATATATCACATGCAAGTAAAATTTTGTTGAATATAATAAAAAAATGATTGCAACTGTACATTGACAGGGAATGGCAGAGGTTCTAAGGAGCCTTCCAGAGCTTCTGAGAAGCATTCTGGTTGTAGTTTTTCAAAGATAGATTTATTTGTTCTTCTGATAGTCCATTATATTTTCAATATTCTTATCCAATACCACAATTTAAATGCATCAATTCTTCTATGGTTTTCCTTATTCATTGTTCAATGTTCACATGCATATGAGGCTGTTGAAAAGGTACACTTTAGTCCTCAAACTGATATCTTTATTTTTGAACATTTTAAGGAGGTTTTGTGCAGAAGATTTGCCTAATGCAATACACCATCTGATTTCTTGACTGCTGCTTCTATGAGTGTTGATTGTGGATCCAAGAAAAATGAGGTCTTTAGTAACTTCAATATTATCTACATTTATATTATAGTATTTATTGATCCATTAGTAAGGATTTTTATTTTATTTATATTGATGTACAATTCATACTGATGGCAATAGAGCAAAATTTTATTTGCATGTGATATTAATGATTTAGTTAAATGATTTTCACATTCTCTTGGGTAACCTTTCCTTGAAATGGGCACAAATATGGATCTCTTCCAATATATTGGCCATAAAGCTGTTTTCCAAATTTGTTGGTATAGACAAGTGAGCATCTTAGTGCTTCATCAGTTTGTTAAAACATTTCAGTTTGTCATTTGTCAACACCTGGAACCTTGGTTTTCCCCAGTGCAGTCAGTGCATCTTAGACTTCTTTCTTTAATATCATTGTTCTTGTTCACAAGGTGCCTCTTTTCAACACTGACCAATTCTTTTTAGCACAGTGCTCTGTGTTCCATCTTCATTTGGTGATTCCAGCATAATTCAATATTTTCCCCATAGAATCTTTCAATATTACAACCTTGGACTTTTTTCTTCTGTTCTTTCAGCTTGAGAGAATCCTGAGCATGTTATTCTCTCTCTCTTTTTTTAAACTCTAGGTCATTGCATATTTCATTATAATATTTAATTGTCTTCTTGAACTTTTCTGTTTAGTTCTTTTACTTCATCATTTCTTCCAGTTGCTTTCACTTCTCTGTGGTTTTTTTTTTAAGTTTGTATTGTGAATTGAATGAAGGTTTACAAGAAGATCATCAGTTTAACATTAAAAAAAAAACATACACTGTTTCATCCTGATGATTTCAATCTCCTCCATATAACAGCAGTTTTCCAACTTCATCTCTGTGGTTCTTATTTCCATTCCACCTTCCTTCCCATTCCTTCTCAACTTTGTCCTTAGGCAAATATTGCCCTTTTTATCTTGAGTGATTGATGATTTCATGTTGAGCATACCTTACTAGTGTTTTTATTCCTCTTTACATACCTATGTGGGAGTCCTGATGTGGCGCCGTGGGCTAATGCATCAGACTGCCAAGTCATTTGAACTGCAAGGTTGGTGGTTCAAGCTCACCAGCTGCTCCTTGGAAACCCTATACAGGGTTGCTATGGGTCAGAATTGACTCGACAGCACTTAACAATGACAACATACCTATCTGGGGAGTTCTGTGTGGCATGCAGGTTAATGTGCTGGACCGCAAGGTGGGTTTGAATGGCAAGGTTGCCTGTTCAAGCTAACTAGCTGCTCCTCAGAAACCCTGTACAGTGTCACTATGAGTTATAACTGACTTGACAACACTTAACAACAGCATATATCTATCTGGAGTCGTGGTGTGTTGTGTAGGATCAGCACTGGACTGCTAAACACAAGATCGGTGATACAAACTCACCAGACCCTCTGTGGATCAAATTTTTGGTGGTGTTGCCTTATATGTCAATCTCAGGTTATTGTCTGCTATTGTTGGTTATCAGTTCAAAGGACATCCTTTAGTATTTTTTAAAAGTATTTCTGGTTATTACAAATTCCTTTCATTTCTGTTTATCTGTAAATGTTCTAATTTTGCCACTATATTTAAGAGTCAGTTTTGCTGGGTATTTGATTCTTGGTTGGGATTTTCGTTTGTTGCAGAGTTTTGCGTATATTTGTTGCAGAGTTTTGTGTATGTTTTCCCATTGCCTTCTTACATACATAGTTTCTGCCAAGAAATCCGAGCTTAATCTTATTGGCTTTCCTTTGTAGGTAATTTCTTTTTCTTGAGCTGCTTTCAGAATTTTCTTGTCTTTGATTTTAGAGAATTTGGTTATGATATGTCTTGATGATCCTATTTTGGGTTAATTCAGCTTCTTGAATGGTTACCTTCTCACCTTTCATGATGTTAGGGAAGTTTTTTGACTATCTTTTCTATGCTTTTTGCTTTCTCTTCCTGTTCTGGAATTCTAATCACCCATAAGTTATTCCTCTTCATGGTGTCCCTCATGAATCTTAGGTTTCCTTTGGATTTTTAAAATATTTTTTCTGATTGTTCTTTTAGCATATGAATGAGTATTGAGAGATTCAATCTCATTAATCTGGACTTACATTGATTCAGATCTACTCTTTTGCCCTTTCAATGTTTTGTCTATTTCTGAAATCTTAGTAGTAATTTGTATTTCTATTTGCAGGTGTAATATTTTCTCCTATCCTCTACATATTTTGTTTGTTCTTTTAGTGTTTTCCTGAATTCTTCCTTGTTTTCCTTGTCTTTTATGTCAATAATGTGGAGGCACTTAAATATCATTCTCTTGACATTTTTTCAGGTGATTCCAATTACTTTATTTTCCCCTCAAAAACATTTTTCTAACTTTGCTTTTTGATTACTTGTTGAACCACTGTTGCTTCTTAGTGTGATTAGAAACTGTTTTACCTCTGTAACACTGTTGTATTGTTATTGAATTGATGATTGTAAGTTAATGTATTGTTACATACTGCACTTGCCAACTATTTCCTGGTGAGTGTGATTATGGGTTGGAATCATATGCACCATTCTTTGTTCACTATTTATGCAACTCAGTTTAGGATGGTCTTGACAGATGTTGGTTGCTGTTGTTTATCAGGTAAATAGGAGCTGGTGTTGGCCCTTGCTTGGTGGGTGTGGTTGTAGAGGATATGGTTGTTGCTAAGTTGTAATGGCATGGCTGCTAGTCCCCATTGAGGCAAGAAGAAGGCACACACAAACACAAATGAGAAAGAAAACTAACATGCAAGCAAGCAAGCAAGCGAATAATGGTGAAAAAAGAAAATAGTGATAAAAATAAAAGTGGGCAACAACTAGAAAAGTAATACAAAAACCAAAAAGAGACAACAGGGAGAGGGGAAAAAATCATGGAAGAAAAATAAGAGAGAAAATAAAAAGAACTAAAAAGAACTAAACACAATTAGGGATAGGGATGTGTAAAAGGGAAATAAATCAGATAGTTGTAAAAATAAACCAAGAGGAAAAAAGAAAGAAAGAAAAAAAGGAAGATGTTGTAGAGTTTGGAAAGAATATACCAAAAAAACCCCCAAAAAACAAAAAACAACGAAGAAGAAATGAAAGTGAGGATAGAAAGGATAAAAAGTCAAAGTAAGTCAAGAGAGGAAAAAGGAGAAGAAAGAATAAACAACAACATAAAAACAATGAAAGGGGAAAACCATGGCAGATGCCAGATACAGAGAGGAGAAAATTCTGGGCTCTCCTACCAGCCAAGGACCTCATGTGATGAGTGTGCAAGGGCTGAGACAGTGGTGCCCTGGCCCTAGATGGAGTTCCTACAGGGCTAGGTGTTGTGTGGGCACCTAATTGGGAAGTAATTTGTGCAGACCCCAAAGCAGCTTAGATTCAAGACATTTCCATCCAGATGGCAGCTGAGGGCAAGTGGTCCTGCTAGTCCAGGGCTTGCTGGAACCCACTCTGCAGGTCTGGCACAGGCTGAATCTGAGTCCAGGTATTAAGGTTGGTGTTGGAGCTCCCAACTGATTTTGATGTTCCTTAAACTGTACAGAGAGTAGGAACTTTGTTGGGCATACATGTGGGCAGGGGCTGGCCATGCCTCAGGTTGCCAGGGTAGCCTATGAGCCACCAACTGTGTTTTGACTTCAAAGTGTCCCATGAAAGTTCAAGATGACCAGACTCACATCACCTGCAGCCTCCAGTTTTTGTTTTTTTTTTTTTTTTTTTTGCTTTGTTTTTTAACCCCACATATCTGTTCAACTGCTTCTCCTAATTAGGGCTATTCCAGGTCGGGCCAGGACTAGATCTACAGGATTAGAGTAGGACTTACATTAATTCATGTGTTGGGGTTGGTGTAGATAGCTCCTGACTCACTTTGATGGAGTTCTCAACTGTGGCACTCACTGTCATGTGACTCTGACTGCCAGGAGAACTGGGGTTTTGCTGGGGGTGTGAGTGGATAGGGGATGGCCATGCATCTGGTCACCAGAGGAGTGTGGGGAACAAGAAAAAAACAACAACAACATACGTTTATCCTCTATGCTGTCTTGTTTCTGATGCCACTCATAAAAGCTTAAGATGTTCACCAAGATCTGATTAGTTGTCAAAGGTCACCAGTTTGCTTTTTTTTTTTCTTTGCTGCATCTGGTCAGCATCCTCTTCTAGTAAACATTCAATCCAATTCAATTTAATTTCTCTATCCCTTCATCTGAAGCTCAGGGTTTCAGTTCTATCATCTGTACGTGTTTCTTTTCTTTTCTTTTCTTTTTTTTTTAATTTGGTTTTCCTTATTTTTATTGTAGAGATCTGTATAGGGTTCCTGCCTAGTCTGCCATCTTAAAGTCACCACCAATTTTTTCACCTCACTTCTCGACACTAAAGAGTCTCTTCTGACATTCATTTTTGTCTTTTCTTTCTTCCTGTCTTTTAAATGACCTTTTGCTTTCTTCATGTATGATATTTTTAATGCCATACTACTGGTTACGAATCGGGCTGCGAACCTTAAGGCCAGCAGTTCGAAACTACCAGCCGTTCCGCAGGAGAAAGACGAGGCTTTCTGCTCCCGTAAAGATTTACAGCCTTGGAAACCCTGTACAGGGTCGCTATGGGTCGGAACCGACTCGAAGGCACTTAACAACAACAACACAAGTCTTCTGGTCTTCCATTGTTAGTGTATAATGCGTTAAATCTGCTCTTGAGATGGTCTCTAAATTCAGGTGGGTTATACTCAAGATCATATTTGACTCTCATGGAATTTACTTAATTATCTTCTGCTTTAGATTGAACTTGTATGAGCAATTGATGGTCTGTTCCACAGTCTGTCCCTGGCTTTGTTTTGGCTGATGATATTAAGCTTTTCTACCATCTCTTCTCAAGGAGCTCTGGTGGCGTAGTGGTTACGAATCGGGCTGCAAACCGCAAGGTCGCAGGTCGAATCTACCAGCTGTTCTGCGGGAGAAAGATGAGGCGTTCTGCTCCTGTAAAGATTTACAGCCTCGGAAACCCTGTACAGGGTCACTATGAGTTGGAACCGACTCCACGGCACATAACAACAACAACAACAATCATCTCTTCTCACAGATATAGTAAATTTGATTCCTTTGTATTCTGTCTGGTGAGGTCCATGAGTATAGTCACTATTTATGTTGTTTCAACAAAGTATTTGCAAGGAATAAATCCTTGTTGTTAGGTGAAGTCAAGTCAGTTCCTATTCATATCCACCCCACCCTATGCACAGTAGTTTTCACAATTGTTATGTTTGAGCTCCTTGGTATTGCCACTGTGTCAATCCATTTCATTGGGAGTCTTCATCTTTTCACTGACCCTCTACTTTACCAAACATGATATCCTTCTTGTCCCTCCTGATAATGTGTCTGGCTATCTTGGCTTCCAAAGAGCATTCTGTCTGTAATTCTTCCAAGACAAATGTGTTTGTTCTTCTGGCAGTCCATAGTACTTTTAATTTTATTTGCCAACACCACAGCTCAAATGCATAGATTCTTCTATGGTCTTTTGTGTTCATTGTACATCTTTCATATGTGTATAAGGTGACTGAAAATACCTGGCTTGAGTCAAGCACACCTTCATCCTTTAACTAGCATTTTTGTTCTTGAATGCTTTAAAGAGGTCTTTTGCAACATATTTGCCTAATGCAATATGTTTTTTTATTTCTCTACTGCTGCTTCCATGAGTCTTGATTGTGGATCCCGGTAAAATGGAGTCTTTGACAACTTTAATCTTTTCTCTGTTTATCATGATATCATTTACTAACCCAGTTAAGAGAATTTTTGTTTTCTTTATATTGAGGTGCAATTCATACTAAAGGCTGTAGTCTTCATCAGTCTTCTTCACTTCCAGAAAGCAAGGTTGTACTATCTGCATATTTCAGGATGTTACTGAGTCTTCTTCATATAATCGATGATATTGATTTATTTGCCACCTTCTTCTTCATATAATCAATCATCTTGGGTCATTTGTTCAGTATACAAATTGACTAGGTATGGTGAAAGGCTACAACCCTGACTCATACCTTTCCTGATTTTAAACCATTCAGTATGGCCCTGTTTTGTTTGAGCAACTGCTTCTTGGTTTTTGTACAGTTTCCTCATGGATACAATTGAGTGTTTGTTCTGGAATACTCATTCTTTTCGATGGTATCCATTGTTTGTTAGACTCTGCATAGTTGAATGTCTTTGTATACGCAATAAAGGACAAGGGGATATTTTTTTCTGGTATTTTCTGTTTCAACAACCAACTTCCATCTAAAGTCAGCAGTGATATCTCTAGTTCATATCCTGTTGATATATTGCTTTTTGTGGCAACTCCCTGTCAATATACTTCTTCCACTGTTCTTGATTTTCTTCAGAAAAATTTTACTTGCACATGACATTAATGATCAATTTATGTTTGATCAATTTCATACTGAAGAAGTTGGTAGATTTTTTTCATTTGTTCTTCCCAACATAGTAAATCAAATGACTATCTAATTAAAAATGGCCAATACCATTCTATTTCAGCTCTCTAATGTCTGTTGTTGTTAGGTGCTATCAAGGTGGTACTGACTCATAGTGACCCTATGCACAACAAAAAGAAATATTGCCCAGTCTTGCACAATCATTGCTATGCTTGATCTCATTGTTGATACCACTAATGCCTAGGATATAATTTTTTTGTGTGTTCCATTTCATCTTTAACAAGTTCCAATTTTCCTAGATTCCACATTCAGATTATTAATGGATGTTTGTAGCTGTTTCTTCCAGTTTTCAATCATGCCACATCAGCAAATGAAAGTTTTGAAAGCTTTGCTCCAGTCATGTCAACTATACTTTGAGAAGGCAGCTCTTCCCCAGTCTTATTTTAAGTGTCTTCCCACCTACGTGGCTCATCTTCAGACACTATAT
Organism: Chrysochloris asiatica; assembly: GCF_000296735.1. Taxonomy (NCBI): domain Eukaryota; kingdom Metazoa; phylum Chordata; class Mammalia; order Afrosoricida; family Chrysochloridae; genus Chrysochloris; species Chrysochloris asiatica. Next base: position 530,953 of record NW_006408746.1, on the reverse strand, counting down.
CAGATAGTGTTCTTCTGCTATTTATAACATTTTCATTGACTAGTTATTCAGAATTGGTATGCCTTTCCTTCTTCCTAGTCTGTCTTAGCCTAGAAGCTCTGCTGAAGTCTTTCCACATTGGGTGACCCCGTTGCTTTTTAAAACATTGGCAGAGCTTCCAGCCTCACAGTACAACAAACTGACAAATACAATGTATCTAGGTACTACTAGCATGTGAGTTCAATGAGGTCAGGGATTTTGCTGGTTTTGTTCATGATACCTTTATTGAATTGCAATAGAAAATTATTTAATTGCAATAGAATATTTTTTTCAGTAATTTTTTATAGTAACTCCATACATCAGACATGCATTCACTTTTGGTATAGAAAATATTGTAACTGTAGCCATGTGGCATGTTTAGTTTTAAGATTAATGCTTTGATGATTTTTCCTAATACCTTACTTGACTGCTGGCTCTTGATTCTGCCACTGGTATTTGCTATCAATGTAAAAAGGTAGCTATGTCTTTTTGGAAAGTTGGATTTAGAGTTTGCATTCATTGTTACTTGTTTGGTCTACAAAGAGGACTTGATAATTGACAGTTGCATTCAAGTCCTGAAAGAACTCAGAGAGCTGGTGATTAGGGCTGCCTTCTAGCTGTCGCTTTGATTTCAGTGGATTGTAATTCAAGGTTTTGCTAGCAGCACTAGGAGAGACAATTTTCCTTTATGGACTCCCTGTAGAAAACTTTCACCAGCATGAAAAAAAAAAAGATAACAACTGACTTACTTTTCATCTGGAATTAATGTGATCAACAGTGTCCAAAGAAGGTAGATAAGGCATGTTTTCATTTCAATGAAATCAAGATTTTCAAAGCTTTTTTTTTTGGTGCTACTTTCCCCTCTTTTCTCCAGTGCAGTGTCTGCATCAAAGCTACATATCTGACATGACCAAAACAATCAGAAGCAAGGTGAAAATGCAGTGAATGGCGATACAACATGGCACTACACAAAACACCACCAGGACTAGGAGGGGCTTCCCTTCCTGATTATCAGCACACTAGGAAGTGAGACAGAAAGTAAAGGGAAAAGTTTATCATCAGGGTCTCCTTGGCAACAACAGACTTGATATGTTCTTTTATGATAGGTGAAATAGTTTGAAAAAGTCAGATACCAGAAAATAGAGGAGACACAACTTTGTTCCCTCTCTATTCAAGACCATTTATCCTCTCACTGATTTTGGAAATGACTTTACATTGACAACTGGGAGCAGTGGGGGAGGAGCAAGTGGAGGTGACAAACTACTGCAAGGATAAGGTGCTCTAGTTACTAATTAGTTTAAATTTAGACTGTGTGATATGTTTGTAAATGAAATACTGTTAGAGTAAAATGAACTCCACAGCTGAAACAGAAAGGAAACAAAGTCAAAACTAGGTATTATATTTGGAAACATACAGTTTAAATCGACATCAGGCTGGTTTGGTCTTTTATATGGTGAAAAGTGTACTTCCTTTTTTGTGTGATTTAAATTGAGGGGTACTAGCACAGTGAACAGACTGCCTAACTTTAAAATATTGTAGCTTGTGCAGTTTATAAAACATTTACTTAGAAAATGGACTCATCAGATTGGGTGGACAAATCTCTCACCAAATTTCAAAATGGTCTCAGTTTTAGCAGGGTAAACTAGTTTTGTTTTTTTTTTTTCCCTTCTAATCTTCAGTCCTGTGCGCAGGAAATCTTCACTTCTTCCTTCATTACTTTAGATGCCACAGAAAATACATTGAGAAAGGAGTAGAGGAGTCAAGAGAAATACTATGAATATGAAATTAACACACATCCACTGTGTTCCAGGAAGGAGACACATTACTGAGAAAAATAGACAAAATCCCCTGTTTTGTGAAGTTTATATTCTAGCAAATATAATAATCTGAATTTGACTTTGCTCTACAGAAATTACTAGCAAGTAAATAAAAAACATGATGGAAAAGTTTTACTCTGTCTCATGGGGTCAGTATGAGTTGAAATAGACTCATCAGCATCTATTATGACTACATAGACATTTATACATATAAATGAGTAGTCCTGGTGTGTGCTTTGGATTAATGTGCTGGACTGAAAAGTCGGTTTGAACTGCAAGGTTGGTGGTTTAAGCTCACTGGCTGCTCTTAGGAAACCCGATACAGGGTTGCTATAAGTCAGAACCAACTCAACGGCACTTAACAATGACAACAACAACACATAAATGAATAATAGGAATGTAATCAATTTGTAATATCTAATATGTACTCAACCCAGTGGTAAAATCTGTCTGTTGTCCTCAGTCTATGAAAGTTGTCTTTGTTACTTTTAGTGACTCTTGGGTATGTGTGTGTAATCCATATTTTTTATTCCCATTGTTCTTGGTCTTTCTCTACCCTTTCATTCTCTACTCTCTAGGAGAGAAGAGTAGCTTAATTTTACTGGAGAGTTTGGAAGGAGAATTTGGCACAGACAGCTCCTTCTCTCACTCTTTTGAGCTGGGCAGACCAGCTCACAAAGTGCCAGAGTTTTCCTACCAGGGGATAACATGCCCTGGTCCAACACTTCCTAAGATGTGTCTAAATGTAAAATTCAAGGTTGTCAAACTTACTGGCCCACAAACATAAATCACATTGTCTAATGCAGCTTAACTAATAAAATAGTGATTCCATATCCATATTTGGACTCCATGTTGCTGTTGATAAATGCTGTCGAGTTGATTATGACTTACAGCTACCCTGTATAGGTTTTCTGAGAAGCAGTTGATGATGAGTTTGAACCATCTATCGACCTTGTGGTCTGTAGTCCAGTACATATCCTAAGCACCACACTGTTGTTCTCATTAAGTACTGTGGAGTTCATTCTGACTCATAGTGACCCTATACAGGGTTTCCAAGGCTGCAAATCTTTACAGGAGCAGAAAGACTCATCTTTCTCCCGCGGAACAGCTGGTAGTTTCGAGCTGCCAACCTTGAGGTTAGCAGCCTGATTCATAACCGCTTTGCTACCAGAGCTAAGCACCACACTAGGAGTCTCTGTTTTCTTTGTGGTGGTGTTTATGTGTCAGTTCTGACTCATAGCAATCCTGTGCAGGCTTTCCAAAGCTGTAAATCTTTATAGGAGCAGAAAGCCTTATCTTTCTCTCACATAACGAACTGCTGACCTTGAGGTTAACAGCCCAATTTGTAACCACTGTGCTACCAGATCTCTTTCCCATTATTACTCTTTTTTTTATTCTTCATTTGGTTCAAAACCCAAGTGGGGATTAGGGAGGTCATTTATCAGGCTGTACTAAATCCTAGGTCTCAGGTGTTAAGAATTTCCTAAGGCAATAGCTCCAAACCAGACCACATTATGGTAGATGCAATTCATCCAACAACTGTGTGTGTTTCTTCTAAAAAGAAGTTCTTGGGAGGCAGGAAATAGGTAAAAACTGTTAACTTGGCTAAACTCTCTTCAGTTCAGTTGAAAAAATTCTTATTAAGCTCCTATGGTAAGTTCACTGATGCGCATACATAAGAGATACAGACATGAATAGGGCATGCCCCAAAGAATTCTGGATCTTACAGTGACAGGATGCATTGGAGGGTGGTAACTCAAAGGTCAGGATTGTTGTTAGTGCCATTGAGATGGTTACAACTCATAGTGACCCTGTACAGGGTTGCTGAAGAGCTACTAGTGGCTTTGAACTGCTGATATTGTAGTTAGCAGTTCAATGCTTATCCTACAGCATCACACCAGGACTTTGGGTCAGCATAAGAATGTCTATTCTCTTTTCTGATTTAAATCACTGTTACTGATGAGGCAACTCTTTGCTTAAACTGTAGGGTCAAGCATCATCTCAGTGATAAATCAGTGAAAGGTGATTGGAAACTTTTTCCTCCATGCTGAGTGTCACATAATGAACTGACCAATTATATCAATTATGCAAATCAACATAGATGAGGATTAAGAATATGTGCCCTGGAGCTTAATACCTATGCTTAGTTTCCTGCTTTCTAGCAGGACAACCTTGTGTAAGTTACTTACTGTTCTTAGTTTCAGATTCCTCCCATGAGAAACAGGAATGATGATAGTACTTGCATTGTTCTAAGTAGAGTGGTGAGGATTGAGGGAATTAGTAATACAAGTAGAAATGCTGAGAACAGTGACTGGCACAAAGAGATTTTCAACAGACAAGGCTCTTGTTATCTCCAGCTATTATCTGGGATGTGCCTGTGGTGTGATAATGAGGAAGATATTAACTAGGAAGACTGGAGATGTGGCTCTTCACATGTCATTGGAAAGTTTTAAATCTCAGATTTTCTTCACAATCTTGGTTGGGGCAGATAAAATTCATAGTAAAACTGGCTTTCACATCCAGAGAACAAAATCAATTCTGGTCAGCCTATTCATTTTATATAAAGCATTTCCTTGACACTATCTTGGTATAACAAGGGAGCTTGCCCCTCCTCAGTGGGAATAAATTCCACTTGTTTTGAATGGGTGTGGAAACATGAGGCCAAATCTTAATGTTCTGCACTTACATGGCAACTACAGCTATTTATTGCAAATTCTCATTTTGGCTCCTTTTGAAAAGTTGGACAAGATGCTTATCATTGAATTACAAAAAGCATTTATTGAATAGCAACTAGGTACATGGATTCATACATATCAGGAACTTGATTAGTTATTATATAGTTAAACTTTATAGAAATAGTTTCAGGTGGATATTATCTTGGTTTTATAGTTGAGAACATTTAAAATTTTAGAAATGTAAAGTGTTTTTCCTAAGATAGAACTTTCTGAAAATTGAACTCTTTGTTCTATAAAATTTCTCAACAGTTACGGAGATTTAATGAGGCCCTAGCATGCATCATCAGAGTCCTGTTGTGGCACTGTGGATTCATGTGCTGGACTGCAAGTTTGGTTTGAACTGTAAGATTGGCAGTTCAAGCTCACCAGCTGCTCCTCAGAAACCCTATACATGGTATCTATTAGTCGGAATTGGCTCAATAGCACTTAACAACTACATCATCAGTACATTGCACACTACTTTGATTATTTTTAGGAATTTCTAGCAGTATAGAAAATCATAAAGAAGAAAATAAATCATCTACTATTTAAATTTTGGAGTATTTTCATGCGTATATGTGTCTATTTTTTTTCCCCCTACAAAACTGAACTTCTGCTTTTTATTTTCCTTTAAGGCTTTTCTTTAAATGATATGTTATGAGAAGTTTTTCATATTAGTTTTCTGAAACCTGCTTTTAAATTGCCTCATTTTATCATGTAGATGAAGAAAGCCCTATTCAAATTTGTTTCCCATTTTCCCCTATTTTAAACAATGATGCCATAAACATCTTTGTACATAATCCTTTGTGCATATCTCTAATTACTCCCTTAGAAAAGATTTCTAGAAAAATAGTTATTGCATAAAAGTGTATTCTAGTTATCTCTTATTACATAGTAAACCAACCCAAAAATTAGTGGCATAAAACAAGCATCATTATATGAGGAGACTTTACAAGGTTCATTGAAAAATGGAATTTAAACATAATGGATTTTTTTGACGAACGTTTTGAAGTCCCCTCGCATTGTGCTTATGGATACCATGGATTAGGAATTAAAAAAGGAAACAGTGGCAATAATTCTTCTGCTCCGTGAGGTATGGAACCTCAACTGGGAATATTCAAAGTTGGAGCTCATCTAGGATAGTTGATTGCTGCCCCTAGATTTCAGTGTAGGTGAACTTCTTTTGTGGCAGCTCAGGGCTCCAAAAGTGAGTGGTCTGTGGAGTAAGGCAAAGATTCATGGGCTTTTATAACCTAGCCTAAGAACTCACATGATACCATTTATGCCCTGTGTTGGTGGAATAGTCATCATCCTATCCAGATTCAAAGGAAAGAAGATATATACCTCTCAATGGAAGAAGTGTCAAAGAATTTACAGTCAAGTTTTAAAACTCCCATAAACTATTTTCAGCATTCTGACATGCATTATACAGCAGAAATGTTGTATAAGTCAACACTTTTTCAAATAGTTGATAATGCACTTCGACCCACACAGGATGTCATAATTTCAGCCATATTTATCAATTTGATGGGCTAAAAATATCATGCCATGTTATTCTAATTTTCAATTATTTCAGTACTAAGGAGCTCTGGTAGCGTAGTGGTTAAGAATCGGGCTGTGAACCTTAAGGTCAGCAGTTTGAAACTACCAGCCGCTCCGCGGGAGAAAGATGAGGCTTTCTACTTCCGTAAAGATTTACACCCTCGGAAACCCTATACAGGGTCGTTATGGGTCAGAACCGACTCGACGGCACTTAACAACAACTGAGATTTTATATGTAATTTTTTGGTCACTTGTCAAAATTTAATGTGAATTTTCTATTTTTTGCTTATTTTTCTGTTGGCATAGTCTGTTTTTGACTCCCATTAACTGATAGGTATTTTTTACATGTTAAGATTAAACCAAGATGTTCCGGCTTCAAACGTAGTTTTTTCGACCCCTCCCCCACTACAGCTAAAACACTTTTCACTTGTAATTCCACCTCTGTCTCATCCAAGGTATGTGAGTTGGGGAATTTAATTATGCACCTGGGTCTTTGTTTCCTCCAGTATTTTATTGAAATAATAATATCCTATCTTATTGGTTATTGTGAGGACTTACTAATGTTCATATGAATGTTTAGAAGAAAGTGTATTACATACTAAATGGCCAATAAACGTCAGTGGTTATTCTTAATATTATTATTGTCACCGTTATGGTGACCTAGATATTTGTGACTATGCTAGCCATTATCTCCTACTTTATACTACCCAATTTGTAATTGTATAGCTATGGATCTGTTAGTCATGTCAAAGTCATTTGGCATTTAAATTCTAACAGTCATAGTTACTCTGAGAAAAAAAATCATATTTTATTTTAAAGTTGTTTCTGAAGTTTCCCAAAGGATGCATGTCACTAACAATGCAGGGTGAGCTTTGGAGCAGGATTGTGGAGGCATCTTAGTTAACAGATGAAACACTTGAAAATAATCACTGCCCTTGATTGCCATGCCAATATAATTAGAAAGCGCAAGGGAAACAATTTATTTTTGTGAAACTCTTGAGATAAAAGTAAATTCGATGGGGTCTCCTCCACCTCTTACATTTTTCTTTTTATTCAAACAGACTGGTTGAATACACAATCAAGTATCCTAGAAAACATCATATAGCAACACTGATGAAAAACAAACCCCATTTTCTTTAGAAGAATGAGAAGTCTCAAAGGACTCAGTTTGCTTCAACTAAGCAAAGGTTGTTGAAACAAAAGGCCAAGGGCCTGAGTCTGAAGTGAAGGAACCCCCAGCTACTAATTACATCAAATCTTGTCCCTAACTTCCAGTGTGGCATCGCCTCCAGTGCCCATTCCTTTAGATGCCTTGTGGGGGTGTTGGAGTGCCATGAATAAATGTATAGGGGGGATGAGGTGGAGACTTGACTGGCCCCATGCCCACCCCTAGGGTACACTGAACATTTGTTGTCTCAGAAGAGAGCTTGTCTGGCTCTGGTCCAGCTGTCCCTGTATGATAACCACCATGGCTAATATTCTGGAGATGAGCCACTTTGGTCTCCGCCTCACTGCCTCTGATTATCCTGTGAAATAGGAGTTGGGGGAGTTTTCGGTAACAAATGCCTGCTTGACTGAACCCCTATTCAGGCATCCGATGTCAGCACTTGTCACAGACAGCCGCTTTAGCCATGCCAGCCAGACAGTGACAGATCAGCCTCCTGCTCAGACTGTCAGGGGAGTTTACCCCTCAGGCTTGGGCTTGTCAATGGAGCTTCTGCCTAAATCCTGCCAGGGCTCTGGACTGCACCTGTGCTTCCAAATGTCAGTGGGCTTGAGGGCTAGCTACTCTCCATCACCCACTGATCAAGGTCAGCTGGCAATGATAGGGGAGGGGGCTCCTGAATGGAGACAAACTTGCATCTTTTGTTTTTTGCTGCTGTTTCAGAAGACAGACCTGCCAGTACCAGTGGGTAAATAAAGCACTTGACTAAATCTTGAGTAAAATTTCTCTCTGAAGATTGTTCATAGTTCAGACAAGTTTGTTTCTTTGACGTTTCCTTTCTAAACCCTTTATAACATTACCTTGTTGGTCTATAGGTGCTCGGTTGGTTAGGTTCTGACTCACAGTGACCCTGTACAGGGTTTCTGAGGCTATAAATCTTTACGGGAGCAGAAAGCCTCATCTTTCTCCCATGGAACAGCTGGTAGTTTCGAACTGCTGACCTTAAGGTTCACAACCTGATTTGTAACTACTATGCTACCAGAGCTCTAGTTATTTGAAGTCAGCAAACCCAGGTCCAGTGATTATATGCCTATAGGCATCCCATAGTGAAAGAAAGCCTCCAGCCTGAGAGGCTCTCAGCTTTACTCAACCCATGTGCTAGGAAGCCCACTGCTCCCTTTCATTCTCTGGCTCCAGATTCTGCTGCTGCCACTCCTCTGTCATTCTTCTGGTGTCACAGATCACTGTTTCCTGGATCAATGAAGTTCACATACAAAGATACTAGGATATATTCAACTCCTGGCTCTTCTTTCTTGATGGTCATGAGCTCCCCCTTTCAGTATCTGAGATGGCTGCCTTAAACCCAGCATAATGGCAAAACTGGTCAATCCTCACATCAGAATTCCACACATCCGTTAGCATGGTTCTACAACAAGAGAGCCATATCAATTAATTCTCTGTAGCACAGTGTGAATCTAGGAAAATTGAAAGTAGCCAAACATGAAATAAAACACATAAAGATTGACATCTTAGGCACTGTTGTTGTTGGTAGGTGCCATCCTTACAATCAATGGTACACTTGAGTCTGCTATTGTTGCCATTGTGCCAGTCAATCTCTTTGGGAGTCTTCCTCTTTTTTCACTGACCATCCATTTTATCAAGCATAATATGCTTCTCCAGTGATAGGTTCCTCTAAATAACATGCCCATTGTAAGAGAGGCAAAGTCTCTCCATCCTGGCTTTATAGGAGCATCCGGTTGTACTTCCAAAACATACTTTTTGTGTTCTTCTATAATTCCATGGTAATTTTAACATTCTTCTCTAACATCATAACTCAAATACATCAATTATTCTACAGTCTTCCTTATTCATTGTCTAACTTTCACATGCATGTTGGTGGGGTTATGTGTGGTTCCAACTCATAGCAACCTTATATAGGGTACTGACAACAACATGGTTAGATGCCATCCAGTTGGTTGTGACACACATATGTATGTTTATAAATGGGGTTTTAAAAGTTTGTCCAAAAATTCATGAATTCCTTTTACCCATGAACTTTTTGAAATCTCCTTTGAACTCTCACAACAACCACAACCATATGTGGCAGGTAGAATTAGCATTCCTATTTTATAGAAGAAGCTCTGGTAGCAAAGTGGTTATGAGTTGGGCTGCTAACCTCAAGGTTAGCACTTCGAAACTACCAGCTGTTCCGAAGGAGAAAGATGAGACTTTCTGTTCCTGTAAAGATTTACAGCTCAGAAACTGTATGTAGGGTCTCTATGAGTTGGAACCGACTCCATATCACCCAGACTCCAACCAATTTTATAGATGAGGAATTGTGAAACTGAGGCACAAAGAGGTAAAACTATAAGAATAAAATAAACTGTGTGATAAACAGCAGTTTAGATAGGTTAGGATTACATTTGTCAATATAGTTGAGCCTTCTTTTTGACCCTTGATCAATATTATCCGAGATATTGGATATGCTGCAACCATTATCTTTGCATAGTTTATGTTAAGCTTGTGCCTACTGACTTTTTCCTATTCTCCATAAGAAATACTGGAAAAATATGTTGAGGACTTGTTTGCCCAAAGTTAAACATTAAAAGTACTTCTACTCATAATGGTATAGCAATATTCTGATGCCTATAAATAGATTGTTTTGAAGTGATGGATAGTGTGCTATGGGAATTGTCTGAATTTTCAAATAATGAGTTTAATTGATTATGAGAAAAAATGTTTTGTATGATCTAATAACTCCAACAATGCTAGATTTGCTGTCTGAAGTCTGCATATATTGGGTTATTTTAAATATTTGAGGTATTTGAATTGAATACATTTGAAGGTGGGAAAGTGATTATACCCTCTCCATTTCTGTCTCTGAGGGACTGCAAAGGGTCACATTGCCCAGTGTGAAGCTGAGAATTCACCTTCAGTGGATTTGAAAAACTGACTTCCGATGCTTGCCCCTGAAGAATAATTTCTCTCTCTCTCTTTTTTTTTTTTTTCATGTGAACATTTTATTGTGGTTTGGGTGAAAGTTTACAGAGCAAATTAGTTTCTCATGCAACAATTAGTACTTATTTTGTTTTGTGACATGTATAGGAGCTCTGGTAGC
>NW_006408746.1:517635-519247 GCF_000296735.1 Chrysochloris asiatica | reverse complement strand
AGAAACAGCTGCAAACACTCATTAATAATTGTAACATGGAATACATGAAGTATGATAATGTATTAATAATCATTACTATTTAATAAAGTATGAATGTATTAATAATTGTAACATGAATGTATGAAGTAGAAAAAACTGAAAATTTTCAAAAATTAAATGGAACACAAAGATTGACGTCATAGGCATTAAGGAACACAAAGATTGACGTCATAGGCATTAATGAGCTAAAATGGACTAGTATTGGTGATTTAAAATTGTATTTACTCTATAATTTACTATGTGGAGAAAATCAAATTGAAACCAACTCGATGGCATCTAACAATAATAAAAACATGTTTGCCTCTATGGTTTTGCATGTAGGTTTTGGTCTATCTTAAGTTAGTTTTTGTATATGATGAGTATGGATCCTGATCCATTTTTATGCAAATTAATATCCAGTTTTTCCAGCAACATTTGATAAAAAGATTATCTTTTCCTCATTTAATGGAACTTGGTCCTTTGTCAAAAATCAATTGGCCATAGGTATATGATTTTACTTTCAGATTTTTAATTATCTTTTGTTAGTCTTTGTGTCTGTTGTACAAGTACCAGCCTGTTTTGACTTCCCTGACTGTGTAGTAGTTTTTGAGATTAGAGAATATGAGGGATCCTACTTTGTTCTGTGAATAAAGATTTTTTGTTGCCATTCTCTCTTAATCCAGATGGAGGCTATTTTATGTCATTTGAGGACCACCAACTACTAAAACTCTTTGCTGTCACATAGAACACACAAGAAACAGTCATATAATTCTGGTGTTTCCATGTCCCTTATGTTTCTGTACTAAGTTCTGTAAATAAAGTTTATGTGCCTGTATTTCAATTTATGGTACTGTACATTTTCTTGTAGTGGACAAATTTTGATTTTGGGGAACAAAGAGGTGGAAAACAACCCCAACAACTGATAGTTAAGGCATAAGAAACCTCGTACTCTAGATTTAAGCTCTAGCCAATGGATATACTCCTCTTCACCTCTCTAGAGATATAATGAATTAGAATCAACATACAACCCATACTTGTACTATGTCCTATACCCAAAGATGCTCTACTTGACTTTGTTCCCTTCTCTGCTGGTTCAATAAAAACCCTGGGGGAGTTCAATACTTTTTTTTTTTTTTTTAATGTTTTATTGAGAATTATGTAGCATATGAACAAGAGCCAGTGATACTCAGGGAGGAAGTCCAAAGTGCACTGAAAGAATTGGCAAAGAACAAGGCACCAGGAATTGCTGGAATAAAAATTGAAATCTTTCAAGAAAGTGAGGCGGCACAAGAGGCACTCATTCATCTCTGCCAAGACATTTGGACGACTGAATGGAAGAGATCCATATTTGTGCCCATTCTAAAGAGAGGTAACCCAACGGAATGTGGAAATCATCGGACAATCTCTTTGATATCTCAAGCGAGTAAAGTTTTGATAAAGGTAATACAGAAGTGGCTACAATAATACACTGACAGAGAACTTCCAGAGGTTCAAGCTGGATTCAGAAGAGGCAATGGAATGAGAGATATCATTGCTGATGTCCGATGGATCTTGGCTGAAAGCAGAGAATATCAGAAAGATGTTTACCTATGCT
>NW_006408746.1:514177-515662 GCF_000296735.1 Chrysochloris asiatica | reverse complement strand
TGCCCTCTCTTCTTATCAGCTGGATGCTTCACTCTCCACTCTAGTCCTCTGTGGCTATGTCACTGACTCTGGACCCAAGAGTTCCCAAGTCTTGCCACACTGCTGGACAACAAGGTCTCCACCTGGGATCACAGGAGTTTATTGAATGTTGTAGGGCTTAGTTCACAGCTTCATTGCTGTTTTTCCCCTCACTTCCCCTTGTCAGTGATGAACTTGATCACCAATCAGACCGCATGTCTGCCTGTGTATTCCCATTGAGTTTTTAGTCTTGGAAGGGGGTTTGCCCTGAGGGGACCCAACCATTTGCCTTGATGTCTCCAGGGTGAGCAACTTGCTTGTTCTTGTAGTAATAAGTTGGACTGACGTTATTGTTTGGTATTTTTCCTGTCCATCTTTCTCTCAAGAAGTATCTTCTGTTCTTCTAGCCACTCCAGGTTGGTCTGCTTGTCCTTTCATCCTTTCAAGTGCAAATTTCTCACCTCAGAAGATTCTGGATGGGGTTGAGAATTCCACCTGTGGTCGTATGTAATGCAGAATTTCCACAGGAAGCCTCCTTCACTGGGCACATTGTAGCCCCATTTAAGGTAGTCCAATCAGTTATAGGCTGACGATGGACTTACAAGCTTTCTATAGTAATATTTTTGGTTATTCCTATCTCTCCCCCTCAAGTGTCTATTTTATAATGGTATGCCAGGGAAATCAAGATTCAAAAGACAGCCAAGCATCTTAACATTATTTCCCTTCTTTTGCCCATTCCAACCATGTCTCAATCCCTGTATCACAGAACCCTGTTGTTCCAAGGTTGTGCATATATCATCATTTACCTCTGTCCCACTTAGCCCTTGCAAACCTGCCTAATTATTTCCCCATCCACCTTGTTCGTCCACTCCCCTCCACCTTATTGTGTATTGCCCCTTCCCTAGAACCCAAACTATCCTGTGTCTATTCCTTACCCTGTGCTCCATCCCCCACATCCTGGTAACCAGCAAAGAATCTTCCCACCCATTTAGTGTGGGTTCGTTTTCTTAGTCTTTTACAATAGTGGTTCTATGCAGTATTTCTCCTTGTGTGATTGACTAATTTCACTCAACATAATGTCCTCAAGTTTCGTCCATGTTGTGCGGTGGCTTGCAGCATCCTTGTTGTTCTTCAAGGTGGCATAATACTCCATTGTTCAGTCGATGGGCACTTAAGCTGTCTCCATCTTTTTGCTATTGTAAACAGTGCTGCTATGAACTTTGGTGTGCATATATCTACTCATGTTATGGCTCGTATTCCTTGTGGGTAGATACCAAGTAGAGGAATTGCTGAATCATAAGGATTTCTATTTCCAACCTTCTAAGGAAGTGACATATTGCTTTCCAAATATGTTGGACCATTTTGCAATCCCACCAGCAATGCAGGAGCATCCCAGTCTCTCCACATCCTAGCCAGCATTTATTGTCTGATATCTCAAATGAGTAAAGTTTTGCTAAAGGTAATACA
>NW_006408746.1:511110-512747 GCF_000296735.1 Chrysochloris asiatica | reverse complement strand
TGTCGTTGCAAAAGATTTTTTCCCATTGTGTGGATTCCCTTTTTACTCTTTTGGTGAAGTCTTTTGATGCACATAAGTTTTTAATTTTTAGTATGTCCCATGCATCTATTTTGTCTACTTTTGTTTGTGTAGTTTTCAAAATGTTTGGTAGTCTCTATATTGCCTGAATTAGTGCCCTTCTCTTTGACCCTATTTTTTCATTGATGGCCTTCATAATTTTGGGATTCACATTTAGGTCTTTAATCCACGCTGAGTTGGTTTTTATATAAGGTGTGAAGCAAAGGTCTCCTTTAAGTCTTTTGCATATCACTTTCCAGTTCTGCCAGTGCCATATATTGATGAGACTAACCTCTCTCCAAGTAATATATTTAGGTACCTTGTCAAAAAATCTGTTGGCTGTATGGGGATGGGTAAATTTCTGGATTCTTGATTCTGTTCCACTGATCAAAGTATCTTTCATTGTACCGGTACCAAGCTGTTTTGACCACTGTAGTATAATAAATTTTGAAGTCGGGAAGTGAGACGTTTCAAACTTTATTCTTTTTCTTAAGCAGTGCTTTGCTTATTCTGGGTCTCTTTCCTTTACATATAAAGTTTGTAATTATTTTTTCCATCTCTTTGAAGAATGTCATTAGAATCTGGATCGGCATTGCATTATATGTGTAAATTTCTTTGGGCAGTATTGACATTTTCACAATGTTAAGTCTTCCTATCCAGGAGCATAGTACATTCTTACTTTTTTGTAGGTCTCTTTTGGTTTGTTGTAGTAGTGTTTTGTAGTTTTCTTTGTATAGGTCCTTTGTTTCTCTGGTTACATTTATTCCTAGATATGTCATCCTTTGGGTGGCTATTGTAAATGGTATTACTTTCCTAATGTCCTTTTCAGTGCTGTCATTTTTGATATGGAGGAATCCAATATATTTTTGTATATTCATCCTGTATCCTGCCACTTTGCTGAATCTTCCAATGAGATCTAGTAACTGTTTTACTGAGTCTTTGGGGTTTTCTATGCATAGGATCATAGAGAGAGAGTTTTACTTTCTCTTTGCCAATTTGGATGCCTTTAATTTCCCTGTTTGCCATACACCTCCTGCTAAGACTTCCAGCAGAATATTGAATAGGAGTGGTTGTCTGGTTCCTGTTTATGGTGAGGTTTTCAGTTTGTCTCCATTTAAAGTAATGTAGGCTGTTGGTTTTGTATATATGATCTAAATTATGTTGAGAAATTTCCCTTCAGTTCTTACTTTGTTGTGTATTTTTTCTGGAATGGATGTTGGATTATCTCAAATGCCTTTTCTTCCTTAATCGATAAGATCATGTGGTTCTTTTCTTCTTCCTTATATATATGGTGGATTTTGTTAATAATTTTTCTAATGTAGAATCATCCTTGCATCCCTGATATGAAGCCCATTTGAATATGATGTATTATCTTTTTGATGTGCTACTGGATTCTGTTGGCTAGGATTTTATTGAGAATTTTTCATCTGTGTTCATGAGGGATATTGGTCTATAATTTTCTTTCATAGTGACGTTCTTCCCTGGTTTTGGTATGAGTGTTATGCTGGCTTCATAAAATGCATTAGGAAGTTTTCCATCCTCTTCTATATTCTGGAATAATTTGATTAGAATTGGTGACA
>NW_006408746.1:484627-508395 GCF_000296735.1 Chrysochloris asiatica | reverse complement strand
GTCGCTATGGGCCCAAACTGACTCAACAGCACTTAATAACAACATGATGTCCAACACAACTCATAGGCTTTCTTTAGAATTTTTATTTCTGACTATTCTTCTAGCATACTAATATTTAGAGATTTATCTTCAAGCTCATTAATTCAGACTTCCATTGCTTCACATCTACTCCTTTGCCCTTTCAATGTATGGTCCATTTCTGAGATATAAGTATTAATCTTCTGGATTTCTAATAGCAGATTTTGTATTGTTTCAAATTTTGCATTTATTTTGTATATTTCTTTTTGTAGTGTTTTCCTGAATTCTTCTAAAGATTTTTCTGTGTTCTCCTTGTTTTTCTCGATCTTTCTGTCAATGCTTTGAAGGTATCTAAGTATCAGTTTGTATTATTTTCCAGTTAGTTCCATTACATTTTCTTCTTTAGAAACATTTTCTGTCTCTACATTTTGGCCATTTGTCTGAGCCATTCTCATTTGTTTCTTTAAGTGAGCTAAAATAATCTCTTGTCTCTGGGACATTGTGGGGTTGTCATATTTGTGTTTAATTGATGATTGTATGTTGCTGTGTTCTTAGGCTCTCACCAATTGTCTTCTGTGGGTGTAGTTAAAAAATGAAAGCATGTACACTGTTCTCATTTGTCATTTGTGCACCTCAGCTTATGGTGAATTTGGCTGGTGTTGGCTTCTGACTGTTGTTGATCAGGTGGTATAGGTGGGAGGAGCTGTAGCAGGGGCCTGGTCTATATGGCCACAGTTGTTTCCTGTTGAGTGAGATAGAGAAAAACCCTTCCCAACACACAAACACACAAACAGAACAGAGTAAAGAAACAAGGAACCAACAATGAAAAGAGAAAATAATAATAAAAAGAAATTAAAACTAGGCAGCATTCAGAAAAGAAAAGAAAAAAACTATAAAAACAAAAGCGCAATAGGGAAACAGAACTATAAGAGAGTAATATGAGAGGCAATAAAAATAAGAAATAAAAAAGAAAAAAAAAAAAGCTTAGAAAGAACAGCGAGAAAGAAGATGAAAAGACAGTATTAAAGAAAAATCAAAATGGAGGAAAAATGAATAGGGGAAATCAGAACCAGAAGAAAAGAAGGAAAAAACAAAAAATAAAAGCAGAGATGCTGTTGTTAAGCACCACTGAGTCAGTTCTCACTCATAGCAACCCTGTATAGGGTCTCCGAGGAGCAACTGGTGAGTTTGAACCACCATTTTTTTGGTTCAAACTGCCCTCTCAGTCCAGTGATTATCTTACAGTGCCACACCAGGATTCCAGAGCACACATAATATAAAATTCAAGGGAATGGGAAGAGAAGAAGGAGAAAGAATAAGCAAACAAAACCAATGAAACAACAAAAGGAAAAAATATCAAACCCCCAAACAAAATTTTAAAAACCAGAGCAGCTGTTATACTTGAGAGGAGAAAACTCTGGGGACCTCTTGTCAGCCTAGAAGCTCACGAGGTGGGTGTGGCCAGAGGAGACCCTGGCCCTAGATGGAGTCCCTATTGACCTTGGTGTTATCTACGTTTAGGGTACTCAATCCAGAAGTAGCTCATGGAGGCCCCTGTTGGAGTTGGTTTCAGTGTCTATTCAGACCACAAAGCAGCCGGGGACAGGGTGACTGGTTAAATGCTGGTCTGGTGGCTCTGCAGGTTCTGTAGGTCTGGAGCTGATCCTGTTTGAATCCAGGCACCAAAGCGGCACACCAAAGCAGTGTAGCAAGCCCCTCCTAACACTAGCATGACTTCGAACCATGTGGATCCAAACTCTCAGAGAACAGGGTCTATGCTAAGGGTGGATGAGGGTGGGAGCTTACCACGCCTCTGGTCACCAGTCACTGGTATGAATCTGCTCTTCCAGGCCACCTTGTCTTGCCAAAGCTGCTCACAAAGTTTCAAGATGGTTGTCCCACATATGGTCAGCAGTTCACCAGTACGTCTCCCTCTCTCACCATCCCTACTCAGCTTCTCCTCCCAACAACCACTCAATTCACTTCTCAAACCTTTCTTCTAAGGTTCAGGGTTCCAGAATATTCACCTGTGTGTGTTTCATTTGGTCTCTGGTATCTTTGTTGTGGGGGGTCTGAGTAGTGCTTCTGCCTAGTCTGCCATCTTGCCAGAAGTATCCTCATTCTGTTTTTATTATAATTTAAATAAGTACATTTCAGATTGTAAGTATGTTTGCTTGGATACTACAAAGGTGACCCTAGAGAAAGATGTGTTCAAGACTGATAAATCACTGTGAAATGTGTCCAATGAAGGCCTTTGGATTGAGGACAATGTTGTTGTTGTTAAGTGCCATCAAGTTGGTTCTGACTCATAGTGACCCTGTATAGGGTTCCCGAGGAGAGACTGTTGAGTTTGAACTGCTGACCCCTTGATTCAAACTGATCTTGTCATCCTGTGCTTACCCTACAGCGCCATACTGGGATTCCCATAGAGGACATTTGTTGTTGTTAAGTGTCATTGACTTGGTTCCAACTCATATAGACCCTGCATAGGGTTTCCAAGGAGTAACTGGTGAGTTTGAACTGCTGACCTTACAATTCAAACAGACTGCAGTTCAGTGCTTATCCTACAGCACCACACCAGGACATTGTTGTTGATGAGTGTCTCAAGTCAGTTCTGACCCATAAACAGTCTGAATAGTGTTTCCAAGGAGCTTCTGGTGAACTTGAACTGCTGGTCTTGCGGTTCAAACCAACTTTGCAGTCCAGCGCATTAACCCACAGTGCCACACCAGGACTCCACACCAGGACATAGGAGAAGTTAATTCAAGGCAGAAACAGACTTGAAAGAAACCAAGAATCAGTGTCTCTCTGGGCACAGTTCTAGCAGAACTAGTGATATAGTGATGGGCTCAGTAGGATTCACTAGGGAATATCATTGGTCAAAGGAGCCCTGGTGGCACTGTGGCATGGGCATTTGTCTGCGAGCTGCAAGGTCAGTGGTTCAAACCACCCAGATGATCTGTAGAAGAAAGATGAGAATGTCTGCTCTGTAAAGAATGTCTGCTGTGGAGTAGTTCTACTCTGTCCTATAGGATCACTGTGAATTATAATTGATTTGATGACAGTGGGTTAGTTTTATCTTTAGTTAAATGAGAGTTCTATCATCTATAACTAAATGCTATTTTAGATTTTAAAAGTATGCCATTCGTCTTGCTCAAAAATCATTTTGCAAAACAAATTAGTTTTGTCTACTCTATGAAAGAATATGGAACAGTTAATTCAAATAAAGAACCCAAAGTACAAAACTGATTATGTTTCTGAGTCTCATATCAAACCAGTTAGCTTTATTTATGATTTTTCCCAAACAGCAATAATTCCATTGTTTTCTCCATAAAACACATTAATATCACTGATGAGATGGTTGCAAATTATTTCTCTAAATAGAGTGTTCTTTGAATATGATATTACCCATTCAAACATCTGGTGTTTTCAGGATATTTCTGGAGGCAAAGTAGCTCTGTTTCTTCCTACGCTGAAGATCAGGACATATCTAAGAGTTGCCAGTATTGTTCTCTCCTGGGGGAAGCTGTCTTTTGAGTGACTACGGGTGATTAGATGATGGAAGGAAAATAACTTTTGCTTGCCTGGAACTGGGCCCAGAGTAACAGACTGTGTTGCTTGCTACTTCTTGCCATAGAGCCAAGAAAGCCTCTATCAGGGAGTAGAAATCAGGTTCTGTTAAAGCATAAGAAAAGTCTCAATGAGAGATTATTTTGACGAGAGGAACTTTTGTACTTTAAAAAATTGATTATACATTTTGAATATCACTTTTGTCAATACTAGAGTCCAGGAGTTGAGCTCAGTGAGATCTTCAATAACATATTAAGAGCAGTCATGTCCTTACTTCTTACAGAATCCAATAAGCAAGATAATATCACTCATTCTTAGGAGACACCTGTTATCAAATGGTACAGAAGTACCATTTGGTACTTAATAATCAGGAACTTCTGAATGTTCATCCCCTGTCCAATACTAGGCACCATCCTCCCTCTGCTTTCATGTCACCACAGCATCTAGGAGTTGAGTTCAGTTTCCAGATGGAATATTTGTAGCACTCATTCCACACAATTTCCTTATCTGACGCTATTTGGATTATAATATACTGTTAAAATAAAGATATTTTAAAAATTACTGTCCTGTAGTTAAAAATATTTTCATATACTAATTTGTCACCAACTACTCAATAAACCAGCAATAGAACTTAGAGGGGACACCAAGATTTCTTTTGTTTGTTTTTGTTATGCTAAACCACACTGGGTTTTGAGGGTACTCTGATGGCATATCCATCAATAGTCTATCAGTTTGTGGTACTGTGGTGGCTTGTGTGTTGCTGTGATGTTTGAAACAATGCCACCAGTGATTTAAATATCAGCAGGGTCATACATAGTGGGCAGGTTGCAGCAGAGCTTCCAGACTAAGACAGACTAGCAAGAAGGAGAGGCAGACCATTACTGAATGTAAGCCACTGAAAAACTTATGAATAGCTGTGGAACCTTGCCTGATATAGTACTGGAGGATGACTCCTTAAGTTGTAAGGAACTCAAAATATCACTGGGTCAGAGATGCTTCCTGAGAGTAGACTTGGCCTTGATGTGAATGGAGCAAAGTGTCCAGGACTTAATTTGCCAATGGGCACAACTGAAAATGAGAATAAACAGCCACAAACATCCATTATAATGAGAACATGGAGTGTATGAAGTATGAAGCTAGGAAAATTGGAAGTTGTCAAAAATGAAATGGAATGCATGATTGATATCCTAGGCATTAATGAACTAAAATATACGGGCACTGATGACTTTAAATCAGAAAGTTGTATGACTTACTACACTGTGAATGACAAAGTGAAGAGGAGAAGCATTGTATTCATTGTCAAAAGAGCATTTTAAGGTTTATCTTGAAGTACAAAGATGTCTGTGATAGGATACTATCCATACACCTACAGCTTAGAGGTTACAAATTGGGTTGCTAATCTCATGGTCATCAGTTGGAAACTAAAAACAGTTCTTTGGGAGAAAGATGAGGCTTTCTGCTCCTGTAAAGACTTATAGCCTTGAAAACCCCATACAAGGTTGTTATGAGTTGGAACTGACACCACAGTACATAACCACTACCACTAGAAAGACCAACTAAAACCATTATTATATAAATTTACAACCAACCAGTAAAGCTAGTGATGAAATAGAAGACTTCTTCCAATTTCCTCAGTCTAAAATTGATCAAACATGTAATCAAGTTGTACTATTCATTTCTAGTGATTGGAATGTTTAATTTGGAAATAGAGGAAGGATCAAGACCTGGAAAATCGTCTTGGTTATAGAAATGATGCTGAAGATAGCATGCTACAAGTTTGCAAGGTCATTGACTTTCTCATTGCAAATACCTTTTTAAACAACATAAAAGGTGACGATACATAGGAACCTCACCAGAAGGAATACACAAGAATCAAATTGACTACATTTGTGGTAAGAGATGATGGAGAAGCTCAATATCATGAGGTAAAACAAAGCCGGGGACAAATATGGAATAGATCATCAATTGCTCATATATAATTTCAGGTTGAAGCTGAAGACAATTTAAACAAGTCCATAAGAGCAAAACTGTGTCTTTGAATATACTGTACCTGAATTTAGAGACCATCTCAAGAACAGATTTGATGCATTAGACACTAATTACCAAAGATCAGAAGAGTTGTGGGATGACATTAAGAACATCATACATAAGAAAAGCAAAAATATCATTAAAAAATACAGAAAAGACTAAAATGGATAACAGTAGGGAGTCCTGGTGTGGTGCTGTGGCTGTGGGTTAATGTGCCAGACTGCAAAACCATTTAAACTGCAAGGTCGGGGGATCAAGCTCACCGGCTGCTCCTCAGAAACCCTATACAGGATCACTATGGGTCAGAACTGACTTGATGGCACTTCACAATAACAACAACAACAACAACAGGGACTCTGAAACTTGTTTTTAAATTCTCAGAAAGCTAAAGTGAATGGAAGGAATGAGGAAATAGAATAAATGAACAGGAAATTTAAAAGGGCCACCTGAGAAGACACAATCAAGCATTAAAATGAAATGTGCAAAGACCTGGAGTTAGAAAATCAAAAGAGAAGAACATGCTCAGCATGTCTCAAACTGAAAAAGAAAAAGAAAAGCCTTGGGTTGTAATATTGAAGGATATTTGGATGAGATATCAAATGATGCAAGAAACATCCAAAGGAGATGAAAGGGAAACACAGAATCACTGTACAAAAATGAATTGGTCAATGTTCAACCATTACAAGAGGTAGCATCTGATCAAGAGCTGATATTTTGAAGAAAGAAGTCCAAGTGGCATTGAAGGCATTGGCAAAAATCAAGACTTCAGGAACTGATTAAATACAAACTGAAATCTTTCAACAAATGACCTGGCCAAGTGATTAGAAGAGATCCATATCTGTACCTATGTCAAAGAAACACGAGTCAATGAAATGTAGAAATAGTCGAGCAATATCATTAATATCACGTGGAAGTAAAATTTTGCTGACAATAACCAAAATGATTATACCAGTCTATCGACAGGAAGCTGCCAGAAATTCAAGCTGGATTCAGAAGAGGACATGGAACTAAGGCTATCATTTCGGATTTCAATGGGTCTTAGTGTTAAGTAGAGGACACCAGAAATATTTTTTTGTGTTTTATTGACTATGCAAGGGTATTCAACAGTGTGAATCATAACAAAATATAGATAACATTGCAAAGAATGGGAATTCAAGAACACTTAATTGTGCTATGAGGAACTTGTCCATAGACCAATAAACAATCCTTTAAACAGAAGAAGAGGATACTGAATGATTTAAAATCAGGAAAGGTGTACAGCAGGGTTGTAGCCTTTCACCATGGTTATTCAATCTGTTTTCTGAGCAAATTATTTGAGATAATGCATCATATGAATAAGCATGTGGTATCAGAATTGGAAAGGAACTCTGGTAGTGTAGTGGTTACTAATTGGGTTGTTAACTTCTGGGTCAGCAGTTAGAAACTACCAGCTGTTCCATGGGAGAAAGATGAGGCTTTCTCCTCCTGTAAAGATTTACAGCCTCAGAAACCCTGTACAGGGTCACTATGAGTTGGAACTGACTCCACGGCACATACAACAACAACATCAGAATTGGAGGAGGACACATTAACAACCTGAGAAACAGATGATACAACTTTGCTTGCTGGGAGTGAAGAAGACTTGAAATACATATGATGAACATCAAAGCCTTCAGTGTGGATTGTACCTCAAAGTAAAGAAAATGAAAATCTTTGCATGTGGCACTGTAGGATAAAGTACTGGACTGTAAGGTTGGCTTGAAGCACCAGCTCGGTGGTTCAAACTTACCAGCTGCTCCTTGGAAATGCTACACAAAGTTGTTATCAGTTGGCACCAACTCCATGGCATTTAACAACAATATTGCATTAAGAAAATATTCTGCCAAAGATCTATTTAAATTGTTAAAGAGTAAAGATGTAAATATATCAGCTTGAGGACTAAGGTGAGTCTGGTGTTTTCAATTACCTCATATGCATTTGAAAATTGGACAATGAATAAGGGAAAA
Source organism: Chrysochloris asiatica (assembly GCF_000296735.1). Classification (NCBI taxonomy): domain Eukaryota; kingdom Metazoa; phylum Chordata; class Mammalia; order Afrosoricida; family Chrysochloridae; genus Chrysochloris; species Chrysochloris asiatica. The sequence continues at coordinate 500,794 of NW_006408746.1, read as the reverse complement.
CATAGAAGAAACTATGAATTTAAGTTATGATGTTGGCAGAGAATGTTGCAAGTAGCACTGAGTGCCAGAAGAACAAGCAAATATATCTTGGAAGAAGTAGAACCTGAATGTTCTTTAGAAGCAAGGATAGCAAGACTTGCTTCTCGTTCTTTGTGCATGTTGCTAGGAGGGACCATTCCCTGGAGTAGGATATCATGCTCAATAAAATGGAGGGTCAGTGAAAAATTGGAAGATATCCAATGTGATGGATTGACACAGTGGCAGCAACATTGGTCTAAAATATAACAACTATTGTGAGGATAAGGAGCTCTGATAGTGTAGTGGTTACGAACTGAGCTGTGAACCGCAAGGTCAGCAGTTTGAAACTACCAGCTGTTCCATGGAAAAAGATGAGGCTTTCTGCTCCCATAAAGATTTACAGCCTCGGAAACCCTAAACAGAGTCACTATGAGTGAGAACCGACTCCAAGACATATCACCACCACCACTATTGTGAGAATGGCCAAGACCTGATAGTGTTTCTGTTATGACTAGAGTCCCTATGAGTTGGAACTAACTTAACAGCATCTGACATCACCACCAAAATGATAGCATAATAGTCTGGTTGTTCATGTCTATCTTATCAACATGAAACTCCAAGGACTTGAAATAGCATTATGAAATCCTTAGAGTAGATGTCTATATAATAGTATTGTTGTTAAGTACTATCAAGTCTGTTCTGATCCATAGTGACTCTGTATATGGTTTTCAAAGAGTGGCTAGTAAGCTTGAACTGCCGACCTGGAGGTTCAAACCAACTTTGCAGTCTAGCGCATGAACCCACAGCAGGACTCCATAAAATATATAATATTTAGCATATATCCAGTAAATTGGGTGGTTTAGAAATGGACTTTCCTTTGAAGAAAACACTACCACTGTCCCACTTAGTTTTAGCCTAATTTGAGGATATAGTTTTATGGATCCTATCCTCAAAGAAATGGTACTATTCATGATGGCTTCTTTAAATTTTTGGTGTATAGAACTCTTGCTTATGAATTTAGGGATGTGGGTTCCACTCATACTAGGATTGTGATCATCAAATGTTGTTGTTAAGTGCCATTGAGTTGATACCAACTCATGGTGACCTTATGCACAACAGAGTGAAACACTTCCCAGTCCTGGGCCAATCTCACAATCATTGTTACATCTGAGCCCATTGCTACCAACACTTTGCCAATCCGTCTCATTGGGAGACCTTTTCTTTTTCTCTGACCCTCCACTTTACCAAATATGATAGCCTTCTACCAGTGATTGGTCCCTCCTGGTAATATGTCCGAAGTATGAGAGACCAAGTTTGACCATCCTGGTTTCCAAGGAGCACTCTGGCTGTGCTTCTTCCAACATAGATCTGTTCGTTCTTTTGGCAGTCCATGGTACTCTCAATCATCAAGTAGGCAATTGCTAACTTACCTGAACTTCAATTCCTTATCTGTTAAGGAAAGAATATTGAACTGGATGCTGTATTTAACTCCTTCCTAATCCAAAATTTACCTTAACTAAAGGGAGTGCAGTGGCTTTGTAGGATAAGCACTGGACTGTGAAGTCCATACAGGTCAGTGCTTCAAGTCCACCAGCTGCTCCATAGTAGAAAGATGAGGTTTTCTGCTCCTGCAAAGAATTACAGTGTCAGAAACCCTACACAGGGTCACTTAAGTTTGAATTGACTCACTGGTACCTAACAACAACATTTTGATGCTAATTCACTTTGCTATCAGTCACACATTCAACAGATATTTAGAGACACTTCTTTATGTGTTATGCATTATAATAAGTTAGGAGATTCGCCAGTGATGATCAACTGCAAAGTGGTGTTCCAAAGAACTTAACATGTAGTGTGCATATGGACTGTGGGAGTGTGCTGAGGAAATCAACAGCAAATATAATACAATGTAATATATGACAATCCATGTATAGGATGCTTTGAAACTTGAAGAGGTGACACCTTATTCAGTCTTTAAGATGTTGTTGTTAGGTGCTAACTTACCTGGACTTCTTACTTACTTGGTTTAGACTATGGGATCCTATGCACAACAGAATGAAACAATGCCCATTCTTGCACCATCCTTACAATCATTGTTATGCTTAAGTGCATTGCTGCTGCCATTATGCCAATCTATCTCAGTGGGGGTCTTCCTCTTTTTTTGCTGACCCTCTACCTTACCAACATGATGTGCTTTTCCAGTGACAGGTCCCTGATAATATGTTCAAAGTATGATAAACAAACTCTTACCATTCTTGTTTCTAAGGAGCATCCTGACTTTATTTCTCCCAACATAGATTTGTTTGTTCTTGTGTCATTTCATGGGACTTTTTAAAGATTCTACTCCCAGCACCAGGAGAATATTGAAAGTGCCATGGTCCGACAAAAGAACCAATAGATCTATTTTGGAAGAAGTGCAGCCAGAGTGCTCCTTGGAGACCAAGATGGCCAAACTTCGTCTCTCATTCTTCAGACATATTGTCAGGAGGGACCAGTCACTGGAGAAGGATATCATGTTTGGTAAGATGGAGGGTCAGTGAAAAAGAGGAAGACTCCCAATGAGATGGACTGGCCAAGTGGCAGCATTGATGGACTCAAGCGTGGCAACAGTAGTGAGGTTGGCCTAGGATCAGGCAGTGTTTCATTCTGCTGTGCATAAGGTCACTACGAGTCTGTACCATCTCAATGGCACCTAACAATAACTTAAATGCATCAATTCTGCTTGATCTTCCTTATTCGTCTTCAACTTTCACATGCAAATGAGGCTATTGAAAATGCCAGGCACGCCTTAGATATCTTTGCCTTGAACATTTGAAAAAGGTCTTGTGTAGCAGATTTGTCTAAGAAATCATTTGATTTCTTGACTGCTGCTTCAGTGAGTGTTGACAGTGGATCCAATCAAAATGAAGTCTTTAGAATTTCAATCTTTTTTGTACTTAACATGATGTTATTTATAGGTCCAGTGGTGATGATTTTTGTTTTTTTGTTTTTTTTACATTGTAGTGCAACACCTACTGAAAGCTGTGGTCTTTGATTATCATTAGTAACTGTTTTAAGTCCTTTTCCTTTTCAGCAAGCAAGGTTGCATCATTTACATATTGCAGGTTATTAGCGAGTCTGTCTCTAATCTTGATGCCATGTTGTTCTTCACATAATCTAACTTCCCAGATTATTTACTCAGCATACAGGTTGACTAAAGTATGGTGAAAGGATACAACCTTGGTGCACACCTTTCTCTTACCATTTTAAACCATCAATTTCCCCTTATCCTATTTGAACGACCGCCTCTTGGTCCATATACAGGTACCTCATGAACACAATTAAGTATTCTGAAGCACCCATTCCTCCCAATATTATCCATAGCTTGTCATGATCAACACAATCAAAAGCCTTTGTGTAGTCAATAAAGTACAGGTTAACATCTTTCTGGTATTGTCTACTTTATATCAAAATTCATCTGCTGTTAGCAATGATATCCCTCTTTTGAAATTCTCTTCCGAACCCAGCTTGAACCTCCATCATTTCCCTCTCAATGTATGGCTGCAGCTGTTTTTGAATTATCTTTAGCAAAATTTTACTTAAATGTGATATTATTGATATTGTCCAATGATTGCTCCATTCTGTCAGGTCACCTATCTTTGGAATGAGTGCAAATATGGATCTCTTTCAGTTAGCCAGGTAGCTATCTTCTAAATTTCTTGGTCTAGATGAGTGAGGGCCTTAAGTGCTGCCCCAGTTTGTTGAAAGATTTCAATTTATATTCCATCAATTCCTGGAGCCTTTTTTTTTGTCATTGCCTTCAGTGCACCTTGGACTTCTTCCTTCAGTGCCATTGGTTATGGATCATATGCTATCTCCTGAAATGGCTGAACACCGAACATTTCTTTTTGGTACAATGAATCTGTTTATATCTTCCATCTTGTTTTGATGCTTTCTTCACTCATAAAACTCTTCCATATTGTAAGTGGAGATTTGAGTTATTTCTTAAGTTCTTTCAGCTTGAGAGACATTAAGCTTATTTTTGCTCTTTTGGTTTTCTAACTCCAGGTTTTTGCACAGTATTTCATTATAATACTTGACTTTCTCATTTCAAAGTGCCATTTGTAATTTTCTGTTCAGCTATTTTACCTTCCTATGTCTTCAATTTGCTTTAGCATCACTATGTTCAATATCAAACTTCAGAGTCTCTTCTGACATCCGTTTTGATCTTTTCCTTTTTTCTTGTCTGCTTGGTGAACCTTTGCTTTCATTCTTTATGATGTTCTTGATATCATCCCACTACTCTTATGCTTTTCTGTCATTGTTATCTAATGCATCAAATCTGTTCTTGAAATGATTGTTAAATTCAGGTGGGATATGCTCAAGGTCATATTTTGACTTTTGTACACTTGTTTTAATTTTCTTCAGTTTCAAATTGAACTTGTATATGAGCAATTCATAATCTGTTCCACAGTCTGACACTGGCCTTATTTTAGCTGGTTATATTGGGCTTTTGTATGGTCTCTTCCCACAGATATAGTCAATTGATTTCTATATATTCCATCTTATAAGGTACATTGTTATGTTGTTTTTTAAAAAAATTGCTATGAATAAGTCATTGGTCTTGTAAAATTCTATCATGTATTTTTCAGCATCATTTTTTACCATCAATGCCATATTCCCCAAATATTGATCCTTCCTGTTTGTTTCCAAACTTCCCACTCCATACACCAGTAATTATCAACACATCTTGATTGCATGCTTGATCAATTTCAGACTGAAGAAGTTGGTAGAATTATTCCATTTCATTATCACTTATTTTAGTGTTTGGTGCATAATTTGAAAAATAATTTTTCTAACTGCCCTTCCTTGTAAAAGTATGGATATTATCCTATTACAGACAGAACTATACTTCAAGAGAGATCTTGAAAAGTTATTTGTGAGGATGAATGTGATGCCATTCCTCTTCAATTTGTCATTCCAATCGCATATCATATGATTGCCAGATTCAAAATAGCCAATATTTGTGTATTTCAGCTTACTAATGTCTAGGATATTGATCTTTATGTGCCTTATTTTATCTTTGACAATTTCCAATTTTCCTACATTCATACTGCATACATTTCATACTCTGATTACTAATGGATTTTTACAGCTGTTTCTCTTCATTTTGAGATGTGCCCCATTAGCATATGAATGTCTGAATTGCTTTCCTCAGTTTGTGTCACCAAGGTCAACTCTACTTTGAGGAACAGCTCTTTCCCAGTTGTTTTTTGAGTGTTTTCTAACCCAAGGGGCTCATTTTTCAGCACTATATCTGATAATGTATGGTGTATTCATCATGTTTCAATATTCAATATTCTGGTGATATCTGACAGTTTTTCCACTGCTATTCATAAGATTTTCAGTGGATTTAAACATCCTGATGTGGCACTGCAGGATAGTATACTGGACTACAAGGTTAGTTTGAACTGCAAGATCGATGGTTCAAACCCACCAACCATTTCGTGGGAACCTTATTCAGGGATACTCTGCATTGAACTGACTTGACAGCACTTAACAACAACAACAACAAACATTCAGAAGTAATCTATCTCTTTCTTCCTATCCTGCCTTAGTCTGTAAGCTCAGCTGAAACCTGTCCAACATGGTTGACTTTACTGGTATTTAATATACCAGTGGTATAGTTTCAAGAATCATAGCAACATGCAAGCTACCACAGTATGACAAACTGTTGCAGACAGTGTAGGCCTGCTCAGAGGTTCGAGGCCCTATAGGCCTGAGTGTAACAGATCTAGCCACTTGGCAGTCAATAGCAAATTGTTTTTCATCTTAGTATTCGGTTATGTTATAATTAAATGCAGACATGAGCCCTTAATGTCCATAGATAAATGTGATATTTTCCTAAAGCCGAAGACTGTAAAGGTTGCAAGGTCAAGCCTTCCTCCAAAGGATTAACTAAAAATATCTTAGCTACTTCTCAGTTCTTTGTTCTATAGACAAAGAACCCATCCTCCCTAATCCCTTTTCCAGGTGCCACCCATTCACCTGGGCATCTCGAGTCCTCCTGCAGACCTGGCTCAGGAAGCCGAAGCAGGACTCTGCCCAAGCTTTTGTCCTTACCTCTCACCTTCCCCCAACTGGGCTCAGGGGCTATAGATATGTTAATTGAGCCTGAGAAACCAAGTTGCTGGCCTGGGATTCGAACCAGCGAAGTACGATGTAAAGTTACCTGAATGTCTGGAAAAGTACTGATGTTAGCTGTACCTTGCCTAAGTCCCTCCCAGCTTGGTGTGACGCTCCTCCCCTAAATAAAACAGAGGCCCGGGCCTCCCCAGGTGTGCATTACAAGATGGAGGGCATGCAGTAAAGATTGCAGGGCAGTGAGTTGCTGCCTGCAGAGGCCACGATGCCTGTACTCCCAAGTCTGCCCACCAGTGATGTATCCACCCTGGCTTTGGGGTGCCTCATTGTCTCCCTTCTCATGTCTGTCTGTGTATTCTTTCGCTATCCCTATCGCCACTGGATCTCCCCTCCTCGTGAACCAAACACTCGTGAACAACACAACTATGTCGAGGTCAGACCCTGGCGACAAACTGACAAATGAGTGGTGGAGACCAGGATAGTGGAGAAAAAGGTAGCTTTCAGAAGTAAATGACATTTAAACTGAGCTCTGAATGGGTTATACTGTAAAAGAAGATGAAGGGTTAGAACTCTAGGGTGGGTTGTATGCAGAGGGTAGAGAGAATATGAAAGACGCATTTATAGACTAGAGAACATTCAGTATGGGAGCCACAGTAAGAGTGAAAAAGGAGACATATAGTAGATATCCAGAAAGTGAGTAAGGATCATAAAGTGCATAGTATTTTGAACCAGGGGATTTGAATTTTATTCTGAAGATTGTTGGAGAAACTGGAGCTTTTAAAGAAGAGTGAAATAATTAGTGATTTACTTTAGAATAATCTCTTTGGTGACGATGTATAGAAGGAGTTGTGTGGGGAATGGATTTGGTTGAGGAACCTTGGGCTGGAGGGAGAAACCCTTGAGGTCGCTTCAATTTCTTGACCATCTGTGTGATTGGAGGGATTTTCCAGGTGGGTGTTGCAAGTACTGAGACTATTGAGCTAAGAGTGAATAATGAGGGGGTACCAGTGTTACTTTTTAAACCTGAGAACCCTCCATGATTACCTTAGTAGGTCTGAGAGGAGCTGCTCACTGCCTCGTCTAGTCTGGGCACTAGCTGAGGCATGCCTCCTTTCCAGACTGGGGTTGGCATTTGAAGCCTCACCAAGAACTTAGAAAGAAGAGCCTTTGCAGACTGATACAATGGAGCTGAGGATATCATCAGTCAAGATTTGCTTATTGCTTGGCAGACGTGTTCAAGTTGGCCCATATATGTCCCTGCCCTTGCATGTCCTTGTCCCTCTCTGCTTTTACTTTGTTACCTCATAAGTTACTTAGCTCTTTCCAAGAATATGAACACTCCTCCTTTGTTAGGAGGAGCTGTCTTGGCCATGCTTGCAAAGAGCTTCAGGACCCTGGATGAGGAGACTCCTACACACCCAGAGAGATATAGGCTTAAAAAAGAAAACTGTTATCCTTTTCTGTCTGTCTCAGGGCCCTTCAGATAAACATTAGAAGCACATGCATGTTAGAACATTGACATTTGGAAGCTGTTCTAATTTCCATTTAAACTTAGAGAACAGAAAGTCCAGGAGGGGTGGGCTAGGGTTTAAGGATGGAGTTGCTTGTACCCAGTCTGTTGTGCCTTACTTCTGGAGCTAAAGCACACCTACCACTTGCTGGTCCTTGAAGAGTCTGTCAAAGACCCTTGGAAGGCCTTTGGGAGTGATTCTGTGCTTTCTGTAGGGGCTCTGTGAATGTGCTATCTTGGATTGGATTGCCTATCATTGTTACATTTTGCTGTATATAAATCTCCCTCAGTAGATTGTAATTCCTTAAGGAAAGCAAATGCACTTATCCATTTGGTTTTACCAGACAGAATGACTTGAGTACCAGCAGGTTTCCAATAAATGCTTCTTATAATAATAAAAAAAGGACTATGTGCTTGGGTTTGTTCATTCATCTCTTAAGAGTTTTAGATGCCACTTAACAGAGAGGATCTGTAGTCTGTGTATGCTGCCACCATATAGGGTCCTTGGTGGTTTTAATGATTAGAATCTAACCTTCAGTGGTTGCTTGTTATTTTCTTAATGACTATGGGGAGGTCTATGGAAAGTATAGTTTCATGTATTCACATGGCTTTGGAGACCATTCACTGATTATTAATTTTATGTTTCCTAGGATTGTTGTTGCAAAGTACCACAAAGTGAATGGCTTAAAATGACAGGCATTTATTTTGTTACAATTCCAAAGGCTTAAAGTCCAAATTCAAGATGCCAGTAAGGTCATGCTCTCTACAAAGTCTTGAGGGGAAAATCTTTTCATGTTCATCCAGCTTATGGTAGCCTTAGCCATTTTTTTTTTTTTTTTTTTTGTAGTTACAATATAATTCCTTCTTCACATCTTGGTCTCTTTTTATAAGGACAGCACAAAGACTGGATTAGGAATCACCTACTATAATGTGACTTCATGTTGGCTTAAGGAACAACATCTTCAAAAAATGCCACTTCTGAAACAAAGTCATGTTCAAAGGTACCAGGAGATATAATCCAGAAATATAATCCAGAAAATCATTATTGTCAACAATTTACTGGGTGATCCTTTGCATAAAGCTCTGTGCTCAGTACTTTACATCCTTTATCCCTGATAATCCTCACCACAACATGTAAAAGTGGTATTGTAATTTTTCAAATGCGGAAACATAGACCCATGGAAGCGACTTCATTTGTTCAAGGTTAAATAGCTAATCATGTTAGAGCGAAGGCTCAGACCTGGGTCTGTGTGACTCAAACTCTTTTTACTTTCATTGCCCAGCTTCCTTGGTTGTGTTGGCAGGATTGGGTCCCGGGCAGATGAACTAGTTAGTACCCCTGGAAGATTCAATGAAAATGGAAGACCAAGGATGGTCACTTTCTTCCTAGAAGATGCCACAGCAAGTGGAGGACAACAAACTCCAAACTTCCCTTCTAGTTTAGGAAAAATGACAGCTGGTTTTCAGAACTTCTAGAAATGTCCAGGTATGATCCATAAATAGGAAGAGAGCTATACTTTGAAACACAGGGCAGTTATGATCAGGGCAATAGAAGGCAATAGTGATGGGGGTGGGGGTGATCTCTGGAGACAGTAGCAGACAGAGCACTGTAGACTAAGAAACAATCTTAGGGACTTGATGAGTTTGTTTAGACCCAGCACTAGGTGATCTAGTTTCTACTAAATAGTTTGTTTAGACCCAGCACTAGGTGATCTAGTTTCTACTAATAGTTGAAATAGTAGCACATGACAAGCATCAGTTCACTTGGAGATCAGCAAACCACGCTCTATTGAGCAGAAAGACTGTTTTCCTGGATGGTTTACTTAAATTGGATGATGATAGGGGAGAAGAGGCAGGAAAGGAGCAGGTCTAAAATTCAGAAAGCTAAAAGATAACAAGAGAGAAAGCAACAAAAAAGTCACCATTTACTTTTGTGGCCGAGGTAATCTTTGTTTCAGTCTTCACAACAAATAGAACCATTCCTTCCTGATGACCTGTTGGGGTCTTGGGAACCTGGACAAGATAATATTCTCTAATGCACTTGGAGTCTGGCACAGTTATATGAACCCAATGTGTTATTACTATAATATAGCAATTTTTGCTCTGCCAACAACCCTGATATTTTCTTGTGAACCTGGCCAAGAAGTTAAAATATGATTTTCCACAGATTTTGAAGTTTTTGTTGGAAAAGTAAAACATATTCTTCAATGACACATTCATGATTCTAGTGAAATTTCTTTTTTGTCTCCTAAAGTTCCCCATAGGCTCTGTTTAAGAAGATCAGGGAAGAATTACAGAATTGAGCATGTAACTTCGATTTATCTCTTCCCATTTACTTTCCTTGCTGGGGGCAGAAGTGAACATTTTTGTTTAAAAAAGATGTGGAAAATAAAACCTCAATCTAATTCAGGGCATTTTCCTGGTGTTGTTAGACATAGGTTCTTAGAAATCATTGTCATTGGTAAAAGAGGTGACTGGAATTGTTGCTGTTGGTGTTAATCTACCAATAGCACCGAACTGGTTAGTTTCTTCTTCTTCTTCTTTTTTTTTTTTTTTAACCTGCATAGTGAGGGTGTAGCAATCCCTATTACCCCAGGAAGCTTAATTTATCTTGTGAGGCTCTGAGTGGTCACTTTTAGGCATGGCTCTTATATGATGAAGACCACTGTGACAGGGAGAAAACAAAAAGATATATTGTGGTTATGCAGCAGAACAAATGGTTCTAGCCCTACCTAGCTTCACCATTATTCCCTCTAACAAAACAAGTGCTTCAACAATTGATCTGTTTACAGAGATACAACTTTAGAGTATAATGACCCATTCCTGGCTCAGCACATCCCCCAGACTCATTAAATCCATTTCAGCTTCCTTTTTCCTTTGTTGAAAAAGCATTCAATAACACAACTAACTGAAACAACTCAAATTAGTAACATGGCTTTTGAGAATTGTTATGTGGTTGGAATCTTTACAATTAATTTAATGAATGTTAGTTAAAGAAAATTACATGAGTTGATTATCCAAAAAAATAAATATAAAACAAACTTTTTGAAATAATGGCTACAATTTTCAAATGGTATTACTCATTTTGAAAGACTTCAGACTAAACAAAATCCACAATTTTGAATGGCGTTAGCTACAGAAACTAGAACTTATTTAGATCAAATATCCATCTGTGACCTGGATCTGAAATGTTCAATTTGTACTATATTCTGTAGAGTTCAATAATCAGCAGACTTCAGACATAAATTTTGGAGGAAGAATAGCTGAAATAGGAAACATCTTGACATAAAGTTGTATTCAGAGATCACTTTAGGTGTTTCTTAATTCTTCCTTTGAATTAATGAAAACTGATTCTCAGCTAAGAAGCGGATATACAATAATGGTATGATTGTGAATTTATTATTTTTTGTTTTTTTTTTAAGCAACATGTTTTAATTGGCTGATTTCCATAAACTATACACAAAGTTTCTAACCATCACAGTTCAGTGAAGTACAAAACATGAAGTTACAGGCTGTGGGAACAGAAGGAGCATGGGGGATGGCACCTTCCTTTCCTGGTGACTTTAGGAGTAGGGAGTGGGGAAGGACTTTATTTTTTTAAACCAAGCCCCAATTTCAATATACAAAATAATTATTCTGATGGATATTAAATTGTATTAAAACAAAATGGACTAAAAAGCAAATACTATTCTATGTTGGGGTATGGGTGGGAAGAAAGAATGAGTCCTTCAAAGCAGGAGTGGGGGGCAGTTGGAGAAAGGTTCTGTGGCTTTAGTCATTCTTTCAGTGAAAACCTACGGCAAGATAGCATCTGCGGCATCATCAAAATTTTAAATTGTGCTTTTGCAAAGGACACATCAAGTAAAGGAAAAAAAATAACCACAACATGGGAGAAAATGTTTGCAAATCATATATCTGATAAAGGATGTGTATGTAAAATATATAAAGAACTGTTACAACTCAATGATAAAAAGACAAAAACTCAATTTAAAAAAATGTAAAAAAGATCTGAATTAGCGTTTCTCCTAATAAGATATGCAAGTGGCTGGTAAGTGCATTAAAAGATACTTAACATCATTAGCCATCAGGCTAATGCAAATTTAAAACTACAATGAGATACCACTTCACATCTACAAAGATGGCTATAATCAGAAAGACAGATATTATCAAGTGTTGAAACGAATGTGGAGAAATTGGAACCCTTACACATAGCTGCTGGGAATGTAAATTGATGCAGCTGCTGTGGAAAACCATCTGGCAGTTCCTCAAAAATTATACGCAGAATTACTATTAGGCCCAGCAATTTCATTCCTAGTTATATACCCAAGATAAATAAAAAACATATATCCTCATAAAAGCTTGTATACCTTTGTTCATTACAGCATTATTTATAAATAGCCAAAAGGTAGAAATAATCTATCTATTCAGCTGATAAATGGATAAATAAAATACAGTATATTCATAGAATATTATTTGGCAATAAAAAAGAATGAAATGACTGATATATGATGAAACATGTCCAAACCTGGAAAACATTGTGCTAAATGATAGAAGCCTGTCAACAAAGGATCACATAATGTAGGATAGCATTCAGATGAAATGGTAAATCTATAGAGACAGAAAGTAGATTAGTGTTTACTCAGGGTCAGGGGATGGGCCGATAGTGTGGTGTTTAGGGAGCTGGGTGGTAATGGCTAAGGGGTATGGGTTTGTTTTGGGGGGGTAATGAAAATGTTCCAAAATCAATTATGTTAATGGATATCCAACCCTGTGTTATACTAAAAAGTCATTGAATTACATACTTTAAATGGGATAGTAATTATATTTTGATAAAACTGTTAAAAATACATCTGTGGTATGTCAATATCCTTTTCTATCCCCTCTAATTTTGTACTTTAGAAAGGGACATGTCTTAAAATTATAAAAAAAACCAATTGGAACTCTTGAAGGGAGAAAATTACAAGCTTAGTGTGAAACCCACAAAGCTCAAATTTATAATTTGACCAAGCACAGCTAAATCCCACAGTTGGTTGAGATGGCACAGAGGAATGTCTTTCAAAGCTTTCTAGTTTTGAAACCAAGTAACAAATTTTGTAGGAAATTTGATAGTTAAGTAATTCCAGTAATGGCAAAAGCAGGTAGTGCACAGAATTGGAACTGAAAAGAAAGAAAAACAAACAGAGAGGAAAAGACTCATTTCTACAGTGCAAGAAGCCTTTGAATCTGATGTTTTTGTTCCGCCCGATTTGTGGGTTGGTTGTGGCTTTCTGTGGGCCTGTTTGTTGTTTGGAATAATAATAATAATAAAAAAAATCAAAGCTCTGCACACAGCTGCTCTTCTTAAACTACACCTAACTGGAGGTTTTTGTGTGTCAACTTTCTCTGTATCATGTATGGGACAGAAATATTAAAAAGAAAATGTAACAGTGTCTACAGACCCAGCAACATTGGAATTGGTCCAGCTGTCCTGTGGTGTGTGCACAAAAAAGATGTTTAAAGCTCTGCTTGGTTTTAAAAGAAAACTCTTAAGGGAACACATTTACAATTGTTTTATAAGTCTTTGTTTTGGCACATGAACTGGAAAGGACCAGAGGTAAGATGAAGAAGGTAGAGGCAGTTGAAGTTCAAATTTTAGAACTGTTACTTATTTCCTATTCTTTATTTTCTTTCTTATTGGATGAGCTATCAAGGTCTTATTCCCTATGGTGATTATTGCTGAAGAAGCAAAGTGAAACTGTGAAGAAAATAATATAAACTTTGTCAATTAATTGGGTTTAAATAGTACCTGAGTAGGTGACCAAAAAAAAAAAAATATCCACTAAGACACTTTATCAGGAACCTTCTTGATTTAGATGCATTATTTATGCTATGGAGTCCTTGTGTGGTGCTGCAGACTAATGCACTAGACTGCAAAGTCGGTTTGAATCACAAGGTTGGTGGTTCAAGCTCACCAGCCACCCTTTGGATACCCTGTACAGAGTTGCTATGGGTCGGAACTGACTCGACCATATTTAACAACAACAGCATTTATATTTATGGCTTAAGGTAAAGGAGTCAAGTTTATTGTAAATCTTTGCCCTCTCATTCTCTCTCTTTATTTGGTACAAGTAAGTGTTTGAAGGAATCCTGGTGTGACATTATAGGATAAGCACTTGACTGAAAGGTTTGTTTGAAGTGCTATGTAGGCAGTTCAAACTCACCAGTGGATCCTCTGAAACGTTATACAGGGTTGCTATGAGTCAGAACAACAACAGTGTTTGTGAAAAGCTCAATTAAAAGGAAAAAAAAAAAGGTAAAAGAAAGAAAGAAAAAAATAAGTACACGGTGAGGTTGAGACAAAAAAGCCTTTTAGAGCTAGACTCCAAAGTGTCTTGCCCTCTGTTTTCCTGATGTGGTTTCTCTATGCTGAGTGTTTGGTGGTATATTGTTTAATTAATTGATACTCATTTTTCTTCATATTAATCAGTTGGTACATGCTAATCAGTTGGTACATTGATATTAATTAGTATTCTGTTTAAAAACCAAAACTTCCCATATTAAGCATTCTTTGTACTGTCCATTTATAGTTAATTAATTGGCCCACCTGGAGTGACATCACAATGTTAACCAATAACTTAGTTTATTATAACATCTTTTATACTGTAGATATTCCTGCAAAGGAATTAACACCAGGAAAACAAATTACCTATAAATATTTTCTCTGCATGTTGGAAGTTATTCACAGATTTCTTTTGCAGTTATAGGGAGCAGACAGCAAAGGTAATATCATTGTTGTTTCATATCAGCAAGAACTTGAGAAATAGGTGGACACTTGTGCACTATAATGACATAGTCACATACACTTTAAGCCCCTGATGTAGCTAGTATCTCCTGCTGGGGAACTTGTCCTGAAGAAGGATCTGATGTACTTGAATTCCAGATGTTGGTACTTGTCTAGTAATTTCTTTTGAACCTTAGATTCCCCTTTTATAAAAGAGAAGATTGGAGAAAATGAACTCTCCATCTCTTCTAGCTCTTAGATTCCATTTATTTTGTGGTTATATGCTGTGCCTTAGGACTGGACTGACAGTCTTAGAAAATATTAGATTTAATCATATAAGCTGAAGTTTAGAATATATGAAGTATGTGGAACAAAGACATTTTGTGTATGTAGAGACACAAATACATAACCACATTAACATAACACTATTTTTGTTAGTAATTGAACTAAAACTTGCAGGTACATTTTTATTCCATAACCCAATTTGTGGCCTGCTATAAATTTTATCAACCTGTCAAGTAACCCATCACAAATTAATACTAATAATCTCTTTTTCAATTAACAAACAACTATTGTGCATATTATTTATGTTCATAGAGTGATAGGATTTCTGTAACAATTTAAACTTAGGGCATTTTAAAAACTTAGTCCCATTATAGAATAGACAAGTGCTATGTCCTTTGATATCGATTGTGTGCATAACAGGTATTTAAGAAGTAGAAGGAGAAAACATAATGGTTCTAGTTGTTGTGCTGTTGTTAGGTGCTATGGAGTCACTTCTGATTCATTACAACCCTATGCATTGCAGAGCAAAACATTGATTGACTGGACCTGGTTCTAGTTAGAGGAGGCTTTATTTGGCATGTGGCACATGAGCTGGCCTTTGATGGCTGGGCAAGGTAAGAGCATTCCAGCAGGAAGGTGGAGGAAATTAAGATACACATAAGGATGAAGATCGTACCCAGCACATCATGAACAGGAGACATAGAGTACAAACATAGACAAACCATGTACAAACCATGAAGGTATTTAGATGTGCGTCTATGGCCAAAATGAACAAAGTATTTATAGAAACCAGTTGCTGCTCAGAAACCCTATAAAGGGTTGCTATGGATTAGAACCGACTAGATGGCACTTCACAACAACAACAATGCAGTATTTATTCTGATAGCCTGAGATTTCCTCCTCTGTAGAGCATTCTGGAGTGAAAGCATACTTTGCATACTCTTCTTGTATTTGTTTTGTAAATGTTGGATTGCAATGGAAATGTTTGTCTAAGTACCCTAACATTTCTGAGATTTACATTGGTCCAACTTATTTCCTTTCAAGGTCTTCAAGGGAGATATAGGGTACACATATTGTTGTTAAGTGCAGTCGAGTCTGTTCCAACCCATAGCAACCCTGTATAGGGTTTCCATCTTGTGGTTCTCAGTCCACTGCTGGTCCCACAGCACCATACCAGAAGTCCAATGCACACAATGCACAGGAGTGATATTTTATATCTTATAGTTTTAAAAATTACAATGCACATGTAGTGATCTCTTAATAACAGAAGACAAATAACATTACTCTTATGCTTAAAACTTTATCATAGACTTCTGGCTTCAGCACTGATATGTGAAAAACTCATATGTAAAAAGTTTCCATTCCTGTCCTTATAACAATAAAAATTTGGACAAACCATAAAGCAATAACTTTTAATGAACTCATCAGAGAACTGAGGTTCTAGAGCAAACTTGTTGTTGTTGTTGTCAGG
>NW_006408746.1:459859-482623 GCF_000296735.1 Chrysochloris asiatica | reverse complement strand
CTAGATTAGTACAGTCAAGATCTTATCTGGTATAGAAGCCACTAGAGTCAGAACCTGGTAGGAACAATTACATGGCAATTGTGGTGAATGTGAGAGTAACGAACACTTAGGGTCCACATGCTTTCATAGGCCTTACTTCCAGACACCTTATGAGGCTCTTATGCTGGAAATCTGAGAATGATCCCTATATGGTTCTGACAGATGGAAAAGAAGAATAATCATTGTGAAATATACCAGCACCTTCTTTTAGCAAGGCCTACTCACCAAGAAAAAAGATTGTGCCATAGCCTATTTGATGGGAGCTGTCCTGGAGTGGCACTGTGAGTTATTGCGCTGGACTACAAAGTTGGTTTGAACATCAAGGTTGGTGATTCAAGCTCACCGGCTGCTCCTTGGAAACACAATTTGATTGGAAACAACAACTATTTGATGGACATTCCTTCCTGTCTTAACTAAGAGTTGTTTTTGTTAAGTGTCGTTGTTGGTCTCGACTCAGAGCGACCCTGTATAGGGTTTCCAAGGAGTGGCTGGTGAGTTTGAACCACATACCTTGTGGTTCAAATGAACCTTAGGGTCCAGTGCTTTAGCCCACAGCACCACACCTTACCTAAGGGTGAGGGAAACATTGTTAATAGGGCTTAGAGCCTTAATGAAATATGGGAATGGTATAGTCAGGTAAAGATTGGAGAGGTTAAAAGGAAACCATACTTATGAAGAACGGAGTCCTCGTGTGGTGCTGTGAGTTAATGTGCCAGACTGTAAAGTCATTTGAACTGCAAGGTCGATGGTTCAAGCTCACCAGCTGCTCCTTGGAAACCCTATACAGGGTCGCTATAGGTTGGAATCAACTAGATGGCACTTAACAACAACAACAACAACATACTTATGAAGAAGCACTTTTGAAGGTGACAGCGCTGATACACAGGTTACCAAAAGACTGAAGATTATAGAATGCCCCCTCCACCACTCCTTATTATCACACAAGTAGGAATTTAGTATAGTAACACTGGATTATAGTTGAAAGAGCTATAAGGCACAGACTCGGAAAGAGAGAGAATGAAGTCAAAGTCAAGAGGGGAAACAAAAACAAAGACATTAGCCATTTCTCAGAAACCCTATACAGGATTGATATGGGTCGGAATTGACTTGACAGCACCTACCAACAACTACAACACCTATTAATTGCAAAAAAGCCTGAAACACAGTCCAGCTTCTAGCCAGATTGGTGTGAATCTTCACACTAAATCTATTTGCATCCATTTCTGTCATTTGATATAACATGTCCAGTTTCAAACAAAAAAAGTAAAGGTCAATAAAAGACACAGTATGAAGGGAGAATGAAGTAATCAGGATTAAACTCAGATATAGCACAGGTGATGAAATGATCAAATGTGGAATTAAAAATACCTATGTTAAGGTGCAAATGGAAAAAATCAGACAACATATAAACACAAATAGGCAGTGCAAGCTGAGAGATGGAAAATATAAGAAAGAATAAAAAGAAAATACTAGAAGACAAAGGAGAAATGAAAGATGTTTTGATGGCCTCATCAATAAAGTCAATTTAGTTGAGGAAAGAATGAATGAACTGGAAAATGTGTTGAAGGAAACTTCCCAGAATAAAGTCCAAAAAGAAAAGATAATTAAAAAACAACAACACCAGAACAAAACATAGTTGACATATGGGACAGATTCAAAAGGTATAACATATATATAATTGGAATAACAGGGGAAGAAAGAGAGAATGCAGAAGAAAGACTTGAAGCCATAAGACCAAGAACTTTCCCAAATAAATGACAGAATCAGGAAGCTCAGAGAAGTAGGATAAATATGAAAAAGCCACATCTAGACATATTGTGTTCAAATTACAGAAAACAAATGACAAAAAGAAAATATTGAAAGAAGTCAGAACTGAAAAAACAATAAAAAGAGAAATGAAAAAAAGAATAAAATGTAGTGCCAACAACAGTTCAAACTCACCAGCTGATCCTTGGAAACCCTATACAGATGTTATGAGTCAGAATCAACTTCACAGCACACAACAACAACAACAACAACTTTTCAGAAAACATGAAATCAAAAAAAGAGTAGGATGAAATATTTAGTGTTAAAAGAAAGCAAGAAAAAACCCTCACCAACATAGAATTCTGTATTCTGCAAAATTATCCTTTAAAATTGAAATAGAGACAAAGACTTCCTTAGTAAATGAAAACTGAGGGAATTCTTTGGCAGTAGACTTGCCTTGCAAGAAGTATTTTTTCAGGGAGAAGGAAAATAATACCATTCAGTAACTTGGATCTATATAAAGGAAAGCAAAGCTTTGGAGAAGGAATAAATGAAAGCAATACAATATTTTATGTTTCTTATTTATTTATTTATTTTTAAAATGTTTTATTGTGTATTGATTGATAGTTTACATGGGGGAACATTAGTTTTACATTCATTCTATCCTACATCGTTTCATTGCCTTAGTTATCATTCCGTCCATGCATCATCCCTCAACAAAAGGGTATACCTTGCATGCCCCCCCCACAGACCCCACCCAGAAAAGCAGTGAGGCTTGAGATGAAGACAGAGAGGATGACATGAAGAGATGGAGTGCCTGGGGAGTTGAGACCCAGAGATGTTTCTTATTTTTAATAGATTCAATGGATAAATTTGGGAAGTGTAATAATGTGTTAGGCAATTATAGCATGTGGACAAATGAGATATAAGAACAATGTCACAAGGGATAGAATGAAGTAAGTAATAGTACTATTTGAAGTTAGATTTAGATTAGTTAAAAATGTATAATGTAAATGCTAGGTGTTGTTATTAAGTGCTGTTGAGTCAATTCTGACCCATAGCGACCCAGTCTAGGGTTTCCAAGAAGAGAAACCACTAAAATTTAAAATACGTACAATTGAGTATAAGAGAGGTGATGAAACAGAATTGTGTAAAATGTTAAATTAAAATCAGAGAAGGCAGAAAAAGTGGGAAAATAATTGAATGACAAGAAACCAGTTACAATTTCTTAAAGTCCTCATTTTAATGAATTAATATGCTTATGCAGTATCTAAAAAGTGTCACTTATATGGGTTGGATCTTTGAATAGTGACATTAATCAATCTACTTAGAGTAGAAAATTAACATCTTAATATTAACTCACAGTTCCCAAATTCCTCCTATGTGCTCAGTGCTGCCAAGTTGTAACCATCAAGACTAAAACCTAAATATAGACATGGAGCCTGTAGTCTTAATCATTATTATATACAGTTTTCTTTAAATTAATTTCCATGCTACAAAAGAGTCAGCATGTCTGCAAAGTTGTCTTTTTCACAATTAAATAGCTGTTTAAGGTCAGGAATAGTGCATCTATCCTTAGGCTCCTATGATTTTATATCTAGAATGCACCATAATGCAACTCATTCTTAGTCTCTTCTTTTCACACATGCAGAACAGAATTCTAGAGGTTAAAATGACTTTCTGGTAAGCTCAAAATGTAGGAAAATATTATCAGTTCCCAGTTTCCTCATTCTCACCTGTATTGTTTTTCTAAAATTTGTATTGTCATGATTCTCCCTCAGAACAAAACCTATAAAACCACAAATACTTTTACACTTACTTGTCTATTGCTCCATTATACATTAATGCATAAGTGCCTGATCCAGTCACTTTCTGCGGGCAGGCTGTAAAATTTAGGACCAGAACCATGTATTTTGTCCCCGTAGTGTAGTGTCATTTGCACATTTGTCATGTATGCATTTGCATAAAATATTCCTTATCTAGTTGTTTTCTGAATGGCATTAACATCTGTGTTGCACTTACATATTTTATTTTCAAATATGTGAGCAATAAAATGATAAAATATCTTCTGCCAGAATCCTCAATGCATTATCCATATACAATCATTGCTGCATTATATAAAAAAAAAATCACCCACTAAGATAAATGGAGTCCTGGTGTGGTGCTGTGAGTTGATGTGCTGGACTGCAGGGTCGGTTTGGACTGCAAGGCTAGTTGTTCAAGCTTACCAGCTGCTCTTTGGAAACTATACAGGGTCAATGTGAATCGGAATTCATTTAAAGGCACTTAGCAACAAGATAGATTTATGGATAAAAACGTTTAAAATAGTATTATATAAATGTAAAGAAGATTAAATATAAATTACAAGCAATGACTGAAAATGTGATTAAACACAAAAACAAGCATACGTCGATTTGAACACATTTGTCTTTGGAAAAGGAATTAAAAAAAAAAGAAACCAGTTACAAACATGGTGGATATCACTCTATCAATAAGTACTTAAAGTATAAATGGTCCAAATGCACTATTTAAAAGACAGATCATTAGAGTGGATTGACCAGACTGAATGAATGTACATTGTCTACAAGAAATTTACTTAAAAAGATAAAGATTCAGGTAAGTTCAAACATTCTAGTGGTTTTCCATGGCACTTAGAATGGAAACCACATTAATTGTTAAAAACTATAAGGTCCTGTAGGAGCCCTGATGGAGCAGTGGTTAAGTGCCTCAGCTGCTAACCAAAAGGTTGGTAGTTCAAATCCACCAGCATCTCCATAGGAGATAGATGTGGCTGTCTGCTTCCAAAAAGATTATAGCTTTTAAAACCCTATGGGGCAGTTCTGCTCTGTCCTTTAGGGTCACTGTGAGTCACAATCAATTCAATGGCAATGAGTTACAAGGCCTGTAGTCTGACCTCTGCTACCTCTCTGATGTCATCTTTTACTGCTCTTTCCCTGAGTCATTCTGCTTTAAAATGGAATTCACCAGGTAACTTCCATCCTATGACTTTACATGTACTGTTCCCTTCACTTGAAACGCTCTTTAGGTGTTGCTTTCTCCTATCTCATTGTCCTTATTCAAATATTATTTTCTCAGATCATGACCACCTTGCTTAGAATCTTATCCTTTCCAAAACACTCCCTATGTCTTTTCTTGCTGTATTTTCTCCTCAGGTATAAACCATCAAATGTTCTTACATTTTACTTTTTTGTTTAAAAGCTATCTTAATTCAATAGAGTGAAACTCCAAGACAAGTTTTTAATATTTGTTATATTTCATCCCCTGGGCTTAAAATAGTGCTTGTGTGTAGATTTCAGTAAGTAAGCATTGCATATTTAAAGGAAAAATGAATATGTTGTTCAGTGCAGTACCTTTAGTGCCTACAACAATGCCTATAATAACATTCATAACCAAATGCACTGCTATAGATTGATTTCAACTCAAAGCAGCCCTATAAGACAGAGTAGAACTGCCCCATAGAGTTTCCGAGGCTGTAAATCTTTACAGGAACAGACTTTTACAGCTTTTTCACAAGGAGGAACTGGTGGCTTCAAACCCCTGACCTGTGTTTTACAGCATCATTCACCAAGTTTCCTTGCCTATGTGCTAATTAAAATACTTATTGAATGAGTGAAATTAATACCTTATTATTAGCTGGACTTGGACTCAAACCTCAGTAAACTTCAGAGATGTGGGCTGTTTCATTTAGAGAATCTCTTTTTCGTAAGAAGGATGGTTGTCATGGATTCCGATTAAATAGGCCACGAGAACTCTTCTGTCATTTCAGGACTGCACCATAGTGTTATGTTAGAGCTAGTTTATACCAGTTCCTGAGTCAGTTGTTAAGTTTTCGGGAAACTTGTAGGCTGATTGTTAAATTGTTGGTAGCTTGAGATTGATTATAGCTATAGTATATCAATGGGCTCAAGCATGGCAGAGATAGTGAGGTTGGCCCAGGATCGGGCAGTGTTTCATTCTGCTGTTTTTTTAAGCTTTTATTGTAATTGAGTGATAGTTTACATGGGAGAATACTGGTTTTACATGCATAGGGATGTTGAGGCCTTACATTTTTGTGGGAGCAGAAAGCCTCATTTTTTTTTTTTTTTCCTATGGAGTAGCAGGTGGGCTTTAACGGTCAACCTTGTGGTTTGCAGTCCAGTGCTTATCTTATGGAGTCACATTAGTAAACTATAAATCAGAGTTCCTCAGAACTCCTATATCCCCCTAACCTGGGGCCTAAAGAGCTGGCGATTTACCAGCATGCTACTAGAAGCAAGAAATTAAGTGAATGGTATTTTCAATTGCCTTATATGCATATAGAAGTAGGACAATGAATAAAGAAGACTGTAGAAGAACCAATACATTTGAATTATGGTGTTGGCCTAGACTATTGCAAGTAGCATGGACTGCCATAAGAACAAAGAAGCCTGTCTTGGGAGAAATAAAACCAGAATGCTACTTTGAAAGAGGATGGCAAGACACAGTCTCTGGTACTTTGGATATGTTCTCAGGAGGAATTAGTCCCTGGAGAAAAACATCATACTTTGAAAAGTGGGCCTTAGGAACAAAGAAGTCCATGAGATGTATTGACACATGTAAGCAATGATGTGCTCAAATGTAAAAACAGTGATGAGGATGGCACAGTATTAGACAGTGCTTTGTTCTATTGTGCATAGGGTCCCTGTAAGTCAGAACCAACTGTACAGCACCTAACAACAACAAGGAGTTTTAAAAAGTCTGATGCTCCGCTGTAATCCAGAATAATTTAATCAGTTTTATTTAAAAAATGGATTCAGGTGATTATAATTTGCAGTCAAGGTTAAAAACACTAGGTTAGATGTTCCAGGATGGATGCCAAGTATGTTTTAAAACACTTCTAGAAGCAAAACTTGAAGATCACCTCCTCCCCATTTAGAGCTCCTGCCCTTAAAACTAAGAGCATTTCAAAATTAATTTGTATTCTGTTTATGTGTTGTTTTCTCACATTAGCAAGACTGTGAGCTTCTCAGGGTCAGGGTCATGTTTTGCTTATCTTTGTCACCAAAGGAGAATCTGTGGTAAACATTTGTTTAATGCATGAATAAACAGAAGATGCCTGAAATATTTCTAATGTCCTTGAATCCTTACAAACTTGTTAGTGGCATCAAGAGTAGGGGTAGAGAGGAGCTGAGTATTTCAGTGAGAGAGAAAATTATTTGACCCCTCATCTCTCTAGGATAATTCCCTCCATTTTTTTCATGTTACAGTTTAGTCTCTGCCTTCTTCTCATGCATCTTACAGGAAATAGTCTATTAGAGTCCCCTGAAATATGAGTGTTGTACATACGCTTAAGAAGATAACGCACAGCCACTGGAGGTTGTGCAAAGTGCAAAGGTTTTAAAAAAGTTTTTGTTTTTTTAATGTAGCAGAACTCCTTTTTTGTTCGTTCGTTTTAAACTTTTTATTGTGAATTGAGTGAAAGTTTACAGGGCTGATCATCAGTTTTACATTCAACAAATCATACACTTTGTTTCATTACAATACTTATAATCCCCTCCATGTACCATGAAGCTCTGGTAGCGTAGTGGTTATGAATCGGGCTGCTAACCTCAGGGTCAGCAGTTCGAAACTGCCAGCTGTTCCACAGGAGAAAGATGAGGCTTTCTGCTCCTGTAAAGATTTACAGCCTCAGAAACCCTGTACAGGGTTACTTTGAGTCGGAACCAACTCCACGGCACATAACAAAAACAACAACAACAACATGTACCATTAGTTAACAGTTTTTCTCTCTAATCATTTTGTAATAATTTACACCACCAAAGGGTACAGTCTGTAAATCTGCCTCCTGGCCGCCAGCTCTCAGTCCCTCTCTTTCCATGAATCTAGAGTCCTCAGCTGCTTACTCTCTCCATGTCCCCATCTCTGCTTCCATTTCTGGTGTTGCTGCTTTTCTGGATAAGGTCCTGCATTCTGCTTGTGCTTTTCTTCCTTGATGTCCTAGGGTCCTCTGTTTCTGGACTGTAAGATTAACTACTCCCCCGTATTTGTTACAAAACTTTGTGACAGTCTCAATTAGTCATGATAACAATTACTATTGAATTTTAAGGATCTTATCCCATCACTTTTTGCCAGACCCATCAAGACAAGATGAAATCTGCTAGGTAGGGACTCTATCTTCTCCCATACGCTCTTAAAACCTTGTAAACCAGTCACTTCGTGCCTTTATTGCCCCTTCATTTTAGGTAGCCAATATTTAAGTTGCCCATCCCTATTTACTCTGTATACAGAGGGGATAGCATTGATACTTGATGTGAAGACTCCTTCTCTCTCTGATGGTATTTTGAGCTACCACCTCCATGAGTATAGGCCAAGTTCATCAAATTGTAGCAATTTGCCCTCCTTTCCTTTATCAATTTTTTTTTTCTTTTTATCTTCCTCTAGTTGAGTTCTGATTATCAAGTCATTGAGGCTATGTCAAATGGCTACTATCTGCAAGTTTGGGTGTTCTTGTGCATCTCCCCTCACTTCATATCAACTGGATGCTTCATTCTCAGCTCTAGTCCTCTGTGGCTATGGAACATGGTTGAACTCACCCCATTCAGAACTACTTTTTAAAACTATGTATGGGAACTACTTACATGTAGTGAATATTTTGAGTTTTTAAAAGTATATGAATCTGCTGAGTGGGAGACACTGAGTTAATCAGCAAGACGATTAGGACAGGTGATATACTAGAGGAAAGATCGACAATTCCTGGTCTTTCCATCACTCACATTGCTCCAGTCACACTGGCCAATTTCTTGCTTATTGAATGTTCCTGATGAGGGCAAGCACCCTTCTGCCTGGGATACTTCATTGTATGTGTTTCCTTCTCTTAAAAACTCTCACCAAACTAGTCTTTCTCAGCAAGGTTACTCTTCTATATTTCTGTTCCCCTTATTTTGCTCTACCTTTTTTTTTTTTTATTTCCCTAAGGTAATTATCACAATTTAATAACACTTATTTATGATGCTCCTGTTTTATTTCTTTGTCTCGACCTGCTAGAATGTAAGTCTCATATTTGTTGTTGTTCTTAGGTGCCATCGAATCAGTACCAACTCATAGCAACCCTATGCACAGCAGAACGAAACACTGCCCGTTCCTGGGCCAACCTCACCATTGTTGCCTCACTTGAGTCCATCAATGCTGCCACTTGGCCAATCCATCTCGTTGAGGGCCTTCCTCTTTTTCTCTGACCCTTCACCTTACCAAATATGATATCCTTCTCCAGGGACTGGTCGCTCCTAACAATATGCCCGAAGTATGAGAGATGAAGTTTGGCCATCTTGGCCTCCAAGGAGCACTTTGGCTGCACTTCTTCCAAAATGGATCTATTGGTTCTTTTGGCAGCCCATGGCACTTTCAATATTTTCCTCTAACACAATAACTCAAAAGCATCAATTCTTCTACGGTCTTCCTTATTCACTGTTCAGCATTCGCATGCATATGAGGTCAGGCTTGCCTTAGTCCTCAAGCTGACATCTTTGCTCTTTAACACTTCAAAAAGGTCTTGTGCAGCAGATTTACCATATAGGCAGGGATATTTGTCTGTTTTGTTTCCTGATGTATCTCAAAAACAGTTTCTGATAAAATTTATTGAATAAATGAAGGAATGAATGTTGGGAAAGAGGTCCAATTATAAGCAGAGAAAAAGAGAACCACAGAGGTCATGACTAGAGGAAGAAACTATGACACTGAACCATAAGAGCATTGTATGCAGAAAATAGGAAAGTACAAGCATCTGTTCAATGCATTTGAAAGGAAGTAGGAAAAATTAACTTCCATGTCAGAGGGAGAGAGGGAATATAAAAAAGTTAGTTATGAAGAAAGAGCTTGAGATGCCAATGAAGTTTTGACGAAGATTGTTGTTGAATGCTGTCGAATTGGTTCTGAACCAAAGTGACCCTATAAAGGGTTTCCAAGGAGTGATTGGTGAGCTTCAACCATTGACCTTGAAGTTCAAACTGACTTTACCATCCAGGGCATTAACCCACAGGACCACACCAGAACTCCAGTATATATTGATTAAGGTTAGAATGGAGGAATTGTAGTCCAGTGGAAGAGAATCAGGAGGTACTCTGATGATACAATGGTTAAGTACCCAGCTACTAAATGAAAAGTGGCTTCATACCCAGAAGCTGCTCTTCAGGAGAGAGGTGTGACAGTCTGCTTCTGTAGAAATTACAGTCTGAAAACCCTATGAGACTGTTCTACTCTGTCCATAGGGCCACTGTGAGTCAGAATTGACTTGACGGCAATTGGATTTTGGAAGGAGTTATTATTCCTGAATAATTCAGAAAAAGGCTAAAAATGGCAATTTAACTTGGGAATTAGAGGTAGACCTATATAGGTACTAATCTTTTATAAGCTAAGAGTTCAGGGTTTTAGAAATAGGCTAGAGAAGACAAAAAGACATTTAAGGAGAGTATTAACATCCAGTGCCTGGAAAGAAGTGTGCTTAATAACCTGAGTTATCAACAAAAAATGGTAATAGTGAGATTGACTACTTTAATTAAATCTGTGCTGTACTGACCATACAATGTGAAAATGTAAGTATTGTGGGACTTCAGTTGAATATGATTTGTGTCTCAGATTCTCTCATTCCCTGGATTTCATCTGACTTGTATGTATTGGGCTACTCTGAACAATAAATGATTTTGTCTGGACCACCATAGAGTAGGCAGTCTAGAAGGAATATATCTAGATATTAGACACAAGGGAAGGATTGTTATTTATTAATAAGTGCCATTGAGTTGGTTTTGACTCATAGTGCCCCTGTATAGGGTTTCCAAGGAGCATCTAGTGAGTTTGAACCACTGACCTTGTGGTTCAAACTCACCTTGCTGTCCAGGGCTTTATCCCACAGTTCCACACCAGGAAGAAAATGATAGGATAAAACCAGGAGCATAGGATAATTCAGTTTTACTCACACATAAACACATACCAGCAAAACTAGTTGCTGTGGAGTGGATTTTACTTCATGGTTACCCCATGTGTATTAGAGTAGTACTGTGTTCCACAGAGTTTGCAATGAATGGCTAATTTTGGGGCAGTAAATCACCAATTCATAATTCTAAGGTACCTCTGTGTAGACTTGAATTTCTAGTTCTTTGATTAGCAGTCAAGTGAATCATCCATTTGTACTACACTGACATACATACCCCTATAATGCCCAACTGCTCAATCAGGACCAGTTGCAGCTATAACAAGCTATGTCAACCCTATGTACAACAGAATGAAGCAGTATCTGGTCCTGTACCATCCTCACAATTGTTGCCATCTTTGAGCCCACTGTTGCATATACTCACTGTGTTGATTCATTTTGCTGAGGGTTTGCTAACCCTCTGCTTTACCAAACATCATATTCTCCAGGGAGTGATCCCTCTTGATAACATAGCTAAAGGATGGGAGATGAAGTCAAACCCCTTGCTTCTAAGAAGCATTTTGGCTAAACTTCCAAGATAGATTTATTCATTCTTCAGACAGATCATGGTATAATTAACATTCTTCACCAACATCATAATTCAAATGCATCAAATCTCTTCCTTACTCATTGTCCCCCTTTTAGATACATATGAGGAGACTGAAAATATCTATAAAGCTTAGGGTAGGCACACATAAATTCTCAAGGTGAAAATTTTGATTTTTGTATTTTAAAGAATGATTTTGCACCAGATTTACCCAATGCAATATACAGTTTGATTTCTTGACTGCTGCTTCCATGGACATTGATTGTGGATCCAAGTAAATGAAATGTTTGAAAATTTCATTCTTTTCTCCATTTACCATGATGCTCTTTATGGTTCAATTGTGAGGATTTTAGTTTGTTTTTTTTTTTAAGTTTTTATTGTGAATTATGTGTTAGTTCACATGGGTGAACTTTATCTTTAGATACATCCTATTGTATTTTGTTTCATTGCAATGATCACAATCCCCTGCATGCATCATCAAACCAAGGGGTACACCCTTCATGACTGCCCCCCAACAATCAGCACACAGCCCCTCTCCCTCCCTGAGTCCAGAGTCCCAAGCCATAGCATGATATTTCATTGTGTGACTGTACCAAAATTTGTTTATCTATTCTTCAATTGATGGACACTTAGGCTGTCTCCATTTTTTGCTATTGTAAATAGTGCTGCTATGAGCTACTTGTGTTATGGCTAATATTTCTTGTGGATAAATAATAACTAGAGGAATTGCTGGATCATAGGTATCTCTAGTACCAAACTTCTGAGGAAGTGCCATATTGTTTTCCAGAGATGTTGGACCATTTTGCAATCCCACCAGCAATGTAGGAGGGTCCCAGTCTTTCCACATGCTTGACAACATTTATTGTCCTCTACATTTTTGATCTTTGTTATTATTGCCGGTACGAGATGATATCTCATTGTTGTTTTGATTTGTATCTCTCTAATGTCTAGTGATTTCTTCATATGTTGTTGGCTGCCCAGATCCCCTCCTTGGTGAAGTGTCTATTTATGTTCTGTGCCCATTTTTTAATTGGGTTATTTGCCTTTTTCTTATAGAGGTGTTGTAAGTTCCTATATATTTTGGAAATTAGTCCCTTGTCTGATATGTCATTGAAAAAGATTTTTTTTTCCCATTCTGTGGGCTCCCTTTTTACTCTTTTGATGAAGTCTTTTGATGCACATAAGTATTTAATGTTTAGTATGTCCCACTGATCTATTTTGTCTGCTTTTGTTTGTATAAGTTTCAAAATGTTTGGCAGTCTGTGTATGCCCTGTATTAGAGCTCTCACATTTTTCCCTATTTTTTCATTGATGGCCTTTGTAATTCTGGGATTCACATTTAGGTCTTTAATCCATGCTGAATTGGTTTTTGTGTAAGGAGTGTTTCAGTCTTTTGCATATTGCTTTCCAATTCTGCCAGCACCATCTATTGACGAGACCATCTCCTCCCCATGCAATATACTTAGGTACTTTGTCAAAAATCAGTTGGCTGTATGGGGCTGTGTTAATCTCTGGATTCTCAATTCTGTTCCATTGACCAGTGTATCTTTCATTATACCAGTACCAGGCTGTTTTAACCACTGTAGCAGTGCAGTAAATTTTGAAATCAGGGAATGAGAGGATTCCCACTTTGTTCTTCTTTAGGAGTGCTTTGCTTATCCTGGGTCTCTTTCCTTTCCATATAAAGTTTGTAATTGTTTTTTCCATGTCTTTGAAGAATGACGTTGGAATCTAGATTGGGATTGCATTATATGTGTAAATTGCTTTGGGCTGTATTGACATTTTCACAATGTTAAGTGTTCCTATCTAGGATCATGGTACATTCTTCCATTTTTAAAGTTTCTGTTGGTTTCTTGTAGTAGTGTTCTGTGGTTTTCTTTGTATAGGTCCTTTGTTTCTCTGGTTTCATTTATTCCTAGATATTTCATCCTTTGGGTGAGTATTGTAAATGGTATTGGTTTCCTAATGTCCTTTTGAGCACTGTCATTATTGGTATAGAGGGTTCCAACTGATTTTTGTATGTTGATATTATACCCTGCCACTTTGTTGAATCCTCCAATGAGGTCTAGTAGTTTTTTTACTGAGTCTTTGGGGTTTTCTATGTATAGTATCATGTCATCTGCAAAGAGAGTTTTACTTTCTTTAGCTGTTTGGATACCTTTATTTTTGTTATCTTGTTGTTGTTTACCTCTTGCTAAGACTTCCAGCATAATATTGAATAGGAATGGTGACAAAGGGCATCCTTGTCTGGTTCCTGTTCACAGAGGGAAGGCTTTCAGTTTCACTCCATTGAGAGTAAAAGTGGCTTTTGGTTTTGTATATATGCTCTTATTTATGTTGAGGAATTTCCCTTCAATTCCTACTATGTTGAGTATTTTTATCAGCAATGAATATTGGATTTTGCCAAATGCCTCTTCTGCATAAATTGATATGATAATGTAGTTTTTTTTTTTCTTTTTTCTTGCTTATATGGTGGATTACATTGATTGTTTTTCTAATGTGGAACCATCCTTGCATCCCTAATATGAATCCCATTTGATCAGGATGCATTATCTTTTTGATGTGCAGCTGGATTCTGTTGGCTTGTACTGTGTTGAGAATTTTTGCATCTATGTTCATGAGGGATATTGATCTATAATTTTCTTTCTTAGTGATGTCCTTCCCTGGTTTGGTATGAGGGTTAGCTTGCTTCATAAAATATATTAGGAAATGTTCCATCCTCCTCTATATTCTGGAATAATTTGAGTAGAATTGGTGACAACTCTTCCCTGAATGTCTGGTAGAACTCACCAGTGAAGCTGTCTGGGCCTGGGCTTCTTTTGGTTGGGAGTTTTTTGATGACCTGATCAATTTCTTTTATTGTTATGGGTCTGTCTTCTACTTCAAGTCTTCTACTTCACTCTGTGTAAGTTTAGGTAGGCCAGGTTTTTCTAAAAATGTATCCATCTCCTCTAAGTTTTCAAATTTGTTTGAGTACAACTTTTCATAGTATTCTATTATTATCCTTTTGCTTTTCTTTGGTTCCGTTGTGCCATTGCTCATGTTGTTTCTAATGTGTGTTATTCGTGTCTCTTTCCTTTTTTTAGGTTTGCCAATGGTTTGTCAATTTTATTAATCCTTTCCGAGAACCAGCTTCTTGTCCTGTTGATTCTTTCTATAGTTTTTCTGTTTTCTATCTCATTTATTTCGGCTCTGATCTTTATTTCTTTTCTTTTGGTGACTGTAGGTTCCCTCTGTTGGTCTGTTTCTAGTTGCTGGAGATGCTGTGTTAATCTGTTAATATTGATTTTTTTTCTTCTTTGTAGACATGCACATTTATCGCAATAAATTGTCCTCTCAGCACCACTTTCGCCATATCCCAAAGATTTTTGTATGTTGTGTTTTTGTTCTTGTTTGTTTCTAGGAACTTTTGGAATTCACATTTAATTTCTTTTATTATCCTGTCACTCTTCAGCAGGGTGGTATTCAATTTCCATGTATTAAATTTTATTTCCTTGGTTTTCTTATTGTTGATTTCTAATTTTATGGTATTGTTGTCTGAAAAGATGCTTTGTAGTATTTTGATGTTTGTAAATTTATGGAGGCTTGCTTTGTGACTTAACACATGGTCAAATCTGGAGAATGTGGTGTTGCCACGTCTGTCAATCTCTGGTTGTTGTCTGTTCTTGTTGGTTTTCATTCCAAATAACTCCCTTTAAGATGTTTTGAAACGCTGCATTGGCTTTGACAAAATCTCTTAGCTTCTGGAATGTTTTGATTGCACTATCGTATTTGATTGACAGTTTTGCTGGATAGACAATTTATGGTTGGCAATTTTTTCTTTTAGGGTTTTATATATGTCTCCCCTTTACCTTCTTGCCTGCATGGTTTCTGCTGAGAAGTCAGAGCTTAATCTGATTTCCTTGCCTTTGTAGGTAACACTTCTCTTTTTCTGGCTGCTTTTAGGATTCTCTCTTGTTCTTTGATTTTGGAGAGGTTGATTTTTATATGTCTTGGTGATTTTCTTTTGGGGTCTATCATTTCTGGCATTTGTTCAGCTTCTTGAATGTTTATCTTCTCATCCCTCAAGATGGTAGGAAAATTTTCTTCCAGAAGCTCTTCAACTATCTCTTCTGTGTATTTCTGTGATTCTTCCTGTTCTGGATTTAGGTTTCTTTATGTTGAGATGTAATCCATACTGAAAGTTACAGTCTGGTCTTCATCAATAAGTGTTTCAATTCTCTTCATTTCCAGCAGGTAAGTTAGTATTATCTGCATATAATGAGACTTTTTCCAATCCCGGTGCCACCTTCTTCTTTAAATAGTCCAGGTTCTCAGATTATTTGATCAGCATGCAGATTGAATAAGTATGATGAATGGATACAATTCTGATGCACACCTTTGCAGATTTTAAACCAGTCAGTATCCTCTTGTTCTGTTCAGATGAATGCCTCTTGGTTTTGGATACAGGTTTGTATTATACAAATTATGCTTAAGCGTAATAGAGTACTCTGGGATTCCCTTTTTTGTAATGTTATCCATAATTTGTTTTTATATCCAATGTTGAATTCCTTTGCATAGTTAATTAAAACACAAGTAAACATGTTTCTGGTATTCTTTACTTTTGGTCAAAATCCATCTGACATTGACAGTGATATCTCTCATTCCTCATCCTCTTCTGAATACAGCTTGAATTTCTGGCAGTTTCTCACTGCAACCATTTAAAATTATCTTTAACAAATTTTACTTGTGTGTGAGTGATATTAATGACATTGTTCAATAATGTCTGCATATGTTATATCTCCTTTCTTTGAAATGGGTACAAATATGGATCTCTCTTAGTTGTCTGGCCAGTTATTTGTCTTTTTGCCTTCCACATTTATTGGCATAGACAAGCGAGTACCTTCAATGCTGTATCCATTTACTGAAGCATTTCCATTTACTGAAGCAATTCTTAGAACCTTGTTTTTCCATTGCCTTTAGTACAGCTTCTTCCTTCAAAATCAGTAGTCTTAATTATATACTACTTCTGTGAATGAATATAGACCAATTCTTTTTGGTATAGTGACTTTGTGTATTCCTTTCATCATCATTTAATGCTTCCTGAATCACTCAATACCTGCCGACCTTATGATTAGCAGTACAGTGTTCATCCTACAGTGCCACTAGGGCTCCTATTTACCCATGGTGGTGGTGCTAGTGTGCCTTTAAGTCAGTTGTGATACTTATGGTTTCTGGATATGGTTCTGGATATGGTTTCTGGATATGGCTCTGACACATATGGTTCTGGAAATGGTTTCTGAGGCTGTAACTCTTTACATGCATCAAATTAATAAGGATCTTAGTTGAAGTTAGCAGAGTGGTATGGAAACATTTGAAATAGTTAACCATGATGTTTGAAGATGGCTGGCATTATACAGTGTCTTTTGCAAAGGATGTATAGGCAGTGGGATTTGAAAGATAATTGCTATAGCTACCCACCCCACTTCATCCCTGCCCTGGGAAAGAGCAGCCAGAGGTATCTCAGGACTCTGATAATATCACCTGATTGATCATTTAGGTCTCTTTGCTGTTTCCACTGCTGTGTGCTGTGGAGTCAATTCCAACTTACTGTGACTCTGTATAGGGTTTGTATTGTTGTTGAGTGCTGTAGAGTTGGTTCCAACATATGGTGACCCTGTATAGGGTTTTGTTATTATTGTTAAGTGCCATTGAGTTGCTTCCAACTCATAGTGACCCTGTACAGGGTTTCCGATAAGCAGTTGGTGGGTTTCAACGTCTAAACTTGTGGTTTTCAGTTTAGTGCTGATCCTACAGTACCACACCAGGAGTCCTGTAAAGGGTTTGTTGTAGTTGTTGTTAAGTACTGTAGAGTCAGTTCTGACTCAGTGACCCTGTATAGGGTTTATGAGACTATAAATCTTTACGGGAGCAGAAAGTCTCATCTTTCTTCCGTGGAACAGCTGGTAGTTTCGAATTGCCAACCTTGAGGTTAGCAGCCTGATTTGTAACCACTACACTACCAGAGCAGGACTGTAAATCTTTACAGGATAAGGAAGCCTCATCTTTCTTCCGCAGAATGGATGGTGGATTTGAACTTCTGACTTTGTGGTTAGCAGCGCAACACATAATTCAGTAGACCTACTTAGACACTTATTTATGCCTTTCTGTGAACAAGAGAGGATTCCTGGTATGGTGCTATAGGATAAGCACTGGACCACAAAGTCAGTTTGAGCAACAAGGTTGGTGGTTCAAACTCACCAGCTGCTCCTAGGAAACCCTACACAGGTTTGCTATGAGTTGGAACAGACTTGATGGAACAGCAACAACAATGAATAAGAGTGCTGGTATGGCGCTGTAGAATAAGCACTGGACTGCTAACCCCAGGTTTGATCAAGGTCCATTGATCAAGGTCAAGTGTTTCTAAAAGCTGCCCATCAATAAATAGATCCTCAGTAAATGGGAGCAGCAGTTGCCTTTTAAGATGTTCTGGTCTTTGGGAAAATTAGAAAATTCCCAATAAAGCAAATAATTCTACCTTTCTCAATGACTTAGTGCAAGGGGTGGAGGGTGAATGAATTAGTAGATCTAGTTGCAGTTGTGTTGGTATATAGCTAAAGTTTCTTCCTCTAGTTTATTCTTCAGATGATACCTTCTGAGATGGCTCTTAAAAATAAGCAAATCATTACTAATGCTATCAAGTAAAATCTTCTTTTGAAGTCAAAGAACTATTTTCTCCTTGTTCCTGAGTCTCACTGATGCGCTTTGATCCCTGGCATCCTCCCAATCTTGTTTGCCTTTGATTGCTGACATAATAGATATGTTGTTATTTCTGTACACTCTACAAGTAGGTCTCAAATAACCTAATTAGCATTGATGTTAATTAATAGGGGAAATTGGTCTCATGAAAGAAGGACAAAGATGCACACTATGCCATTATACACTGAAAATTGGAAACAGAAACAATGAAATATAAAATGTGTTAAGAGTATGTGTCTGCTTTTCAGGATTAATAAGATCATGCTGTGTTCATGTACTTATTGAGAAATGGAACACTTATTCTGCTTTGTCATATTATAAAGAACATTATGGAAGTAGTCAAAATCCTCTTCATTAGTAAGACATTGTGGCAAGGTTTATTTTTTCCTAAGATATTTACTCTTTGGTGCTTCAAGGAACAAATTTAAAAGCAGGAAGGAAGAACATTCTGCTCTCCTTGACCCAAAAAAAAAAAAAAAGAAATAATAAAAAGAGACTAACCTTAACAGTGGAGTCCTGGTGTGGCACTGTGGGTTAATGAACCAAACTGAAAAACCATTTGAACTCCAAGGTCAGCAGTTCAAGCTTACCAGTTGCTCCTTGGAAACCCTATACAAGGTCGCTATGGCACTATGGGTCAGAACTGACTCGACAGCACTTCACAACAACAACAACAACCTTAACAGTGGATTAAATACCAAACACATTAGCCCTTTAAGCATGCACCATAGTGGACTGCAAGAGACATATATATTTTTTGTGTTGAAACAAAAATACATAGAATTTGTAATGTTAGTCATTTCATAATATTTGCCAAATGAAAGTCACTTATTATATTTTTTTGCTGTCTAAATAAAAATTATGGAAGAATAAATGACTCAATATTCTGAATGTCATAGTGATAATTCTAAACAAAGAACATGGGCCAGCATGCAAAAAGGCTTATTTGTAAGCTTGTGATTTTATTCTGTACTCAGAAGGGAACAAAAAGGACAAATGTCCTCCAACCCTCCTTTCTTCCCTAGGTTTTGTGAAAGAATAGTTTTAATGTAAATGATAGACAATTTTGCTAGCTTTATTGAGTTTCATCAACACTACCACATTAGTGGAGTCCTGGGGTGGTGCTGTGGGTTAATGCACTGGACTGCAAAATAGGTTTGAATCACAAGGTTGGCGGTTCAAGCTCACCAGATGCTCGTTAGAAACCCTATACAGGGTCACTATGAATTGGAATCAACTTGATGGCACTTAACAACAACAAAAACTACTACATCAGTGAGTACCTTGGACAATTCTGTCCAAAAAAATCAACAACAACAAGTCATAGGAAAAAATTGAAGAACAAAGACTAAAAGATGTCCACATTGCCTAAGGTATTAGATGTCAATTTAGATGTGAACGATTCAGGGAAATGGACACAGTAAGAACTGAAAGAAAGAGAAAAAAAGTGCTGTGAGAACTTAAGAGAAACTGTCCTGTGTTGTGGACAATTTTATTTCCAAAATAACTAACTGAAAAGGTAGAATGAAAATGTTAACTATGGATCTAATCCCAGAATATCAAAGGGGAAGCCTGGCCAGGAAGATGGCTGGAGGGAAAGACGCAGAAGCTGTGGGAAGATTTCAGGAGCCAAAGATAGATTTGATTTTTCTGTTTTGTCCAATTTCTAGGTTAAACATTCTTTTGTGATGAAAAGAAATGAAAATACATTTCTTAATGCCATGCTGAACATTTGGCCAGAATACAACTCACCCCTTGGCTACTAACAAACCCTTTCAGTAAACTCAGATCTTAATAGTACAGTTGTCTGCATAGAGATTCATCATGAGGCTTGGAATAGTGAAGTTAAAACTATTGACCTCCTGAAAGAGTGATTTGGGGAAGGCAAGAAATGTATCTGCTTATGTTAACAACCTATTTAGTTTTGAGTTTCTCTCAAGGGTAATTTCTGAGGCTTCCTACCATCTCTGATGGCAACTTTAAAGATATTTGCTGCTTTATTTCATATTTTTATCATTTTTTTTTCCTTTTAGTTATTTTTTTAGTTCATGGCATTTATTAGAGACCATTACCTGCTATTTACATTGACTTCCTTGTAATTTAAAGGCCTTGAAAATGTAAGACCTTGAGAAGAAATGAATCATAGATTTTTAGGGTTGGAAAGAAACAACATTTATCATTTTTATTTACTCTAAGGCTCCTAAGACCCTTTATAAAGATGATTGCTTCTAAGCTTTGAATGAAATGGAGCTAAAAATAAAGACTCTAGCAACCCTGAGAACTAAATTTACCTGGGGTTTGTCTTCTCTATGTAGGCTCTCTATTGTTAAGAATTATTAACAGAATCTGATAAGCTTGGAGTATAGGAAGTGGTAGTCTTC
Source organism: Chrysochloris asiatica (assembly GCF_000296735.1). Lineage (NCBI taxonomy): Eukaryota > Metazoa > Chordata > Mammalia > Afrosoricida > Chrysochloridae > Chrysochloris > Chrysochloris asiatica. Next base: position 462,231 of record NW_006408746.1, on the reverse strand, counting down.
ATGGGGTCAGTAGCCTCCCCGGGATAAGCTAGAGACATGCCAAATTGCTATTTGAGGGGCCAATCTCCTGAAGACAGTACCTGGGCTACATAGGGAGAGATCCATGGCTCTGGTTGGCCCCATGAAGAGTGTGAACTTGTTGGCCTTTGTTGCTATTGTTAGTCGATTATGACTCGTGGCAATCTCATGTCATTTTACCTGTACACTTAAAATGGCCATGCATAATTACCTAGAGAAACTGGGAGGCATTTTATTATCACTGAACAAGGAAGACATGACCTCACCTTTCAGAATTTAAAATGAATGCTGGAATATACTTGCTCAATAGCTGTTGTTTGAAAGTCAACGTGTGATAGCTTTGAACAGATGGAGAGTGTGAGAGGTTGGATTTTACTTAAGTCACTTGAAGAACTTTCTCAGAAACTGTATTCTATTGTAGGCCATCCTGACAAAAGGACTCCAGAGTCTGTTTAACCCTAGGAATTTTCATGGTTGGGAGGCAAGATAGCCTGTGGGGCCAGTGAGGACCTTTTGTATATACATATGTATGTGGTGGTGGTGGTAGTGATGGTGTGCTGTGGAGTCATTAATACCTGTCCGTATAGAGTTATGGTGTTGGAGGAGAATATTGAAAGTGCCACGGGCTGCCAAAAGAACTAATAGATCTGTTTTGGAAGAAGTGCAGCCAGAATGCTCCTTGGAGGCCAAGATGGCCAAACTTCATCTCTCATACTTTGGACATATTGTCAGGAGGGACCAGTCACTGGAGAAGGATATCATGTTTGGTAAGGTGGAGGGTCAGAGAAAAAGAGGAAGACCTCCAACAAGATGGACTGGCCAAGTGGCAGCATGGATAGATTCAAGCATGGCAACAGTAGTGAGGTTGACCCAGGATTGGGCAGTGTTTTGTTCTGCTGTGCATAAGATCGCTATGGGTTAGTACTGACTCAATGGTACCTAACAATAATAGGGTTTATGAGGCTGTAAATCTTTACAGGAGCAGAAACTCTCATCTTTCTCTCATAGACTGGCTGGTAGATTGGACACTGATGACCTCGTGGTTAGCAGTCCAACATGTAACCCACTCCACTACCAGGGCTTCTTATATATATGTTGTTGTTGTTGTTATTAAGTACCATTGAGTTGGTTCTGACTCATAGCAATCCAATATAGGGTTTCCTAGGAGTGGCTGGTGAGTTTGAATCACTGACTTTGTGGTTCAAACTGACCTTGCAGTTCTGTGCTTATCTTACAGTGCTGCACAATTAAATAGAACAAGAATTTATTAGGACACTTTATGTGGAGATATTGTGCTAGTCTCTAGAGACACAAAGACAAAGAAGACATAGCTCCTGTCAAGAGAGGGAGAGAAACAGACAGGTATATATGGATATTCTGCTGAAGAAGTAACTTGTGTTTTCTGGGTTCTAGTTGGAGAATGCCTGAAACATAACCTTGGGAGGGTAAATAATTTTTCAGGCACTGAAGGAAACTTCCTCCTCCCAAAGGTAGGCTTAGTTAGTCCTCACTCTCCCCGCCCTAATGTATCTCCCATACCAAGAAGGCAAGTAGTGTTTAGACCCTTCAATAGGTAATCAAAAAAACAAAAACAAAAACAAAAACAAAAACCTCCAAAAACCCCTTGTTCTCTAGGATAAAGAATGTAATTAGATGTTTGTGCTGAAATGCATCAGTTGTATGCATTTGGATATGGATTTGTGGATTCAGTTTTCTGGAAAAGGAGATATATACTGAGACAGTTTGTGTTTCAGGGACTGAAAAGGGAAAACTGCTTCCACTGTTAAGTGATGAGTCTCTGAGGAGGAAAAGGGTATACAGAGAGGGTCTGCAAGGAGCAGATACAGAATGATCTCTAACACAACATTTTAGACTTGAGTGACGTCTGGAATATGGCTGAACACAGGGCTCTCAAATTCCATCTACTCCTGTAGTTCAGCAGCGGATGTCATGGATCAATGCATTAAACACTTTCTAGCTTTCACTATGTTTTTTTTTTTGTTTGTTTGTTTGTTTTTTTAAGTGCCATGAGTCAGTTCTGACTCATAACAATCCTGTGTAGGGTTTCCAACAGAGCATTTCGTGGGTTTGAACTGATGACCTTGCAGCTAGCAGTTCAGTACTTTCCCGACAATGCCACACTTAGAAATTCATCTTCCTCTACTCCTCCTCTCTTCCTTTTCTTTTATATTAGCTGAGATGTTTTTCCTCCTGATTGAGACCAGGCCTGTGATCCTTCTCAGAATATTCTATTATCAATTGTCTCCTTTCATTGCATATTTAGGTATGATTTCTAACTCCAGCCTCCCCATAAAGATTTGTTCTTGTTGTTGTTAGGTGCCATTGAGTCAGTA
>NW_006408746.1:451846-458919 GCF_000296735.1 Chrysochloris asiatica | reverse complement strand
CTCACTAAGGTCACCCATGATTTCTCTGTCACAGGATAGATCAGGACTGGGCAGTGTTTCCTTCTGCTGTTCATAGGGTTACTATGAGTTGGAACCAATTCGATGGCACCTAATAAAAACAAGAAAGTCAGACAGTTTATAGTTCTCATCTTACGTGACCATCGTGTAAAATGCTATCCTTCTTGAAACATCATCTTTACTTGGCTCTATATGAAGCCACTTGCTTTTAGTCACATTTCTGATCACTTCCTTTTCTTATCCTTTGTCTCCTTTATAGCCTGTTTCTGGCCATTATATGTTGAAGTTCCCCAAACTTTAGTCTTAATCTTCCTTCTCTTCTCAACAAACAACCTCATCTACATCTTTAATAGACTTTATTGGTTTTACTGGTTCAATATCTCCTACCCTTTATTTTTGTGCCAGTACTACCCTCTTGGACTCCTGGCAGTTCAAGCCCACCAGCTGCTTCTTGGACACACTATGTTGTTGTTGTTAAGTGCTGCTATATCAGTTCCGACTCATAGCAACCTTGTCTAGGGTTTCTGAGGAGCAGCTGGTGAGGTTTGAACCACAGCCCTTGCAATTCAAACTGACCTTGTTTTCCAGTCCTTATCCTACAGAACCACACCAGCACTCCTGGAAACCCTATACAGGGTTGCCATAAGTTGGAATTGAATTGACGGCGCTTAACAACAACAACAACAACAAGAACAACAACCACCCTCTTGCCCATTACATATGGTCTTGGTGGGACTACTAGTCAAGGTTCCCTGCTGTTTCTTGAATAACAAATCAGACTGTCTCTTCTGGGACTTTCCTAAATGTCAGAACAATTGAACATATCTGAAACTGAGTCATCCCTATGGTCTGACCCTCCAAAGAGACCAGTCAGAGATTCCTACTATATAGACCTCAAAAATTCATTGTTTTTTCCTCCTTAGGTTTTTCTTTTGATTTTGTGAATGATCCCATACTCATATCCTTATATGAAATCTTTTCATTTATTATTCTTTTTCTTTGTTTACTTAAGTTAGTTAGCCACTGAGGAATTCTGATTCTTACAACCAAAAATAATTGTGACTAATAAAACTCCATGGCTTCACATGCCATGTCTATAAAGATGACTTCCCAATTTCTATCTTCAATGCAGAACTGAGCTCAATGCTGTTATTTCCATTTACCTACTTGACATTTCCAAAGCATCTTAAATTTAGCATGCCCAAGATTTAACTCACAATATATACTTCAAACCTTTTCCTTTTCCCTGAATGACATCATCATCCATCAGTTAAGCAAGCCAGAAGCCAAGAGGCTGACACTTTCCATACCTCCCCCTCCCTGTATGCAATAGATCATGAAGTCTGTTTTACTGTTTTTTTTTAAATGCAAACCTGATGGTGTTTGCCTTGTTTAAAACCTTCCCAAGGATTTCCATTACTTTAAAGATAATACCCATAGCATGGCTTACAGATCCCTGCATTGTCTAGACAACTCTAACAACTCATCTCATTTCATACCACATTCCAACCTCTTCCTTCTTTTAGGTTCTCTAAGGCATTAAGTTCTGCCACAGGTGTTTTGCATGTAATGTGCCTTCTGCTGGAAATGTTCTTTTCTCCTTGGTTAGAGCACACTCCAAAGGCTAGTCTGGGTTTAAGAGTTATTTAAACATCCATTGGAACTTGACTTAGGTTCTTTTCACTTTGTTTTTAATTGAACCACCAAACAGTGATGATGTAGATCATTATTATATGACGGTATGAATGATTTGGTCTTTCTCCTGTACCCAGGGAAGACAACTCAGGAAGTTAGATTGCATAGAAGTAGGCTTACTGCCTGTTTAGACTTGATCAGGAGAGGAGAGTACACATAAATATTCCCTGAATTCCTTGGCCTACTTCCATTATTTATTTCTATACGTATTCAGGTTTCAATAGGACTGGATATAACCTGCCACATTCCTTCATCTACCTAATTTTCTTTCATCCCTAAATCTTAGCTCCACCATTGTTTGCTCTGATCCCCTCTTAGCTCATCACCTCTTTCTTGAATTGGGGTGATTATGCTGCTCAAATATAATAGGGGGTTATATTACTCAATAGACACTCCTTGGAAACCCTATACAGGGTCCCTGAATAGGAACCAACTTGACAACACTTAACCACAACAACATGTTGCCAATTTACATTGTTGTTGTTGTTAGGTGCCATTGAGTCGGTACTGACTCATAGCGACATTATGCACAGCAGAACAAAACACTGCCCAATCCTGGGCCAACCTCACTATCATTGTCATGCTTGAGCCCATTGATACTGCCATTTTGCCAATCCATCTTGCTGGAGGTCTTCCTCTTTTTCTCTGACCCTCACCCCTACCAAACATGATAACCTTCTCCAGCAACTGGTCCCTCCTGACAATATGTCCCAAGTATTAGAGATGAAGTTTGGCCATCTTGGCCTCCAAGGAGCACTCGGACTACACTTCTTCCAGAATGGATCTATTGGCTCTTTTGGCAGCTCATGGCACTTTCAATATTTAACTCTAACACCATAACTTAAAAGCATCAATTCTTCTACGGTCTTCCTTATTCACTGTCCAGCTTTCACATGCATATGAGGTTATTGATAATACCATGGCTTGGGTCAGGCGCACCTTAGTCTACACAGAAGACTTTTATGTGAACAGTGTTCCTTGGAGTTAGTAGCTTATCTACCTTTGGCTCAAACAGTAAGGACAATTTATTATCATGCATAATGAGTATGTGTGTTCATGTTTTCAGTGGCAGTTTGAAGCTGCTTAAATCACTTCAATAATGGCATCTTTTCTCTTCCAACTTCAGTGAATCATGTTAATTTTTCTAGAGGTCCTAAGATGTTTTCCACAGGACACATACAGTGAGAAAAAAAAAAAAAAAAAAGAGGGTCTCTTTTGTGCTGTCTGTCTTTGCTTTAGAATAAGAAACTATTTCATAGATGGGGTCCTAATAGTCTTACGTCTAAGTATCACTGATCAGAATTAGGCCTTATAACCCATATAGGTATATACGTGTTCACTGTTAGAAAAGAAAATGGTACACTATATCCTACTTATTGACTTAAACCTCTAAGGACTTACACTGTAGTTGGCAATGGGACCCCCTTCCCATTATAACACAGAAAGGACAAAAGTGTGAATAGAGTGGGGAAGTCTGGAGAAAGAATTAAGAGGCTATTGAAAAGGCTACCCCTAGTGTCTGTTATATCCCCAATCTGGGTTGTGTTACTTCTTCAAACTACATAGGTCCATCTTTATTTCTTCCAGAGCATGTATCTCAGTTTGTAATTCTATATTTATCAGTATTCCTGTTAAAGATTGTAGCCCTACTGTTTGTATGCTTTATGAGAATGGATCGATGACTCTTAGTTTACATCCATCTTTTTAGTACTTAGCAAAAGAATCTAACTCATAACAGATATAATACATTTATGTAGAACGTGTAAGCCAATTACTTTTGAATACAGAAGCGGACTATGTCTCTGTTTTTGGAGTTTGTAAGTCTTTGGGGATCTTGGACTGTGGTGAGGAGAAATTTCAAGAGGGAGATCCTGAACTTCTTTTACTTCATTGTTTTTTGTTTTATTAAGAGTACATTAGATAGGGTCATCTTAGTATTTGGAGGTTGTGGAGCTATTCAAATATTAAATAGGGATATAGTAAGACTGTTTAGATCCTCTGAAATAAATCTGTACAGGCGGCCTGCTCTAGCATTTGTAGGTTAAGAAGAATGACTACTCCTACTACAATGGAGCTCTGGTAGTGTAGTGGTTACAAATCGGGCTGTTAATCTCACAGTCAGCAGTTTGAAACTGCCAGGTGTTCTGCAGGAGAAAGATGAAGCTTTCTGCTCCCGTAAAGATTTACAGCCTCAGAAACCCTGTAGATGGTCACTATGACTGACAGTCACAGAACTGACTCCACGGCACATAACAACAACAACTACATAGAATGAGGCTCCAGGAATTGATGGAATAAAAATTGAAATCTTTCAAGAAAGTGAGGTGGCACTAGAAGCACTCACTGATTTATGCCAAGAAATTTGGAAGACAACTATCTGGCTGACTGATTAGAAGAGATCCGTATTTGTGCCCATTCCAAAGAGAGGTGACCCAACAGAATGCGGAATTCATCGGACAATCTCTTTGATGTCCCATGTGAGTAAAGTTTTACTAAAGGTAATACAGAATGGCTGCAAGCATACATTGACAGAGAACTTGCAGAGATTCAAGCCGGATTCCGAAGAGGACATGGAATGAGGGATATCTTTGCTGATGTCCCATGTATTTTGGCTAAAAGCAGATAATATCAGAAAGATGTTTACCTATGCTTTATTGACTATGCAGAGGCATTTGATTGTGTGGGTCATGACAAGCTATGGACAACATTGCAAAGTATGAGTATTCCAGACCACTTAATTGTGCTCATGAGGGATCTGTACACAGACCAAGAGGCAGTTGTTTTAACAGACCGTGGGAACACTGAATGTTCTAAAATTAAGAAAGGTGTGTGACAGGGTTGTAATCTTCACCATACTTATTCAAACTCTATGCTGAGCAAATAATCCGAGAAATTGGATACAATGAAGAAAAATGTGGCATCAGGATTGGAGGAAGACTCATTAACAACCTGCCATATGTAGATGATACAACCTTGCTTGCTGAAAGTGAAAAGGACTTAAAATATTTACTGATGAAGACCAAAGAACACAGCCTTCGGAATGAATTGCATCTCAATGTAAAGAAAACAAAAATCCTCACCATTGGACCAATAAACAACATTCTTTTCAATGGAGAAAAGATTGAAGTTGTCAAAGACTTCGTTCTTGGATCAACCATCAACTATCATGGAAGCATCAGTCAAGAAATCAAACGACGTATTGCATTAGGCAAATCTGCTGCACAAGACACTTTTAAAAGTGTTGATGAGCAAAGATGTTAGCTTGAGGTCCAAGGTGCACCTGATCCAAGCCATGGTACTTTCAATAACCTCATATGCATCTGAAATCTGGAGTGAATAAGGAAGATCATAGAAGAATTGATGTTTTGTTTGGGGTTATGGCGTTGGAGGAGAATATTGAAAGTGCCATGGGCTGTCAAAAGAACCAACAGATCTGTGTTGGAAGAAGTGTAGCCAGAGTGCACCTTGGAGGCCAGGATGGCTAAACTTCATCTCTCATACTTTGGACTAATTTTAAGGAGGGGCCAGTCACTTGGAGAAGGATATCAAATGGTTACTAAACGGGCCGTTAACCTCAAGGTCGGCAGTTTGAAACTACCAGCCGTTCGGTGGGAGAAAAATGAGGCTTTCTGCTCCCTTAAAGATTTACAGCCTTGGAGACCTTGTGCAAGGTCACTATGAGTCAGAACCAACTTCACGGTACTTTACTACAACAACAAGGTGGAGGGTCAGAGAAAAATAGGAAGACCTCCAGCAAGATGGACTGGCAAAGTGTTAGCATCAATGGCCTCAAGCGTGGCAACAATAGCGAGGTTGGTCCAGGATTGGGCAGTGTTTTGTTCTGTTTTGCATAGGGTCGCTATGAGTCAGTACCGATTCGATGGCACCTAACAACAACAACAGCAGCAGCAGCAACAACGACAACACTCTGACTTCATCCTATATCATGAAGAACCTTGCAAGCATGTGCGGATACTGCAGACTCCATGTCCAAGCTCCACCCATACATTTTCCACGTTCTTCCTATATATATTTGTCACTTTGCCACATAAAGGTTTAGGAGTGAGTACAAAGGAGCTCTGGTAGCGTAGTGGTTACGAATTGGGCTGCGAACCTTAAGGTCAGCGGTTCGAAACTACCAGCCGCTCTGCGGGAGAAAGATGAGGCTTTCTACTCCCGTAAAGATTTACACCCTCGGAAACCCTGTACAGAGTCGCTATGGGTCGAAACCGACTCTACGGCACTTAACAACAACAACAACAATGCTAGTGACATGGTCTACTTTTTGTAAGAGATGAGTATGTTAATGACATGGACTACTAAGTCAGGCATGTAAGAGGTCCTTACAAGCTCTGGAAGAAGGGTTGGGTTCATCGGAAGGGGAATTTAAGAATCTCAGTCATAGTGTATAGAAGGCAAAAATGATGCAGCTTTGGTTGTGCAAGTTCTTATCTCTTCGCCTAGCTTCCTTTCCCCTTGGGGAAGGTTTATTTCAGATGATAGACAGAGTAGACCCTTTGAAGTACTAGGCCCAGCACAGAAGGGTTTGTTGCTCAGATCTAAAGGAATTACAGTGTGTGATATAGCACAAAAATGATTTCTACTTCTAAATCAAGGAAGTGGAAGAGGGAAGTAATAGAAAATTCTTTGTTAAAGAACTAACTATGAACTATGTTTAAAAGAAATCTAGGAACTTTCTTGTTAGGTGCCATCAAGTTGGTACCTAACAAGAAAGTTTCTAAAACTTTCTAGGTGCACTAAAATGAATACTGCATTAGGAGGAGAAGATATTTCAGGCAGAGGCAGCTAAATTATCAAAACTAAACAATCACATAATAAGAACTGTTATTTTTTTAAAGTTTTTATTGTGAATTGAGTGAGAGTTTAAATGGAAGAACATGGTTTTACACTCATCGTTTCATTGCAATGATCACAATCTCCTTTGTGCATCATCATTCAACAGTATTTGTTTTATTCCCTCTTTTAAATTTTTATTTATTTTTATTTTAGTAGGGGGATGTACACAAAAACACTTAGGAATACATAATTTCAACAACCAAAGGGCTCATTCTGCAAACCTGCCTCCTGACCACCAGCACATAATTTTTCTCTTTCCATGAGTCTAGAGTCACCTGCTCTATCTCTCCATGTTCTCATCTCTGCCTCCATGTCTGGTGTTGCTGCTCCTCTGGATAGGGTCCCACATTCCACTCATATTTGTCTCACTAGATGTCATAAGGTTCTCTTTTCTTGGACTGTAAGATTAACTAAAAGATTAACTGTAAGATAATCTTTTATTACAAAACTTCTACATTTACAGTTGTGACAGTCACAGTTAATCATGGTAACAATTACTCACT
>NW_006408746.1:422991-444127 GCF_000296735.1 Chrysochloris asiatica | reverse complement strand
TTTGATTTTTTTCCCTTGGTCTTCCCATTGTTGATTTCTAATTTTATAGCATTGTGGTCTGAGGAGATGCTTTGTAGTATTTTCATGTTTGCAACTTTATGGATGCTTATTTTTTGTCCTACCACCTGGTCTATTCTGGAGAATATTACATGTGCACTAGAAAAGAATGTGTATTGTGCTGTTGTAGGGTTGAATGCTCTGTACACATCTATGAGGTCCAGGTTGCTGATTGGGTTTTTAATTCCTCTATGTCTTCGTTGAGCTTCTTTCTAGTTGTTCTATAGTTTTTCAAAAATGGTATATTAAAATCTCCTACTATTATTGTAGATTTGTCTATTTCTTTCTTCAAATGTATTCAAGTTTGCTATATATATTTTAGAGCTTTTTTATTGGGGACATAGATATTTATTTTGCCTATGTCAACTTGTTCAATTGACCCTTTAATCATGAGATAATCTCCATCTTTATTATGCTTGTTTTTGCCTTAAAGTTTACATGATCAAAGATTGGTATTGTCACTCCTGTTTGTTTTTTAATTGCAATTAGCTTAGCACATTTTTTCCCATCCTCTAACATTTAGTCAGGTAGCTCTGCTAGAGTTGTGGTTATGAATCAGGCTGCGAGTCTCAAGGTCAGCAGTTCGAAACTACCAGTCGCTCCATGGGAGAAAGATGAGGCTTTCTGCTCCTGTAAAGATTCACAGTCTCAGAAACCCTGTACAGGGTCACTGTGGGTCAGAACCAACTCGATGGCACTTAACAACAACTTTTAGTCTGATTTTGTCTTTGTGTGTAAAGTGTGTCTCTTGAAGACAGCGTATTGAAGGATCTTTTTTTTTTTTTTGTATACATTCTGCCACTCTCCATCTCTTAACTATTGAATTTAATCCATTGACATTCTGTATAATTATTAATAGGCATGTATTAATTGCTGTCATTATGGTGTTGTTGCTTTTTTTTGTGTGTGCATGCACGTGTGGTACTGCTGTTTTCTTTTTTCTGCATGCCTTCCTATGCTGGGTTCATGTTTTTTGTGCTCTTTCTTCTTAGTGTTTTTATAGTATTAAATATTTCCATGTTCTTGGATTTTCATTTTCTTGGTATGCTGTGAAGTATTAATTTTCTTTGTAGATACCCTATATTCTATTAACATTTTTCGTCATTTAAAATCTACCTGACCTTGAAATCTACCTGACCTCCTTGCCAGCTGGATCTCTGTTCCAATGTTTGGACCTTCTTTTACAGTGTTACTGTTTTGATCATTGACTGACATCCCAGATCCTTTGAATTTGTTCTTATAGCTTTCTGTTCTGGACTTTTCCATCTGTCGACTGAGTTCCATGTGGTGCTGCCATGTATGTCAATCTCTGGTTATTGTTCTTGTTGGTTCTCAGTCCAAAGAACTCCCTTTAGGATGTTATGAAGTGCTGGGTTTGCTTTGACAAAATCCCTTAGCTTCTGTTTATCCCAGAATGTTTGATTTCACCATCATTTTGATTGACAGCTTTCCTTGGTAGATGATTCTTGGTTGGCATTTTTTTTGCTTTCAGGGTTTTATATACGTCTTCCCATTGCCTACTTGCCTGCATGGTTTCTGCTGAGAGATCAGAGCTTAATTTGATTTGCTTGCCTTTGTAAGTAACACTTTTTTCCCTAGCTGCTTTCAGGATTTTCTCCTTGTCTTTGATTTTGGAGCATTTGATAATATGTCTCTGTAATTTCCTATTGGGTATCTATCCATCCTAGGGTTTGTTGAGCTTCTTGAATGCTTATCTTTTCATTTAGGGAAAATTTCATGTAAAGGAAATTTTCATCCACAACTTCTTAACTATCTCCACTGTGGACATCTGTGATTCTTTCTGTTCTGTAATACCAATAATTCTCAAGTTTTTCCTCTTCATGTTGTCCCACATGAATCTTAGACTTTCTTCAGATTTTTAAATCCTTTTTTCTGCTTGCTTTTCTATCTCAACATTGAGAGATTTGTCATTCAGTTTGCTAGTTCTGGCTTTCATCTCTTCAGTTCTACTCCTTTGCCCTTTCAGTGTATTGTCAATTTCTGGTATTTTATTATTAATAATTTGGACCTCTTTTTTCAGGTTTTAAATTGTTTCCAATGCTGTCCAGTCTTTTCTGACTGATAGCAGACTTGTATAGGATTTCCAAAGACCAGCTGGTGGGTTTGAACTGCTGATTTTGTGGTTTGTAGTCCACTGATGATCCTATAGCACCAGGAATACTTATGCCTATAAGGAAGACCAATTAATACTGCTATTATTTAAATTTACCCACCAACCACTAAAGTCAGTTATGATGAAATTGAAAATTGTACCAACATTTCAGTCTGAAATCAATAAACATGCAATCAAGATGCATTGATCATTACTAGTCATTGGAAGGTGAATGTTGCAAAAAGAGAAAGGACCAGTAGCTGGAAAATATGGTCTTGGTAATAAAAACTATTGTGCATATCACACAATAGAATTTTACATGACCAAGATTTATTCATTGTAAATACCTTTTTTCAACACACTCTTCTGTCAGTCTGTCTTATGGTGGTGGCTTGTATGTGACTTTGATTTTGGAAGTTAAGCCACCAGTATTGTAAATATCAGCAGGGCCACTCATGGTGGACAGATTTCAGACTTTGTCTCTCATACTTTGGACATATTATCATGAGGAGCCAGTCCCTGGAGAAGGACATCATGCTTGGTAAAGTGGAGGGTCAGCAATAAGGAGGAATACCCCCAATGAGATGGATTGTCACAGTAACAGCACTAATGGACTCAAGTGTAACAATGATTGTGAGATTGGTGCAGGAGTGGGCAGTGCTTTGTTCTGTTGTGCATAGTTTGCTATGAGTTGGTACTGACTTGAAGACACCAACAACAAATAAATTCAATTGACTTGAAGTCAGTGGGTTTTATTGGTTGGTTTGGAGTACATGGTCAGGAAGGGCTTACTTCATTGCCTTATTTCCTTTCTTTCTCCACCCTTTACTCCAGATCCAAAGGTTCTAGAAAGAACTAGCTTTTTACCTCCCCTTGCTATTTTATGGGATTTTGCCCATATCATATCCACTCCTTAATGAGGCAATCTTTCTGTCCCCCTATCCTGAAGCTAAATGGACTATAAACATACAAGGATTATTCCAGTCATACTAATGATGACAGCTTGTATTTCTGATCAAAGACTTGGCAATTGGTATAAGCCAGGCCTGGTGTGGCACTGTTGTATAAAGCACCTGACCAGAAGGCCAGTTTGAATGACAAGGTCAGCAGTTAGAACTCACCAGCTACTCCTTGGAAACCCTATACAGGGTTGCTATGAGTTGGAACCGAATCAGCAGCACATAACATCAACAACACTGAAAAGAAATAACAGCCATAAACCTCTACAAAACTTTATTTAATGAAACTTGTTCTAAATCTTATAAAATCATTTTAATGTATTTTATACCTTGGTAAAGAATAGTAATGAATTCCATAGTATCATAAAAGTTATTTTAGCATGTAAAATACAATTTAATTGTATTATTAATTGGTGCTCTTTAAAACCACTATTATAGCATAATAAACATTCATTAAAAATTAATTAACTAAAAATATAGCCTGTTTATAGAATGTGATTAAGTTTCCTCTGGGCAGTATACTAATTAACCCATATTCTTACAACATATCCGTGAAGAAGTTACTGAACTCTCTGTACCTTGGATTCCCCATTTGTAAAATTGCTGTTGTCAAGTGCTGTTGAGTCAATTCTGACTCATAGCAACATTGTATAAGGTTTCTGAGGAGCAGTTTGTGGGTTTGAACCACTGACCTTGTGGTCCAAGTCAACCTTATGGTCCAGTGCATTATCCTGTAGCACCATACCTGGACTCAATTTTTAAAATAGGAGTTCTAATACATACATCATAGGGTTATTGTGAGGCTTAGATTAGAATAGTACCTGGCACATGGTGTTGGTGGTGTGTTGTGGACTTGGTTCTGACTCACTGTGACCCTGAATAGGGTTTCCAAGGCTGTAAATATTTACTGCCTCATCTTTCTCCCACAGAAATGTTGGTAGTTTTGAACTGTTGACCTTGAGGATAGCAGCCTGACTCAACCAGTTCACTACCAGAGCTTCTTTATCTGGTACATGTTGTTGTTGTTATGTACCGTGGAGTTAGTTCTGACTCATAGTGGCCCTGTACAGGGTTTCTGAGGTTGTAAATCTTTACAGGAGCAGAGAGCCTCATCTTTCTCCCATGGAACAGCTGGTAGTTTCGAACTGTTGACCTTGATGTTTGTAGCCTGCTTCATAACCACTATGCTACCAGAGCTCACATAGTAGTTACTAAATTAACAATTGCTACCTGGTGTGGCGCTGTGTGTTAATGCGCCAGACTGCAAAGCCATTTGGACTGCAAGGTCAGCGGTTCAAGCTCACCAGCTGTTCCTTGGAAACCCTATACAGGGTCGCTATGGGTCGGAGTCGACTTGACGGCACTCAACAACAAAAACAACAACATTCATTATGATCTAGGTAAACTGTGCTTCAATGTCTTAACTGATGCTTTTTCTTTCACTGTTGCAAACATGGATGTTAAAAATTACCGTATTGATCATTTTTTTTTTTTAATCACTGCTTTTTAATAATAGCAACTGCAGCAGCTAAAATAGTTTACCTCTGTGTCATATGCTACAATTTTTTTCACCTCTTTTTTGTTCACTCAAAATTCTTTGAGCACTCAATCACTCAGATAGTACAAAGATTCTAGTCAGTTTTGAATTTATGTGTACAATTCTTTCTACTGGCAGAAGTTTTAATGTCATAGCATTCAGTAATCATAGTTACAGCTGAATGGTTATAGCAAAGATGAGAAATGTAGGAAGAAACCAAGAAGAGACTGGTGTTAGTGGCAGTGGTGGAAGGAAGGGAATATTAAACAATCTTGCTTAAATTTGCATTTCTGAGATTGCTAGTGCTGTGGGCTTTCTGTCTCTATTTGCTCATTCAATAGTTAATTATTTTTGCTTCTATATTCCCTGTGCCTGTTTTTTGCCCATTTATCTGCTGTGGCTCTTACTGATTTGCTCTTTGATTTACACAAGTTCTTTAAAATTATTTTGTTGTTGATTTGTTAGGTGCTATCAAGTCAATTCCTCACCACTGGTCCAATAAACAACATTCTTATCAATGGAGAAAAGATTGAAGTTGTAAAGGATTTTGTTCTTCTTGGATCAACTATCAACACTCGCGGAAGCAGCAGTCAAGAAACCAAATGACGTATTGCATTAGGCAAATCTGCTGCATAAGACCTTTTTAAAGTGTTGAAGAGCAAAGATGTCAGCTTGAGGACTAAGGTGCATCTGACCCAAGCCATGGTATTTTCAATGACCTCATATGCATGTGAAAGCTGGACAGTGAATAAGGAAGACCATAGAAGTATTGATACTTTTGAGTTATGGTGTTGGAGGAGAACATGGAAAGTGCCATGGGCTGCCCAAAGAACCAATAGATCCGTTTTGGAAGAAGTGCAGCCAAAGTGCTCCTTGGAGGCCAAGATGACCAAACTTTGTCTCTCATACTTCGGACATATTGTCAGGAGGCACCAGTTGCTGGAGAAAGATGTTTGGTAAGGTGGAGAGTCAGAGAAAAAGAAGAAGACTCCCAATGAGATGGATTGGCCAAGTGGCAGCATTGATGGACTCAAGTGTGGCAACTGTAGTGAGATTGGCCCAGGATCAGGCAGTGTTTTGTTCTGCTGTGCATGAGATCTCTATGAGTCAGTCCCGACTGGCTGGCACCTAATAAAAACAACATTAAGTCAATACTGACTCACAGCAACCCTATACAAACAGATCAAATTACTGTCTGGTCCTGGACCAACCTCACAATCGCTGCTATGCCTGAACCCATTGCTACTACCACTGTGCCAATACATCATGTTGGGGGTCTTCCTCTTTTTCTATGACTCTCCACTTTACCAAACACGATATCCTTCTCCAGGAACTGGTTCCTCTTGATAATATGTCTGAAATATGAGAGACGAAGTCTGGCCTTTAAAGGGCTGTTCTGGCTGTACTTCTTCCAATACAGATCTGTTTATTCTTTCTTCTTTAAAAAAAATGTTTTATTGTTAATTATGTAATAGCTTACATGGGAGAACATTAGATTTACATTCATCCTATCGTATATTGTTTCATTGCAGTGATCACAATCCCCTCCATGTATCCTCAAACAACCAAAGGGTATACCCCTCAAGCATGCCCCTTGGATGCCATCAAACAGCCCCTCTTCCTATCTGGGTCTAGAGTCCCCAGCCGCTCCATCTCTCACGTCATCATCTCTGTCTCCATCTCTGGCATCACTGCTTCTCATGGTAGGGTCCTGCACTCCGCTCTTCTCCCTTGATGGTCCCAGGGCCCTCCTGGACTGCAAAGTCAACCACTCCCCTCCTTTTGATACATAACTTTTATCTTTACATTTGCAACACTCATAGTTAGTCCTGATAGCAATTATATCACTATTGTACCATAAGAGTCCTATCTCCCTATCCTTTCATCAGCCCTGCCAAGACAGATACTACTCAGTGGAGATTCTGCCTTCCTCTACACCCTCTGGATCTAGGCTCCTTCTTGAAAGCTTGTAAGCCAGTCACTTCTTGCCTTTGTATCCCCTCCCCTGCCCCATTTTGGGTAGCCAGTGTCCAAGTTGCCAGTCCCTGCCTATCCTGTGTATCTAGGGGGTGGGAAGGATCCTCGCAGTAAAGATTTCTTCCCTTTTTTGAGGTACTGCAACCATAGGTGTAGGTCAAGTTCATGAAATTGTATCAGATTACTCTTTTTTTCCTCTTCTTTCTTCTTCTAGTTGAGCTCTGATACTCCAAAGCCGTAGAAGCCGGGTCAAGTGGGTATTTATCTGCAAGTGTTGGTGTTCTTGTGCATATTCTCTTGCTTCTTATCAGCTGGATGCTTCATTCTCCACTCTAGTCCTCTGTGGTCATGTTCCTGTCTCTAGACCCAGGAATCCCCATGTCCTGCCATACTGCTGGCCAATAAAGTCTCAACCCAGGTTCACAGGAGTCTATTGAACATTGTAGGGCTTAGCTCACAGCTTCATTGCTGTTTTTCCCTCACTTCCCCTTATCAGTGATGAACATGGTCACCAATCAGACTGCATGTCTGCTCGTGTATTCCTCTTGAGTTTTAGTCTAGGTAAGGGGTTTGCCCTGAGGGGAACCAAACACTTGCCTTGATGTTTCCTGGGCTAGCAACTTACTTGTTCTGGTAGTAGTCAGTCAGACTGCTGTTATTGTTTTGTATTTTTCCTGTAGGTCTTTCTTTCAAGAAGTATCTTCTGTTCTTCTAGCCACTCCAGGCTGGTCTGCTTGTCCTTTCAAGTGGAGATTTCACACCTCAGAAGATTCTGGATGGGGTTCAGGATTCCAATTATGGGTTTATGCAATACAGAGGCTCTACAGGAAGCCTCCTTCACTGGGCAAGTTGTAGCCCCATTTTAGGTATTCCAATTAGATATAGGCTGAAGATGGACTTACAGGCTTTCTATGGTCATATTTCTGGGTATTCCTTTCTCTCTCCTTCAAGTGTCTATTTTACAATGGTATGGAAGGGAATACAAGATTCAAAAGGCAGCCAAGTATCTTAACATTATTTTCTCATTTTACAAGCCTCAATCCCTGTATTCCAGAGCCCTGTTGTTCCAAGGTTGTGTATACATCAGTATTTACCTCTATCCCATTTAGCCCATGGAAACCTTCTTAACTGTTTTCTCATCCAACTTGTTCTTCCATTCTCCTCCCCCTTTTCATATATTGCCCCCTTCCCCGGTACCCAAACCATACTGTGTCGTTTTCCTACCCTGTGTTCCACCTTGTCCTCCCTACCCTCACCCCAACCCCCACATCCTGGTAATCAGCAAAGAATCCCCCCCACCCCCCTGTTTTAATATGGTTTTTTTTCCCTTAGAGTTTTACAATAGTGGTCCTATGCATATCTCCATTTGTGACTGAATAATTTTACTCAACATAATGTCTTCAAGGTTCATCCATGTCTTTTTCTTGTAGAGTTGTCGTTCTGTTTAATCTTTTTACAGTCCATGGTACCTTCAGTATTTCTCTCTAACACTGTAACTTCAATGCATCAAGTCTTCTATGTTCTTCCTTTTTTACTGTCCAACTTTCACATGCATATGAGGTTATGAAAATACCATGGGTTGGGTCAGGAGTTCCTTAGTCTTCAAACTGACATCTTTTCTCTTCAATACTCTAAAGTGGTTTTGTGCAGCAGATTTGTCTAATGCAATACATCATTTGATTTCTTAACTGCTGCTTCCATAAGTGCTGATGGTTAGTCTGAGCAAAATGAAGTCATTAACAACTTCAATATTTTCTGCATTTATATGGATGTTGTTTATTAGTACAGTGGTGAGGATTTTTGTTTACTGTATATTGAGATGCAGTCCATAGTGAAGGGCTGTGGTCTTTGATCTTCTTCAGTACATATTTTAAGTCCTCTTCACTTTCACCATGCAAGGTTATATTATCTACACATTACAGGTTGCTAATGAGTCTTTCTCCAATCCTGATGCCACATTTTCCTTCATGTAATCCCCCTTCTCAGATTTTTTGCTTAGTATACAGATTGACTACATATGTTGAAAGAGTACAACACTGGTACACACATTTCCTAATTTCACACCATTGTTCTATATAAACAACTGTATTTACAGGTTATTCATGAGCATAATTAAGTGTTCCAGAATACTAATTTTTGCAATGTCGTCTATAGCTTGTCATAATCTGCACAATCGAAAGCTGTTGTGTAGTCAATAAAGCACAAGTAAACTCTTTCTGGTATTCTCTGCTTTAAGCCAAGATACAATTGAAGTCCACAGTGATATTCCTTTTTCAACATCCTTTTCTGAATCTGGGTTTAACCTCTGAAAGTTCTCTGTCAAAGTATGATTGCAACCATTATTGTATTTTCTTTAATAAACTTTACTCACATGGGATATCAATGCTATTGTCCAATGATTTCCCTATCCTGTTTGATCACCTCTCTTTGGAATGGGAAGAAATATGCATGTCTTTCAGTCAATTGGCCAGGTAGCTGTCTTCTAAATTTCTTGGCCTAGATGAGTATCTACAGTGCTGCATCAGTTTTTTTTTTTTTTTTTTTTTTTTGTAAAATTTCAATTTGTATTCCATCTATTTCCAGTGCATTTTTCTTTTCAATACTTGCAATGCAACTTGGAGTTCTTCCTTCAGGATCATTGGCTCTTGATCATTTGCCACATCTTGAAATGCTTGAACATCAACAACCATTTTTTTTTTTTTTTTTTTGTACAGTGACCTTAATATTATTAAACCCTTTTTATACAAAGCAGCTTCAAAAAGTTCATGGAAAAAATCCATTATCTCTTAATTCCATTTTGTATAACTTTTTGGAAGCCCCGTGTATTGCTGAAAATAAAATAATAATTGTATTTCTATTTCAGATTTATAAAAGTTTAGAATTTCATGTGAGAAAATATATTGATGACATGTTTTAAGATATTTACATTGTTTTTAAGGTTGGAGAATATTTATCTCTGTAGAAATTTTTCTTACGTTTTAAAATTTTGCCATTTTAAAGCATTTAAACATCCTGTTTCTTTTTGTAATTTATGCCACTCATTATTTAAGATATTTGTAGGAGCATTTTTCACAAATGAAGAACATTTTAATATGATTTATGGAATTCCTGGTACCTCCTTTATTGAATATGCATTTACACTTGAGAAGCCACATATAACTTCTGACTCTCCAAAAAGGCTAGCTTCAAATAGCCACTGTTGACTGGAAGCCTTACTGATAACATAAACTGTTGATTAACACATACTTGGTATGTCATATGTGGTATATAATGTACCTACATAAAAGCTGCATTTTCAATACAAGATGAAAAGATATTTTGCAAAAAGTGCAAGGTTTCCTTGCCTCCTGTCATAGGAGTGGTGATTGTTTCAAATTTCCTTTTTCTGTTTTTTTGAAACAATTGTTCTTATGCAGGATTCATCGGTCTTGATAACTATAGATGCATACCTCAATCTGTGGCAAATATCAAGCAATTTAACTTTATCTTGTAATGTCATGACTTTTCTCTGCTTCTTGTGTACACTTCCAGCATCACTTAGGACACTTAAAACAATGAAAAATATGTGAGAACCATTTTAGATTACTTTATCCTGAAATACACAATTTACTGGAGATAAATACTGCTCACATGGAGATGATTAGTTTCACGTGGCATTTTATTAAAAATCCTCATATAAATAGACTCAAACAGTTCAAACTGAATATATGTAAAACTGCACTGTCCAATACAATATCCACTGGTTATATGTAGCTATAGTTCTTGTTTTTAAGTGCCATCAAGTCAGTTATGACTCATACAGGGTTTCTGAGGAGCAGCTGGGAGGTTTGAACTGCTGGCCTTGTGGTTTGCATTCCAGTGCTTATCTGATAGCACCACCCCATGAGTCCTGTTGTGACTATTTCAGGCTATATAACCTGAAATTTCAGGCTATATAACCTGAAATATGCTAGCCCCAACTGAAATATGCTGCAAGTGTAAAATTCATGCCTGATTGCAAATACTTAATACCAACATTTCAATAAGTTTTATACTTATATGTTGAAATGCTGTTTAAGTATAAGAAAAATACAATATATAATACAATAACACTTAAATAATATAACATTATTAAACTTAATTTCCATTAAAATGTATACTAGAAATTTTACACCCTCGGAAACCCTGTACAGGGTCGCTATGGGTCGGACCCGACTCGATGGCACTTAACAACAACAACAACAATGTGGCTCATATTGCATTTCTGTTGGACAATACTGTTCTAAACATTGGTGTTTTTTCTTAACTCTCAATTCTCAAGGTTGTTTTAAGTTTAATTATTATATCTTCATAGTATATTTTCAAGTCTAAGTAGGTAAGTTTCTTTCATTTCTATTATTTATCAAGATTTTTCTTATTTGTTTTTTCCTGCTTATTCATCAAGATAATTTTTTTTGCCAATTTCCAAGAAAATTGAATCTAATTTAGAATTACACCAAATTCTTAAATTGGTTTTCAAAGAACTGATATCTTTATGTTTACTCTTCCACCCCCCCTAAGGAAATGATGTCTCTTTTCACTTTTTCAAGCATTTAAAAATGTTTCCTATCTAATTTTGTAGTTTTCTTTGTAAAAATGATATCTATTATTTGTTATTGCTTGCTATCATATTTCTATGGCTATTGTAAATGTGATTTATTATTCCAACACCATGTTCTAACTGGTTTATGTTAGCTTTATAAAGGTATTGATATTTTAAATATATACCTTATAACCTAACACTTTTACTGAACTTTATCTTTAATTCAGTTTTTCAGCTGATTTTCTTGAGTTATTCTCCTTTCAAATTACAATGCTCTATAACAGTAAGTTTCAAAGAAGCCTTTGTCATTCTCTCCAAAATTCTAGCTAGAGAAGTATAATTTTTTTTAAAAGTAGAGTTGTTAGATACATAAAGCTTCATTGTTTATTTAGATGAAATTTTCTCAGGACTGTCTATAATATTAAACATCACAGAGTTAGAATGTTATTCTATAATGTTTTTCTTGTGTATCTTTTCTTATTTCTTCAGATGCAAAGATTAGGGGAAATTGCATATTCAGAAAGCACAGCTATTAAATGCACTTGGAACAATGCATGCAGGTATGCGTGATTATGTGTGTAAGTGTAAGAACAGCTATAAGAAAAATGTTAAAATCTGGTAATTGCCTTCTGTTGGATATTTCAGGTTGTGTTCATCACCCTGGAAGGTTACAATTGTTAAATGAATATCATTTCAACTGGGATCTCACCTTGAAACCCTTTTTCTTGGATTTCTGGATGCCCGGGGCTTAAGTTTAATTATTACTACATGGTTATAGGAATTCAATTTTTATTTGGTCTTAAACATCTTTCCTTTATCTTCCTGCCAATATCCTTTTACTAATGTCTTTTAAAAAGCTTTCTTTCTTTTTAGGTAGTATGCATGGCATTTTGCTTTAATTATGCTAAAAAATAGTTTATTATTAACAAAACCCAAAGAACATAAGATCGCTTAGATATTAAAATCATTTTAGTCATCTTTGAATCCACTTATATAAAAATTTACTCCCAATTGCAGAAATTGTGATGCCGCAGCATTCTTTAATTGTAGCTGCATTAATACTGGACAAGGCAAGAACAAGGAGGATATGGGGAAAAAGCCACTCCCCCTTTATAATGAGTGTTGTTAATCAACAACATCAGAGATCAAGTGAAATTAATAAAAGATTTTTAAAGGTAAAACATATGTGTAGATTAATCTCAACCTTTGTTTTAAGGAGGAACAAGAATGTTTTCAATTGATTTATTTAAACATAACTGTCAGGCTGCCCACAACAAAATGCTTCTCTGGACCAATTTAAAGCACAAAGAACAGGTTCCAAGCTTTTATTACATGCGTGCAGGGCTACATGAATGCATGTGTGTACACAGACACACATAGATTACAATTCTATCAGGATACTGGCACGCTGATTAGCAGAGAATGGGAATGTGACATTTGTAAACACTGGAAATATGAAATTGCTATTATGCAAAGTATACACTCATTCTGTGTGCAATGGAAGTCCTACTGACAAATGTTATAGTGTTGATATGGTGCAGATGTGTGTGTGTGTGTGTTTGTGCAGATGGTGGAACTGTGCCATTCAACCTATTGGGACTTGTCTGTAAAGGGAGATCATTTATATGTGGTTGGTATGTGAAATGTGACTCTCTTGCCAAGTACTACAGTTGTTTACTTTTTTCCTGGAGAACATAATCAAAGAAGCAAAGCCCATAGAATTTAAGGTATTAAACATCTCTTCAGGCCCAAGTGAGAAATCATTTTATATGAGACAAGAATATGTTCATTTGTATTCGAAGCAAAGATGGAAAAATATCTTATAAATTATTAATCCACCAAGTGG
Source organism: Chrysochloris asiatica (assembly GCF_000296735.1). Classification (NCBI taxonomy): domain Eukaryota; kingdom Metazoa; phylum Chordata; class Mammalia; order Afrosoricida; family Chrysochloridae; genus Chrysochloris; species Chrysochloris asiatica. The sequence continues at coordinate 431,077 of NW_006408746.1, read as the reverse complement.
CATGTATTATCCTGAGCTATTGTCCTGGTTCAGGTTGCATTTCATTCCTACTCATTCTCTATTTGAAAGAGAAGGGGCTGTGATGCATAAGTCAGATCCTCCCCTAGTCCAACAAAATAATGAATTTTAATGAAGGAGTAAAACTGTTAGAGTTCATTCTCATCCACATACTGTTTCACCCATAAGCTTCTGTGAAACAACATGGGTTTAGCGAATCTCATCTTTCAAATTATCATTGAACTCAAACTGTATTTTAAGCTAAAAAAAAAGAATTTATAGCAAGGAGAGAATTTTACATATATATTTATATACATAAGGACCTCTGGTAGTGTAGTAGTTATAAATCGGGCTGCTAACTTCAAGGGCAGCTAGTTCAAAACTACCAGTGATTCTGTGGGAGAAAGATGAGGCTTTCTGCTCCGGTAAAGATTTACAACCCCAGAAACCCTATACAAAGTCACTATGAGTCAGAACCGAGTCCACAGCACACCACCACCCCATCCCATCACCATTTATATACATAGATACATACATGATATATATGTGTATTAATACATATGTACTAAATTAATAATGTTATATATGTGCATAATGTATAGTAGAGCATATTTTAAAATAAAAGTATTATATTACCACAAGAGCAAAACCTGTGTCATTGGCAACTCTGAAATATGAAAAATTGAAAGAAAAAAATTCATTTTAATGCTAATAATCTTATTAAAATACATAATTTACAAATATTTAGTACAATATTTTAAGAGAAAATCCAAAAATTTATACTACAAATCTCAATGATGCTAAATGCAATTAATTATGAAGTAGACAAATTTTTTTGCCCACTTATTTATGGTTAGAAACAGGAGGTCAAAATATCTTAGAAAATCTTGCAGGTGACTATGAGTACTACATCTTTTAGACAAAGAAGTAAAAGTGAAAATGTAAGGTTTTAGAATCATTTTTAGCTAGGATTGTTTCTGTATTTCAGGTGTTGAGTTTATGTATTTCCGAAAAATGTTTATATATTTCAAGTATGCAATGAATATGTTACAAGTATGGTTTTGTGTACTCCATTTCAAAGTTGTTGTTGTTGTTGTTGTTGTTAAGTGCCTTTTGAGTCGGGTCCGACCCATAGCGACCCTGTACAGGGTTTCCGAGGGTGTAAATCTTTACGGGAGTAGAAAGCCTCATCTTTCTCCCGCGGAGCGGCTTGTAGTTTCGAACCGCTGACCTTAAGGTTCGCAGCCCGATTCGTAACCACTACGCTACCAGAGCTAGGTGCTGTTGTCTGTATTTAATACTATAGCAAAAATAAGAACCTCTTAGTTGAGTAGCTAAATGCTCTTAAATTTTTTCATACACCAAATTCTCCATAGTGAGTTAGTGATTTGAGGCATTGAATAGTGCTAGCATCCTTAGCTACTCAAAATTTTAATACCAAGGACTGGGAATATTTTCAGAGTATGATGAAGGGTTTATTTGAGAACATAACTGAAATAGAAGCCAGGATAAAAATTTTCTGCCTGAAATGTCTTGAGTCATCTCGCCACTGAAGTTTGTTCCATGAACTCTGATAATTGCAGCCATTAGGACAATACACTTGTTATGGTTTCATTTTCTTAAAAAGATCATTGTAATAAAAATAACATTTGGTAGTAAAAACCAACACACAGTAAAATATCTTAATATTGCACAGACTCAAGTTCGGTGAGCATCAAGGTTTATGACATTCTTCTCTGAAGGAGAAAGCCAGAATTTCAATGGTGCCAGAAAATGGGACCCACTGAAATGGTAGGTCATGGGAATGGTCTGGTTTACAGTAGGGAAGGAAACTCTCTAATGATCAAGAGCCCTTTTGATGTTTTGCCCAGCCAGCATCTGTCTCATCTATACTTCTTTCTGATCTTAAATTGAATAACCTCCTAACTAATCTAATTGGTGGTCTTGCATACTTCTCCTGCTGTTTAGCCCCAATTCCAATGAAAACAGCTAGATAATTAAGCTCTTTCTTAGCTGCCCCAAGTCTGGCCTTTCTGGCAGTGGTGGTCAGGACCTGGCATAGCCCCTTTGCCCTCAGTTCCATAGTTCACTGAGGAAGGTTTTCAGCTTCCTTCGATTGAGGTCTCTTCATTGGGTGCTTTCATTAGCCCCTGCCTGGAGCTAAACAAACAGCTCTCTAACACTCGACATGCCCAAATCATTAAAGCACCATAAATTATAGTCCATAGCAGACTTACACTTTATTGCACCCTCCTCTTACCTTACTCACCCCCTTCGACCCCATTTGAACAGCAGTTCTTCACACTACATTCTTAATGAGGTTATTTACTCTGCATGCCCAATGAGATTGTGCCTTATGTAATAAGTTCTCAGCTTTGAGATCTGCCCCAGAGGGCAGAATTTTCAGCTGCTAAAAAAATTAACCTTCTAGCTGAAGATGGCCCTTATTGCTAGATGTGCCTTCAAAGCCCAAGTGTGTAACCATTTAAGAATGTCACAGTAATATATGGAGATTTTTATTTCTACATATAGATCAGTTTAACAAGTCAGAATAACCAAGGGTAAGTAACAATCTATGCCAGCTGTGTAGTTAAGAACACCAATTTATTTTTTAAATGGCTCTGTACTGTCGACTGGATTATTTATGAAAATGGGAGAAAGGAGTGACAATGATAATCAAAATCCACTCTAAATTTCAAACCTCTTGAAGATGAGTTGTTCAACCTTTTCTTTGCCAGCTAGAAGGAAGAAGAAAAAGCAAAGAGGTCAGCTACCAGACACACTAGATGCTCAAGATATTGAGTTTCTCAGGATACAAGAAAAATGTTTCTAAGTTTTGTAAATGTTTACCAAATTGTTTAGATTAATGAGTATACCTAAGGTCTGACACAAGGTAGATGTTCAACAAATTCTAATTCCAACCACCTTTAATGGTTTCTACTGATGCATTACTTCACATTAACAGCACCCATATCCTAAATGCTCAAATGCTACTGGATTTCTCTTTCTCATTTTTCTCTCTCCCTCCCTCTTTCTCTTCCTAATATACGCACATATGCAGGTGCATCCATATTTGAGATACTATGCCCAAAGTGACACTCTTACAATCCTAAAAGCCACCCTTTGTTACCTTTACCTCATGCCCCACTGTATTTACACTGTTATTTACTTTTACCCCCTGCTTATCATGAAGTAGTGGGCTTGGCCCCAATAAGTGGCACTGAGAAAGGATTAAGAGAGAAGTCAGCAAGAAGTAGGATATTGTTTTTGTTTTGTTGTTAAGTGACATGGAGTTGATTCTGACTCACAGTGATCCTGTTTACAAGAAGCATATGGTGGGTTTGAAGCACTGAGCTTTAGGTTTGTAGTCCAGTGCTTATCATACAGCGCCACACCAGAAGTATGTTGCTGTTGTTGTTGTTAAGTGCTGTTGAGTCTATTCCGACCCATAGTGACCCTGCATAGGGTTTCCAAGGAGTAGCTGGTGAGTTTGGACCACCGACCTTGCAGTTCGAATGACTGCAGTCTGATGCATTATCCCACAGCACCACACCAGGACTCCAGAAGTAAGATAAAGGTCTTAAAATTTGGTGGAACTGAAAAAATTTTATATTAAAAAAATGTCTCTTTAACATAAAAGATCAGGTGATAGTTGTATGTTGCCCTACTTTGGATGGCACTTGGGGATACAATCATGATTGCAGGGTAAAGCAGGAGCAGAAAAGTGGAACAGAGCAGATTCAGAATTATGTCAAACACAGAATAAGGAACCAGGGTGATTCTGCAGAAATTCTTCATACTCCACCAAGTGTGAAATTCAACTATGGTGCTAAGGAATACTCATTTAAAATAGAAAAAACAAAAACAAAAAATCCTTGACCTTTGGTGGATTTTGTCTGCTCTTCCACAGTGAAGTAGGGATACAGAATTAAAGGGTTGCTAAGTGGAGAAAAGGCTGTCAGCAGAGTGAAGGAATACCCCAGCACAGTGCTGCTGTGGGCAAGGGTGGGTAATGGGATTCCTGCAGCTTCACTGAGCTTTGTCTGAGAGTCTGCCACTACATGAGAGTTCTACATCCTGGTGTGGAGCTGTAGGATAATGCACTGGACCACAAGGCCAGTTTGAACCATAAGTTTGGGGGTTCAAACCCACCTGCTGCTCCTCAGAAAACCTATACAGCTTCTCTATGAATGGGAATCAACTTGGTGGCACTTAACATAATAAATAAAGAGTTCTCATGCTAAAACATTGTCCCTGATTTCTCCTGAGAAATAATAATTTGCATTGCTAGTCTCCTAGTAGTTGGCCTCTGAGTAGTGGTCCTTCGACTCATGGTGACCCCCTGAAAAACACAACAATCATTGTGATCTATAAGGTTTTCATTGTCTGCTTTTTCGAGGCCTATCTTCCTTGCCTGTCTTAGTGTAGATGCTCCACTGAAACCTGTTCAGCATTATAGTAACATGTGAGCCTCCACTGATGGATGCATAGTTGCTGCTTGTGAGGTTTTTTGACTAGGAATTGAACTGAGGTCTCCTACATGAAAGGAGCCCTGTTGGCATAGTGGATTAAGTATTGGGCTGCTAAATACAGGTTGGTAGTTCTAAATCCACCAACCATATCAGGTGAGAAAGATGAGGTTATCAGCTTCGGTAAAGATTTATAATCTCAGAAAACCCTATGGAGAAGTTCTACCCTGTCCTATAGAATCTCTATGAGTCAGAATTCACTCCGTGGCAATCGATTTGGCTTTGGTTTTCTCCTACATGAAAAGCAAGAATTCCACTACTGAACCATCACTGAGAATAGAAATTTGTTTTCCTCCCACATATTTTTCTTAAACTTTTGGGTTCTGCTGCTGCTTGTTCCTATTAGAGTCTAGAACAAAATGGTGCATAATTTAATACCAAATAATGTTGTTTTCAGCTTTCTGTCATTGATGAGTCCTACCATCATAGAAGAAAGATGTTGTCACAGAAAGAGTACAAGCCTTGAACTCAAAGCACTGGTTTCACACTTCTGGTCTTTCAGTCAGAAGCTCACTCATCCCAGGAAAGATGCTTAACCTTCCCAAATCTCAGATTTCACTGAGAATCTACAAATAGGTAGGTTCAAAGCATAGCGTTGTTGTGATGATTAATTTTGATTAAGCATATTAAAGCATTCAACACTTACCACTTTGTCTGTCACAGACTTGTCTATGTTCATAATATATGTTTTCCTCCTTCCCTCTCTTCTCCAGAACAAATAAGAAGATAAATTGTTAGGAAAATATAACTTCTCTTTAAGTAAGCAAGTCCGGTAGTTTCATACTTTCATTAAATCTTCCTTTAAAACTCAATCTAAAACACATGGCAGTGAAGTTTAAGTAGGGGTTTCCACTTTCTATCTCCCAAGTGTCATTCACATTGCATCCTGTGCAACTGGCACCCCCATGGGGCAACTTGCACATCGAGTTTCATGTAAATAGAGACCCCTGGAGGGGGACACTAATCCAGTTGTATTCCTTGGCATCTCCTTGGGCTCTCCGAACTCTATATTGTTGGTAATTTATTAGAATTATTTGTTTTCCCCCTAATTTAATTGACCTGACATACTTTCATGGTATCAGATACTGGATTCACAAAGAACACATTAAAATTCTGCACCACATATTTTCTCTGAAACCAAAGAGGGGAGAAGCACGTGCTTTGGGGACTCTGAAGCATCAAGTGTTTGGGCCTGAAATACAAAAACCTTATTTGAGGCAAGTCATAGTGAGAAAGAATGTTTTTTAAGCAACATGAGGCAGCTATCAGCATGTTTCCCAGGGATAACTGTTTGTCTTTATGTGTACTGGGAAGCCTGGAGTCAAGATGAACTAGGATATTTACTTAAATCCCTGACATGTAATGCATCTCCCACTGATTATTTGTAAACAATAGATTTTAGTAGAAAGTTATTTAAAAAAAAAGTTTCTTGTATAACTGAGCTTCCTTATATGTGCTCATTGATGCTTAACTCGATGGAGCATTAGCACCCAGAATATTAAATTCTTTTAAACAATTAGATTGTGTGCCTTTGCATACTAACTAGTATGTGAATGTGGGATGTTTATCTTCTTCCTGAGGATTATAAATTCTTTTGGCAGCCACTGTCTCTTTCTATTTTACTGTGTAATATGTGCCCGAGGCAACTGTTCTTTGCCAGAGTTCATCCTCCAAAGAAGAAAAATCGATGGGGTTCAAGAAAGTCCTGAAATGTGTGTCTCAGATATGTTGCATTTTTTCTCATTAATACATGCACCAACCACTTCATAGCTCTACTCCTACATCTGTTATATTTATTATGTTTGTTGGTTGGTTTATAAAATAGACCTGTTATTTTGCAATCAGCTAAAGAAGAGACATTAAAATTGCTAAGTATTACAGAAGGTAAATTTGATTGTTGGACACATACTTATGTGGCTAATGCAAGAACTACATTGTCATACTACATTGCAGTTGATAATATTTTGAATTTTGAAAAACATCCTTTTGCTTTATCGTATCTTTCTCTCATCTTTGTCCATTTTGTTGTATCTACCATATACAGTTGGCTTGCACCATCCCCATGATCAGTTGCAAATCAAACTGCTGTCATCATAGGCTTTTTATTTATTTTATTTTTGGAAGTGATCTGTAGGCCTGTCTTAGTATGGAATCTCTGCTCAAACCTGATCACCATCATGTTGTTGTTTTTAAGTGCCATTGAATTGGTTCAGACTCATTATTGTTGCTGTTAAATACCATTGGGTCAGTTCTGAGTCATAATGACCCCTTAAAGGGTTTCCAAGAAGCAACTGATGGCTGTGAACTGCTGACCTTAGGGTTAACCATCAGCAGTCCCTATATAGGTTTTCCAAAGGGCGGCTGGTGGGTTTGAATTTCTGACCATGAGGTTAGCAGCCCAGTGTTTATCCTACACAGCCACATGAGAACTCCGCTCATCATCATAACAGCATACAAACCTCCACAGACAGATGAGTGGTGGCTGTGTATGAGGTACATTGGTCAGGAAATGAACCTGAGTCATCTGCAGTGAAGAATTCTACCACTGAGACACTAATGGCCCCAGAAAACATTGAGCCTATTCCTTTGGTCAAAGACGGAGAACTTTTAGATTACGGAGATAAGGAGAAAGAAAAGAGACCGTTTCAATGACTATGCATTTTCTGAATGACTGTACCAGCTATGCCGTAGATATCCGTAGATGTCTACCTGAAAAATTTTTCTTTTCAATTTATCAACAAAATTGAAAGCAATGGTCTGATTTACATTTTTTTTATTGCTTTCTAATAAACATTTCATAATTGTATGCGAGGTATACAAGATTGGACTGCCACAACTGTGGCAGGTACTATGTACTTTCTGATTCCATTACATCAATTTGACATATTGATTATTTACATCCAATACCCTGCTAACTACAGTGCTGTCGTCATAGGTGAAACCAAGAAAACTGATTTGAAAGGAAAATTAAAATTAATAATCTATCACATAGATGACTGCTGACTGTAATTTATACTGAGTAATGCTGGCAAGGACTCTGAACACAAGTCTGTGAGTCTTCAGACATACAACTGATTTTATCATGCAGAAGCAGGTATGTGAAACTCCATTCCAGCAAGCTTCAATGTGTGTCTGTCAACATTCTTTTATAGGAATATAATTTTCTTGTATCAGACATCAACTGGGACTGGATTATAGCTCTATCACAGACTATATTAAAAAAAATTATGTGTATGTTTGTGTGTGGTGATATTATATCTCTACTATGGGTGGCAACATGTGTTAAATTTTAAAAACCTAATACTTTTTTACTTTAATTTCATTTTGTTATGAGAGAAGTAGGATGTTGTGTGGAAATAATGTATATCAAATATATATGTATGTATGTATGTTGCTGTTAAGTGCTGTCAAGTTGGTTCCGAACCATAGCAACCCTGTATAGGGTTTCCGAGGAGCAGCAACTGGTGAGCTTGAACCACTGACTTTGCAGTTCAAACTGCTTTGCAGTCTGGCTCATTAACCCACAGCACCACACCAGTACTCACCCACTCACTCACTCA
>NW_006408746.1:420805-422656 GCF_000296735.1 Chrysochloris asiatica | reverse complement strand
TTCCATTTTTCCACGAACTTTTTGAAGCACCCTTTGATAGATCTATCTCACAGGAGAAAGATGAACCTTTCTGCTGTCATAAAGATTTGAAGTCTCAGAACTATACTTCAGAACTGATGCAACTACACAAAGCAACAATAGTATATCTATATAAAACTCACTATCATCGAGTTGATTCCCTTTCATAAATACTCTATGAGTAAATCTTTACAGGAGCAGATGGCCTCATCTTGCTCCCAAGGAGAGGATGGTAGGTTTGAACTGCTGATTTTGGGTAAGTATCCCAGTTCTTATTCTACTGTTCCTCCAGTGTTATAATATGTTGTGGTTAGGTGTTATCAACATATCAACATTATGCACAACAGAATAAAACACTGTCCAGTCCTGCATCAGCCTCACATTCGTTGTTACTTGAGCCTATTGGTGCGGTTACTATGCCAATCCATCTCATTGTGGGTGTTCTTATTTTTTGCTGACCATCTACTTTACCAAGCATGATGTCCTTCTCCAGGGACTGGTTCCTCCTGATTATATGTCCAAAAAATCAGACAGAAAGTCTCACTATTGTTGCCTCAAAGGGGCATTCTGGTTGTCCTTTTTCCAACACAGATTTCTTTGTTCTCTTGGCAGTCCATGACACTTTTAATATTCTTCTCTAACAACATACTCAAATGTATCAATTCTTCTATGGTCTTCTTTATACATTTTACAATTCTCACATGCATATTAGGTTACTGAAAATACCATGACTCGGGTCAGGTATACCTTAGTGCTCAAACTGACATCTGTACTCTTGGACACTTTAAAGAGGTCTTGTGCAGCAGACTTGCCTAATGCAACATATTGTTTGGTTTCTTGATTGCTGCTGCCATGAATGGTGATAGTGGACCAAGCAAAATGAAGTTTTTGACAACTTCAATCTGTTCTATTTTTATTATAATGTTATTTATTTTTCTTTACATTGAGGTGTAATCAATACAGAGAGCTGTGATCTTTGATTTTCATCTGTAAGTATTTGATGTCCTCTTCACTTTTAGAAAGCAAGATTGTGTCATTTGCATATCGCAGGTTGTTAATGATTCTTTCAGCAATCCTGATGCCAGGCTCTTCTTTATATAATTCACCTTCTTGCATTATTTGCTCAGTGTACAGATTGAATAAATACAATGAAAGGACACAATCTTGGTGCACTCCTTTCCTGATTTTAAGCCATTCAGTGTCCACTAGTTTTGTTGGAACGATGGCACAATTAAGTGTTCAGTAATACCCGTTTCCTGCAATGTTGTCCATAGCTTGTCATGATCCATACAGTTGAGAGCCTTGCAAAGTCAATAAATCACAGGTAAATATCTTTCTGGTATTCTCTACTTTCAGCCAAGATCCATCTGATGTCAGCAATAATATCCCTCATTCCAAGTTCTTTTCTTAATCCAGCTTGGACCTCTGGCAGTTTCATGTCAATGTACTGTTGCAGCTGTTTTTGAGTTATATTTAGCAAAAATTTACTTGCATGTGATATTAATGACATTGCCTGATAATTTCTTCATTCCATTGGGCATCCTCTCTTTGGAATAGGCACATATATGGATCTCTTCCAATCAGTTTTCAGGTAGCTGTCTTCCAAATTTCTTGGCACAGATAAGTTGTTGCCTTCAGTGCTGTATCAGTTTGTTGAAAGATTTCAATTTGTATTCCATCGATTCCCTAGAGACTTGTTCTCTGCCAATCCCTTCAGTGCTATATGCTACCACTTGAAATGGTTGAACACTGACAATTGCTTTTTGATACAGAGCCTTTGTGTATTCCTTTTATCTTCTTTTGATGCTTACTGCATCATTCAACATTTTGCCC
>NW_006408746.1:415006-418760 GCF_000296735.1 Chrysochloris asiatica | reverse complement strand
CTGTAAATCTTTACGGGAGCAGAAAACCTCATCTTTCTCCCATGGAGCAGCTGGTAATTTCGAATCGCTGACCCTGAGGTTCGCAGCACGATTCGTAACCATTATGCTACCAGAACAGTTCGAAACTATCAGCTGCTCCACTGGAGAAAGATGAGGCTTTCTGCTCCCGTAAAGATTTACAGCCTTGGAAACACTGTACAGGGTCGCTATGGGTCGGAACCGACTCCATGACACATAACCACCAACCAAAGGTCCAAGAAAAGCCTGATGAAATTGAAGTGCTATACTTAAGCAGAGGACAGATTTAGATCCTAAGGAAATGTCAACCCTCTGCAATACAGCTAGTAGCAATCTCTATAAGAGCAACAGGGCTGTTACCAACAATATTGTTATTGTTGTTAAGAACTGTTAAGTCTGTTTGGATTCATAGTGACCCAGCATAGGGTTTCAGAGTAACAATGATAGAACTAGGTTAATGTGGTAAGAATTTGATAGGCATAATCTTATTTAATAGAGTAGTCACAGCAAGAGGATATTGTTATGAGTGGACTTTAAAAAGTTTGTGAAATAAATGGAATTATAAGATGAAAATAAAACTATAAACTGTTTTTCAGTATAAGCTCCATCAAAGTTAAGACAATTTTATTAGCAATGATACCAGCCATTTAGTTCATCCCTAAAAAATTAAAAGTCCTGGAAATTTAATCATGTCAGTATAATCTTTTTACATTATGAGTTGAAGAAAAATGGGTACACTTTGAATAATTTTTAAGATAAGGAAACAAAGAGAAGTCAGAAGGAGTCAAGCCTGGAGTGTAAGGTGGATGTCTAATGATTTCCCATGGAAGCACTCATAAAATTGCCCTTGTTTTATGAGAGGAATGATGAGAAGCATCATTGTGGTAGAGAAGGACTCTTTGGTGAAGCTTCCCTGCATGTTTTTCTGCTAAAGCTTTGGCCAATCTTCTCAAAACATTCTAATAATAATAAGTCTGGAGTGGTGCTATAGGATAAGCACTGTACTGCAAGTTCAGTGGTTCAAACTCACCAGCTGCTCCTTAGAAATCCTATACAGGGTTGATATGAGTAAGAACCAACTTGCAGAAACTTAACAAAAACAACATCTTTTGGTTCTCCAGAAAGTCAACAAGCAAAATGCCTTGAGCATCAAAACACCAACAACAAACAAACTGTTGCCATGACCTTTACTCTTGACTCATCCACTTTTTCTTTGTTTTGTCTCATGATCACGCTTGGCAAAGCCATTTTTCATCTTCTGTTACAATTCTTCCAACAAATGCTTTAGGATCTTGATCCTGATTATCTAAACTTTCCATTAAAAACTGTACTCTTGTCTGCAACTCATCTGGGTTCATTATTTTGGAACCCATTGAACCGAAAGTTTGCTCAACTTTATTTGTCAGTCAGAATTGTGTAAGCTGAACCCAATGAAATATGTATGGTGTTAGCTATCATTTCTGCTGTTAATGATCAATTCTTTTCAATTAGGGCATGAACAATATTGATTTTTTTCCTCAAAAATGGGTGTGGCTGGTTTGTCACTGCAGGCTTTATCTTCAGTATCATCTTGTCCCTTCTTAAAATGAATTATCCATTTGTAAACTGATTTATTTGGAGAATTGTCCCCATAAGCCTTTCATAAAACTACAGCAATTTTGCCATTCTTCCATCCGAGCTTCACCATAAACTTTTTGTTTGTTCTTGCTTCAATTTTAGCAGAATTCATGTTGTTTTAATAGGTACCCTTTTCTCACAGATGTCTTATTCTTCTTAGTGTCACAAACTAGATCCTGTTCAGACATGTTATAACAAGTTAGTATGAGTTTAATCTTGACACAAAACAATTTTGTAATGTATGTAGAGTTTTCCCATAATATATATTTTTCATAAATTTTTGAAGACCCATCATATTATGCTCATTGTTATAAATGAGGAAATTTGCAGAGGTTAAATATCCTGTTTAACTTCACAGAGTTAGTATATAACTTCAATTAATCAACGTAGGACCCAATTGCTCTTAAACCACTTGAGGTCCAGTCAACCATGACTCATGTTGGTTCTATGTGAGTCAGAATAGGACTGTGCTCCATAGGGCTTGCTTTTCTTTCTTTCTTTTTAGGAGTTCAAACAGCTTTATATAAAGTTCACTGAAGTTGATCACAAGTCCTTTTTTCAAAGGAAGCTCTGAGTGGACTCAAACCTCCAAACTTTCTGTTTGCAGCCAAGCACATTAACTATTTGCATAGTGACCCTACAGGACAGGGAACTGCCCACAAGGTTTTCAAGGTTGTAAATCTTTACAGAAATAGACTGCCACAGCATATTCTTGCTGAGTGGCTGGTGGGTTCTAACTACCAACCTTTCAGTTAGCAGTCAAGTGATTAAACAAGACACCAAGACTTATTTGAAATTGCTCTAAGGTGTTTGTGATTCAGTAGTCTTTTTCTGTAAGCATAAAGCAGTGTTTCTCAACCTTGGAATCACTTGTAGAACTTTAGAAAACTTGGCTTGATCATAGCCCCCCAGATGCTATTTAGCTGACCTGTAATTTTTTAATGTTCTCAGGTGATTCTAATATGATAATCAAACTTGAGAACCTCTGCTCCAAAGGCAGCTCTTTTCTGTTTGCCTTTAAAGCTTCACTTGATTTAATCATTCAATTTAATCACATTTTGTGAGCATTTTATTTATTGTCTATAGCTGTTTTGTATATCCCTCTCATAAGAACATAAACTCTATGAAGGCAATAATCACATCTATTTTATTTATTTTGTGTCCTCAGAGTCTTGTGCAGTTCTGGATAAAAAAGAAAGAATACATAAATAACATCTCTCCCTAAAAACAGTAATTCACAAATCTGAAAGTACATAAACTTCAGTTTTAAAAGTCTACATTAAACACATGACATGGCACTGTATTGGATAAGCAGTGGACCACAAGGTCATTTGAACTGCAAGGTCAGAGGTTCAAACTCCAGCTGCTCCTTGAAAACCTTTACAAGGTGGCTATGAGTTGGAAAGCAACTAATTTTCACTTAATGACAACAACAACGTTGAAATAATTCACTTAAGACACAAGGATTGGTAGAGGTGATGGCAATTTCTATTAATAAATCACCACATACATAAGATATGTATACAGTCAAGTAGTGGAGGAGATGAGGAAGATGGAATAGGAAGAAGAAGAATAGGAGTCCAGTAAGGCCAGTGATGTGAAACTGGACTAGGAGAACAGGAGGTCTGAGAGGAGAACATTGTCTTCATTTAGATAATACACAAGGAATTTTTTGGATAATAATGAGCTTTTATTTGATTTGAAATGGTCTTTTAAATACCAATTTATGCTTCCTTCAAACTCTTAAATTAATGTAACTGAGACAGAGGTGGGGCTTGATTGAGGATTAGGGAGAAGTGCAGTGCAGACCTCCATCAACAGTAACAGAATACCAGATGAACCAGATTCAGGGGATACTCCCAGAACTCTGAACTACATATAAAGGAATATATAGAAAGTTTGAAGGCTTACAGCCAGTGGAATTTGTAGCAGAAGCAAGAAAGGTGGTGTTTTCTTAGTTGCTCCCAGCCGGCTCCCAAAGTGGCCATATTGGGCATGACAGAGTGGATGAAGGATCAGATGAGTGCTCTCATGGCAGAGGTCTGACCGATTCTCAGAGATAAAGTTGGTTCTTTCTCTCCCTACTTAACCCAAGAAGAGACAGCAATTGTGGTCATAT
>NW_006408746.1:412507-413489 GCF_000296735.1 Chrysochloris asiatica | reverse complement strand
AATAAGAAAAGTGAAAAGGGAAGCCCATCTCCAGATCACATCTACCTGAAGCCTTTCAGAAAGCTCAATAATAAATCAGCATACATTCATCTAATTATTAAAAACCACACATAATTATTAAAGATGCCCAAGAAACAACTTATCATTTTGGCACATGTAGAGAAACAAGAAAGAGTAACTGAAACAAATGTGCTGGAAGTTGACCTAGACTTCCCAATGGAAGGAAGACAAGCTTTGGAACTGGCTGAGAAGGAATTCAGGAGGATGATATTGAGATGCATTCAAATGCTCCACAGAGGGCTTGAAAAATAAGGAAGAATTCAGAAAAGTGCCACAGGACAATGAAATAAGATAGATACAGTATTGTAAACAATTCAAAACTGGAAAAAAGAGGTCCAACTTATTAATAATAAAATATCGGAAATGAAAAACACACTGAAAGGGTAAAGGAGTAGAGGAGAAGAGATGGAAGCCAGAACTAATGAGTTAGAAGACACATCTCTTAATACTGCTAAGATGGAAGAGAGAGATAAAAAAGGATACCAAAATCTAAAGTCTAAGATTTATGTGGGAAAACATGAAGAGGAATAACTTGAGAATTATTGGCATTCTGGAACAGGAAGAACCACACAATTCCATAGAGGAGATTGTTGAAGAGTTGCTGGAAGAAAAGTTCCCTAATATCCTGAAAAACAAAAAGGTAAGCATCTAAGAAGCTCAATGAAACCCAGGAAGGATAGACCTCAAAAGAAAATCATGAAGATGTATCATAATCAAGCTCTCCAAAATCAAAGAAAGGAGAGAATCCTGATAGCAGATAGGGAAAAGAGAAGTGTTACTTACAAAGGCAAAGAAATCAGATTAAGCTCTGATCTTTTAGCAGAAACCATGCAAGCCAAAAGGCAATGGGAAGACATATATTAAGCCATGAAGTGGAAAATGCCAACAAAGTATCATCTATACAGCAAAGCTGTCAATCAAA
>NW_006408746.1:401651-406747 GCF_000296735.1 Chrysochloris asiatica | reverse complement strand
CTTTGTTGGTTACCAGGGGTGGGAGTGGAGGTGGGGTTGGGAGGGGATGGTAGAGCACAGGTAGGGGATAGACACATCATAGTTCTGGCATTGTGGAGGACTATACACAAGAAAGGGGAGGGGAATGGAAGAACTAGGTAAATAAGGGAACAGTTAGGTAGGTTTGCATGGGCTAAATGGGACAGAGGCAATTAGGGATGTATGCACAACCTTCACACAATGGGGCTCTGTGATACAGGGATTGGGTTATAGTCTGAAAAGGGAAATAATGTTAAGATGCTTGAATATCTTATGAATATTGATTTCCCTTGCCTACTATTGTAAAATAGACATTTGTGTTGTATAGAAAGGAATATAGGGAAACATGATTACAAAAAGCTTGTAAACCCATCTTCAGGCTTACAATTCCACTGATTGGAATACCTAAAATGTGTTCTAGAACTTGCCCAATGAAATAGGCTTCTTTCGGAGCCTTTGTAGTGTATAGGACCTTAGTTGAAATCCTGAGCCCTATACAGAACTTTCTGAGGTAGGATGTTCCCACTTGAAAGTACAAGCAGATCAGCCTAGAACAGATAGAGGAACAGAAGATACTTCTTGAAAGAAAGACCAGCAGAAAAAAACATAAAAAACAAAAATGGCAGATTGATTGGCTACTACAAGAACAAGCAAGTTGTTCACCAGGTAACCATCAAGGCAAGCAATCAAATCCTTTCATGACAAACCCCCTGCAAGACTGAAACTCAAAGGGAACACATGAGCAGGCATGTAAGCTTGTTGGAGACCATGTTGGTGTACTCGTGAATGGAAGAGGGGGAAAGGCAGTAGTGAAGATGTGGACTGAGTTTGATCAAGTTCCATAGACTCCCGTCGACTTGGAGATGAGAGAGAGAGAAAAGGAAGGGCTGGCTGGTCTGAAGTGTGGTGACACCTGGGGCTTCCTGAGTCCATGGACAAAGACATAGCCACAGAGGGCTAGAGCTGACATTGAAGTATCTAGCTGATATGAAGTGAGGGGAGATGCACAAGAACACCCAAACTTGTAGATAGTACCCATTTGACCTAGCCTCTATGGCTTGATGGTCATAATTCAACTAGAGGAAGATTACAAAAACAATTTATGATAAAGGAAACAAGTGTAAATTGCTACAATTTGATGAACTTGACCTATACTTATGGATGTAGTAGCTTAAAATAGGGAGCAAATCTTTACAGCAAGGATCATTCCCACCCCCTCTGCACACAGGGTTGACAGGGATGGGCAACTTAGACATTGGTTACCCAAAATGGGAGGAGGGGACGCTACAAGGGTATGAAGTCACTGGCTTACAAGCTTTCAAGAGGAAGTTTATTTTCAGAGTGTGTGGGGGATGGGAGAATCCCCACTGAATAGTTTTCTTCTTGTCTATATGGGTCTGGTAAAAGGAGATGGGAATAAGATTCTTATGATTCAATAGTGAGTAATTGTTACCATTAATAATTGTGACTGTCACAAGTATAAAGGTAGAAGTTTTGTAACAAAAAGGGAAGAGTAGTTAATTGTATAGTCCAGGAACAGAGGACCCTAGGGCCATCAAGCGAGAGGAGCAAGGGTGGAATGTGAGACCCTATCCAAAGAAACAGAGAGACCAGAGACTGAGGCAGATGTGAGGATATATAGAGAAAGAGAGTATCTGAGGATATAGACTCATGAAAAGAGAAAGACTATATATGGCAGCTAGGAGGTAGGCTTGCAGAATGTGCCCTTTGTTTAAATGATTGTATTTTCCTAAGTGTTTTTGCTTACAACCTCCCCAAAACAAACAAACAAACAAAAAACAAAATAGAGGGAATAGAAGCAATTACTGTTGAATGATGATGCACAGAGGGGATTGTAATCATTGCAATGAAAGGATGAGTGTAAAACCGACAGTCTCCCATGTAAACTATCACTCAATTCAAAATTCAAAATTAAAAATTAGTGTAACTGAGAAATCTTGATGGGTATGTCTTTCACAGAGTGCAAATGATGGCAGTGAGTGGTGGTGGTCAGCTGGTCATCAGAAGCAAGGCATTCTTGTATAGATTCAATTTGAACTAGGTGATTAAAACAACCTGGAAAATAAGTCATGTCCCAGTAACCATCAATCTGCTATTGCTTTGCAGTAGCAAACATTTAATACTTAATAATTAGCTATGTTGTTGTTGTTATGTGCTGTGGAGTCGGTTCCGACTCACAGAGACCCTGTACAGGGTTTCCGAGGCTGTAAATCTTTACGGGAGCAGAAAGCCTCCTCTTTCTCCCACGGAACAGTTTGAAACTACTGACCATGAGATTAGCAGCCCGATTCGTAACCACTACACTACCAGAGCTTCTTAATAAGTAGCTATATACTCCTCCAAAAGTGACAAAGATTTTTTGTAAAAATATTTCCCATCTTAAGGTTAACCATAATCCCAGTATTAATGCT
Organism: Chrysochloris asiatica; assembly: GCF_000296735.1. Taxonomy (NCBI): domain Eukaryota; kingdom Metazoa; phylum Chordata; class Mammalia; order Afrosoricida; family Chrysochloridae; genus Chrysochloris; species Chrysochloris asiatica. The sequence goes on along the minus strand of NW_006408746.1, from coordinate 404,297 downwards.
TGATCATTCACTTAATTTGCAATCCAAATACCAAATATTGAAGCTGATATTTTACTCATGAAATGAAATTATTAACTTGATAAATTATAATCACTGCACGTAGTTCCAATACCAATAAAGATAGAACGTGTAGGAGGAGTTAGAAGGAAAGGTGAATGGAAAACACATTGAGTCAAGGTACACTATAATGAGTTGATATAATGAATGTCATAGACTATTTTAAATTTTATTTGACAGATATTTTTATATTACTTAATATATAGTAGGCACTGCAATGAACACATTATAAGTAGTAACTCATTAAATCCTTATATCAACTTTATGGAGTAGATACTGTTGTTTTCATCCTTGTTTTACAGACAAAGGAGTCAAGATTAAGTAACTTGTTGAAGATCAAACAGTCTGTGACTAATACAGTCAGGACTCAAGCACTGGTTATTTGCCTTTTCACCTTGTGTATTTAACACTATATTACATTGACCTTTTGGGAAACCACATCTTAGATACATATGATCTCTTCTTGATGCTGAGTGATTAGAGGTCCTAAAGAAACAGGCCATTCTTGTTATTTCAATGGAAGACGTTCCATGACCAAGAGTAGGATGGAATTTTTAATAATGGATCAGTGGCAAGTGTACCATAAGTGCATTCTGATGGAATGCCCATTCTGGTTGTTGGATAGTTGTACTTATCTAAATAGCCCTCCCACCCATGATAGGAGTGGTTAAGAGCAGAAATGCAAATGTTTGCTTGCATATGTGTTACAAGAATAAACATATGTGGGAAACTCCTGGATGAATACAGAAGAATGTCTTCTAGGAAGTGGAAGTGGGATTGATGTGTGTGATATTCAAGGTTCAAGTTTGTGTGTGTGTGTGTTTAATACTGTGCAGGTGTTAGATTTATAATGCTCTCAACAAAAGGAGTATCACTCAATAATGTAGAAATTGAGGTACATGGAACCAGGGAAATTAGGCAGCTTTTGAAGTAAGTCATTTGAAAATGACAAGTATATGGGCAACAGTAGGTCTGAACAGGAGAGTTTGAGTTTTGAAGCTGTTAAGAAGTTGGTGACCTATGAACTTCATTGAACTGGGTTTGGGCCAATGTGAAGGAAAAGAAAGGAATATATTTGACAGATTTCTGCTGAGGGACACGAAAACTAGCGGTATCTGAGAAGATGAAGGCAGAGGATTTTGAGAGGAAGGAGATACACAGTTTGGGATACACTGTACTTGTAGTGCCTGTGGGGTGTCTGTCAATCCGTGAAAAATAAGACATGTTGGCTTCCTGCCAGGTGGTGTTGTTACCTTACGCATTATACTTGTTGGGATTTTAAACTTTCAAATGGACTGTTCAAATTGCATATACTACATGATAATGTACAAATTACCAATATGATATTTCAGTTAGAAGTAGTCCATGTCTATCCAAGCTGACATTTTTATACTATACATGTTTTTAATTCTCATTGGATGATTAGGTGTCATGAATTAAAACACATATGACTGACTATTTTTTAAGCTGTGGGTAATCAGATAAAGACAGTTACATGAATACATTTACTAATGCTTCTAATGCTAAGTATTTACAGTTAAAGTCAATATTTTGAAAAAAGTAATGATACTAGATGCTGGCTTATATCATTTAGCCATAAAACATTCTGTGATAAATACACATTGGAAATTGATTTTATATCTAACTTTTGTTTTAGTAAAAGTGGAGAAGTTAAAAGATTTGCAGAAAAGCACAGATAGTAATTTTTTCTTTTATGTAGAAATAAATAAGTTTTTAATAAGAAATACACATATGTATTATAAAAGGAGGCATTTGTTATTACTGTACTAATTCTAAAATGACAAGAAATAGATTGTTAATCAACTGTTGGACTAATGTTTATTATAACAAGTGATTTATATTTAGAATTATCATACTATGATAGAATAGAGTTGTATATCCTACATGATATGTACTTTGAGCCCCAAGTATGATCAATGTGTCAGCATTAAAAGAAACATCCTTTTAACATGGCACGTAACCATTCTAATATATTTTTCTTTTTTTGTATTGCTAAGAAGGTCAAAAGAATAAGTTTTTTTCTACATTGGCAGTGGTGGTGGTGTGCTGTGGGGTTGTTTCTGACTCATAGTGACCCTGTATAGTGTTTCTGAGGCTGAAAATCTTTACAGGAGCAGAAAACCTCATCTTTCTGGTGAGCAATGGCTGGTAGTTTCAAACTGCTGACCATGAGGTTAGCAGCATAACCACAAAGTGTGCTTAGTGCAATAATTAAGGTTGTGAACGCTGAAAAAATATTGTTGGTTGTTGTTAGGTGTCACTGAATTGCTTCCGACTCATAGCAACCCTGTATAGATTTTCAGAGCATCGGCTGGTAAGTTTGAACCATGACCTTGCAATTCAACTAAGCTTTCGGTCCAGTACTTGTCTTAGAGCACCACACCAGGACTCTGTAGAAAACTATATAAACTATGTAGGTTCAAATCCCAGCTCTTACACTTATTAGCTTAAGCACTTATTGTGCCTTTATGAAAGTTATTTAACTTTGCTGTGCCAGTTTCTTATCTATAAAAGTAATACCTACCTTTGGTAGATGTGAGATTTGATATCACATATTATAAAGCAATT
>NW_006408746.1:400563-401274 GCF_000296735.1 Chrysochloris asiatica | reverse complement strand
CCTAAACTGTAGGTCCTGGAAAAAGAATGGTCTTCGGTTTTCCTTTTTGGTAGTAAAATCCTGAGTCTACGTGGTGTTTCTTGGAACATGGGATCATAGAGTTTTGTAAAAGATTCTTGAGTCACAAAGACTTGGGTGTTAACACTAATCTTTGTGGTTCCTGAGCCTTAACCTAAAGATGGGGAGGCTGTCACTAGAGGGCGCACTGACCATGTCTGTGCACAAGAGTTATGTCTGCTCTCCCTGAGGATTTCGTTTTGGTGATGGCAGCTTATGTCTAACACAGTTTCCATCCACCAGAAGAGATATTTGTACATTACAGACACTGATATATCCCATGCAGATGCTGGTCCCGTCTCACAACACTTGGTATGTATGTAAGACCAGAAGAGCGTGGTGGGGCCCTTATCATCCTAAGAGTGAGTTGGTATTGTTGTGGGGCTGAAATGAACCCTCTTAAACCCTGTGAGGGCTGCCAATATTTCATTACTATTCAGTGTACATTAATGCTTATTTTAGATTTTAAAGAAACATACTCTCCTATAGAAAGATAGAAGACAGATTATACACACATGCACACACACACATACTCTAGGGAAAGTAAAAAGTAGTGCTGAGCAAATAATCCTAGAAGCTGGGTTATATGAAGAAAAACATGACATCAGGATTGGAGGAAGACTCATTAACAACCTGCGATATGCAGATGATACA
>NW_006408746.1:397195-398488 GCF_000296735.1 Chrysochloris asiatica | reverse complement strand
TCCTCTTCACTTTCAGCAAGCAAGGTTGTATCATCTGCATATCGCAGGTTATTAATGAGTCTTCCTCCAATCCTGATGCCATGTTTTTCTTCATATAACCCAGCTTTTCGGATTATTTACTCATCATGCAGGTTGAATAAGTATGGTGAAAGAATACAACTTTGTTGCACATCCGTAGTTAACCCCAAAACTGAGGGCTATTAAAGTCATAAACAGACCAAACAACAACAACAACAACAACAAAACCCTTGAATCTGAGATAAAAAGAACAATAAAGGAATTCCTGAAAGTCCCCACACTTTTACCCTACGCTCCAATCTTTATAAATCCTCTTTCCCCTTTCTCCGAGGACAGGCAGTCTTTGGAGGGCATGCAGTCCTGCTGCCTCCTATATATCTGATATACATTAAACTTGGCTTGCTTTACCACACCCCTGTCTTTGAGTAATTGCTTTTTCTCATGGCAGGCATCAGAGATGCTATTTCTCAGAATCACCATCACAACAATGTACCTGCTCATTCTTCAAAAGAAGCAAGAACAGTCCTACAAGAATTTCCTTGGGAATTTCTCCATTCTCCCAATAGCTCTGATCTTATCCTTCAGACTGCTTTTTGTTCTGAAACTCAAAGATCATAATAACACTTTGTGTCTCTTGAGGATGCACAAACTACCCTTCTGATGTGTTATAAATTGAAAAGCACAGAATTCTTCAGGAAAGGGTTGTTTTGTTGTTGTTAGGTACCATCAAGTCAATCAGTTCTGACTCATAGCTACCCTATGCACAACAAAAGGAAAGACTGCCCAGTCCTACACCATCCTCACAATTGTAATGCTTGAGCCCATTGTTTCAGTGACTGTGTTAATCTTTTTCGATGGGGTTTTTCTCCTCTTTGCTGACCCTTTACTTTACCAAGTATTATGTCCATCACCAGGGACTGGTGCCTCCTGATGACATTTGTAAAGTATATGAGACAAGTCTCGCCTTCCTGGATTCTAAGGAGCATGCTGGTTGACCAACTCCCAGGACAGATTTGTTCATTCTTTTGCAGGTCTGACATATTTAATATTCTTCATTAACAACATTGGTCAAAGACATCAATTCTTCTTCAGTCTTTCTTATTCATTGTCCAGCTTTCACATACATGTGAGATGATTGAAAATATTATATCTTGGGTCAGGCCCATCTTATTTCTCAAGGTGACATGTTAGCTCTACTACTATTGTAGCAGATTTGTGACTTGCTTATGTCACTTGATTCCTTGATTACTGCTTCAGTGAGCATTGATTGTGGAT
>NW_006408746.1:381328-395160 GCF_000296735.1 Chrysochloris asiatica | reverse complement strand
TTTTTTTTTCTTTTATATCAGTTCACATCATGGGAATCATCACATAACATAGTCAAGCCAAGCTTACACATATTTTCGTGGGACATAATTCAATCCATGGCAGTGCTAAGCCTTTTTGATCCAGGGACAGAGAACTGTGACACCAGAGGAATGCCAGAAAAATGACAATGGCAGAACAAGGGAGAAAGTGCTGGACTTCCTGGCTCCAAGAACAAGCAAAGCTGAGTGCCTTTGGGCAGGAGGCTCTTTTGCAGAGTGGAATGTCTCCAGGTGTTAATTCGGGAACAAGAGTTGAGTGTCTTCAAACTGAAGCCCTAAAAGAGCTTTATAACATTGCCCAGGGAGAGAGAGAAGCATGCTTATAGGCACAGCAGAGGAGAGACTGTTCTGACTGGAAGAACTATGTCCTAAATATTTCTGGCCTTGTTACTCCATAACTGAACATGGTGTCTGAATTCTGATTTGCCACTGCAATGAATTATTGACCCAGATGAGTAAAGTGCTATGGGAATGATGGTTGGTGCCATCAGTTTTTGAATTGCTGTGGAGTCTTGGTGTGGTGCTATAGGATAAGCACTGAACCACAAGGTCCTTTGAATCTCAAGGCCAGCAGTTCAAATGCATCAGCTACTCCTCAGAAACCCTCTACAGGGTCATTATGAGTTGGAACCAACTTGACAGCACTAAACAACAAAAGAAAGTCGATAAGCTCCCTATATTAGATGACATCAGGCAGAATTTCAGTAATCTTTGTGCCTTGGATAAGTTTGAAGAATGATTTTTCTGTTATCTAAATTCAATAACTTACAGTTTATTTTTGGTTTCCTTAGGTTATTTGAACTCTTTTATCCTGAGCACTTAAAGACTACAAAGTTCTGTATTAGATGTCTGGACAAAATGGTAAAAATAGAAATAGTGGCAGTTTCTCAGCTCCCTGGTCCCATAAGATGGAGACACTGGAAAATGTAGGTATATTTTCTCTAGTAAGAGTGTGTTTTTCAGTAAAGAGATAGTAATGACTCCTCATAGACCATGGTTATAGTGGCATGAGTAGCATGTAACAGTGACCTTGAAGAGAATCAAGGAATAGGAAGAATCTAAGAGAGTAAATATCAGACAAGCTATAGCAGTTGAATCTTCTAATTTCTGTCCCATAGAGCTGAACTGTCTTCTGATTTATTTCTCTTTTCCAAAATATTAAAAGTGTGTGTTTATCTCAAATTCTTTTATTTCTTCTTTAGACTCATGAAATGGAAACTGCATACTTTGTCTTACACAGGGACACAATTTTTATAAATATGAAAATTTTATCCTTTTTTGGTTGTAGTTTATCAGTACTAAGATATCTTTTAGGTTCTTAACATTGCTATGGCCTTTTTTTTTTTTAAGTTTTTATTGTGAATTTAGTAAAAGTTTATAGAGCAGATCATCAGTTTTACAATCAGCAAATCATATAGTTCATTGCAATCCCCTCCATGTAAACAATAGTTACCCCTATTCACTTTATCTATTGCTTTTTTCCCTGTGTCTTCCATTACCTTGATCCTTCTTCTGCTAACCTCCCTCTTGTTGTGTATTACCTGCCCTGTCACCCATGTTTACATGTGTCTACCCTCTAGCCCACGAATAATATTCCCTATCCTTTCCTCCTCCCATAACCATCATAGATTTTTTTTCCTTTATCAAGAAAACTTTTTAACTTTTTACAATATGATCTTAAACAATATTTGTCCTTTTGTGATTGACTAATTTCACTCAGCATAACATTCTCCAGGTTCATCCATGTTGTAAAGTGTTTAGCAGATTCATTGATATTTTTCAATGTTATATATTATTCCATTGTGTGTATATAACAAAATTTGTTTAACCATTCTTCTGTTGATGGGCATTTAGGCAGTTTCCATTTTTTTTTTTTTTTTTTTAGGTGTCTCTTGCTATGGTATTATTGTTGTTGTTGTTTTAAATTTAACAAAAGATAGAGAAAAAAATTAACTAGGCCTAAGGCAGAGGTTCTTTCTCCAGCTTAGGAAGATCCCCCAGTGAGATGGGTTGGCAGCATCATTAGGCTCAAATGTGGCAACAATAGTGAGCTTGGCCCAGGATCAGGCAGTGTTTCGTTCTGCTGTGCATAAGGTTGCTATGAGTCAGTACTGACTCGATGGCACCTAACAACAACAACAACAAAGGCGGAGGTTAAGAAGTTCTGGAAACAAAGCGGTTGAGTCGGGCTGCTAATCTCACAATCAGCAGTTTGAAACTCCCAGTGATTCTGCAGGAGAAATATGAAGCTTTCTGCTCCTGTAAAGATTTACAGCTTCAGAAACCCTATAACAAGGTTGGAACTGACTTCACAGCACATAACCACCATCACCACCAAGGCAGAGGATCCCAAATTTTCTCAGATATGGCATCCTTAGTGTTCCCGCACACATAGGCCAAAAGCGATATCTAATAGTTCTGTTTATTTTAGTAATTATACCCAAAGAACTTATTAAGTCTTTTAAACACAACTAAGTAGCTAGTTGAAAAAAATAATGTATATGAAAGAAAAATAATATTTTAACTTTATTAATAAATTACCATAATTATTTGCTAATGGTTTGGATATATGTCTATTCTCGAAACTTGGAATCAGATTGAATACTGTTATTGTTGTTATGTGCTATTGTGCATAGTGTCCTTATGCACGCCAGAACAAAACACTGCCTGGTCATGCACCAACCTCACAATCATTGCTACACCTGAGCCCATTGCTGCTGCCACTGTGCCAATCCATCTCATTGGGGATCTTCCTCTATTTTGCTGATCCTCCACTTTGCCAAGTATGATGTCCTTCTCCAGGGACTTGTCTCTCCTGATAATATGTATGAAATATGAGAGATGAAGTCTGGATAGCCTGATTTCTAAGAATCATTCTGGCTATACTTCTTCCAACATAGAAACACTGAGCATGTTCTTCCCTTTTGGTTTTCTAACTCCAGCCCTCTGCACATTTCATTATAATATTTGACTTTGTCTTCTTGAGCTGTCCTTTAAAACTTTTTGTTCATCTTATTTACCTCTTCATTTCTTCTACATGCTTCAGCATCTCTGTGCTGGAGAGGAAGTTTCAGATTATTAATGGATGTTTATAGCTGTTTCTCTTCATTTTGAGTTGTGTCCCATTAGCAAATGAATGTCCCAAAGTCTTTACTCCATTCCTACCATAAAGGTCAACTCTATATTGAGGAGGCGGCTCTTCTCCAGTGATATTTTGACTGCCTTCCAAACTGAGGGGCTCATCTTCTGGCACTATATCTGACAATATGCTGGTGTTCTTCATCATGTTTCAATATTCAATATTATGTTGCTGACAGTGTTCCACTGTTATTCATAAGGACTAAATATTTGAAAGTCTCACCTTTTTCCTAGTCTGTTTTCACCTGGAAGCTCAGCTGAAATCTGTCCACCATGGCTGACACTTCTTGTATTTAAAATACCCGTGGTATAGAATCATAGAAACATGCAAGCTACCATAGTACAACAAACTGACACAGGAGTGGTGGAAAAGGAATATAGTGTGATCTAATGTTGAGTCCTGGTGTGGTGCTGTGGGTTAATACTCCAGAATGCAAAGTCATTTGAACTGCAAGGTCGGTGGTTCAAGCTTACCAGCTGCTTCTTGGAAACCCTATACAGGGTCACTATGGGTTGGAACCGACTCGACGGCACTTAACAACAACAACAATATTGAAACTATGAATTATTTTGAATTAGGAATTTGTTTTGTGTCTGAAAGATGTCAAATATAATAGTGGGTTCTGCAAAAATTTAAAATACCTGTGAGATCACTGTGCCATTTCTGGGCACCTTGGTACACACTTTGAGAGTTGTAGCGGTAGAGTTAAATAATCATTAGTGGAATCTCAATGGAATGAAATTGTGTACTACTATGGAGAGTCAGAGGAGAACAGTGTCTCCTTTGCATTTCACTGTACACATGGTGGGAAGTAAAGAAATCCCAATAAACAAGAGGGCAGGTGTGACATTAGCCGGGAGCAAAAATTATGGCTTTCTTGAGAAGGAGCTAAGAGAAAATACTTGGATAATTGTGATTCAAGAACTACAGAAAATGTCTTGAGAATAAAAAGACAAGGTTTCCCACATCAGTGATTGATAAGACTTGAATGTGCCCAAATGGTTTCTGTATATAGATAGATTGACAAGGCAATGCTTGATATATGCCTTATACAAAATATTCTGCTACTTAAACTCATTGATGAAGTTATGTAACCCTAAACATTCAGGAAGAGGAGGTAACATGGATTCATCAGAATTCCTTATAGAATTTAGATGCTGCTGTTAATAATCTTTGTGTTATAAGAGCATTCCCAAAGTGTGCTTAAAGAAGTTAATCCAATTCTATTTGTATACCAACTGCAAATGCGATATTTTCTCCTATGAACAGAACTAGGCCAAATGTCACAGGCAGTCATTCTCAAAACTTTAGATACCAGCCACTTTAGATACCCACACTGCTAATCTGATGGATACCAATTCAGGGGTTTCTCACTATTGCCTCAGAATGCCAACTGCAGGCTTAGGGATCTCCAGAACATCCCTACATCTGATCTCCTGGCTCTTAATACTTCGTAGAGTTCAATAATTTGCTAGAATAAATGCATGGAACTCAAGAAAGTTCTATATGTATGATTACAGTTTTACTTTTGCAAATAGAATAAAAATGAATGGACTCATGAGGTGAGGTCTTGGAGGATCCCTGATGTGAATCTTCCATGTCTGCAAGAAAGGATGTATTGCCCCCTATGTACATCAATGCCTATTACCAACCAGGAAGCCCATGGAGCTTTGATGTTTGTAGTTTTTATGGAGATTCTATTACATAGACAAGAATGATTGAATCAATGTCCATACAATTGAACTCAACCTCTTCCCGTTCCCTTCACCAACTCCCCTGAAGTTGTTGTTGTTGTTAAGTGCTGCCATTTGGTTTTGACTCATAGTGACCCTGTAGATTAGGACTAGTATTATGTGATGGGTCTTTCTGGTCTGGCCAGTTCCCATTCAACCATTTTCTGTTAGCATAAAGCTTCAGGGATAACAAAGACTCCAACCACCAGGAAAATCTCAAGATTTTAGATGTTATCTCTTAGAAACTGAGAACAAAGATCACATTCTTTGGATAAAGTTAATATAAAACCACAGTGTTTCAGGAGAATTGATTGATGTTTAGAATTTAGATGTTACATTTTAGTAATTCTTGCTCTTATAAAAGGGCAGTTCCCAAAATGTGTTCCATAAGGGTTAGTTGATGGTACTTAAAAATAATACTCTGTAGTTAGACAAGATTAATAATACTGGGCTAAAACAAAGTAAGTAGGGCTTCATAGAACCTTTTATGTGTACATTTTGTGAAGCACTGAGAGGAGGAATGACAGTTTTATGTGCTCCTCAATCTACTTGACCAAAGAAGCTTTCTATATTGAAAGAGACATTTTATGGGGCTCATGTTTTATGGACGCACTAGAGGTAAAAACAATTCTAACAGTCCTATTAACCTGAATTTCTTTGGAATTGACTTTTGAATAGACATGTGTTAATCATGTCTCTGATTTATTTTATATTGTCTTCTAGGTCACTGGTGGTTCAGTGATAGATGTCTCGCCTTCTGTGTGGGAGGCCTGGGTTTGATTCCAAGCTAGTACACTTCAGCACAGTTACCACCTGCTTGATAGTGGAGGCTTGCTATCATGTTGAATAAATTTCAGTGGAGCTTCTAGACTGATAGACTAAGAAGAAAGGCCTGATAATCTACTTATGAAAAATTAGCCAGTGTTAAACCCTATGAACTGTAATGGTTTTATCCTATTGCATAGGTCATCAAAAGTTGGGATTGACTAGACAACAGTTACCACCACTCATCTGTGGTAGTGTGTCTTGCTGTGATGCCGAAAGCTATGACAGAGGTATTTTAAAAACAAGTAGGCTCAGCCATAATAGATAGGTTTTAGTGTGTCTTCTACACTAAAATAGATTAGGAAGGAGAGGCAGAACACTTCTGAAAGGTTAGCCACTGAAATACTTATGAATATCAGCAAAATATTGTCTGATATGGTGCTAGAAGATAAGAACCTCAGGTAGGAAGGCACTCAAAATGACTGGGAAAGAACTGTCTTCTCAAAGTACAGTTGATCATAATAAAGCAAATAGAGTAAAAATAGCTTTCAGGAACTTCATTTGCTGATGGGGCATAACTCAAAATGAAGAACAAGAGAACACTTCACACCCAACTTGAAGTACAATGTTGTCTGTGATGTGAAAATACTTATACGCCTGCAAGAAAGAAGAATTAATACAACTATTATTCAAATGACACACCAACCACTAAAGCCAGTGATAATAAAATTGAATAATTCGACCAACTTCTTCAGTCTGAAATTGGTCATATATGCAATCAAGATGTATTGATAATTAGTGGTGATAGAATGCAAAGGTTGGAAACAAACATAAAGGATCATTAGTTGGAAAATATGACCTAGGTAAATAGAAAGGAAGCTGGAGATCATATGATAAAATTTGGAAGCCCAATTACTTCTTCATTACAAATACATTTATTAAATAACATAAAGATTGTCATACACATGCACCTCACCAGATGGAATATACAGATATTGGACATTATTTCATTCTGCTGTGCATGGGGTCGTGATGAGTCAGTTCTGACTCAATGGCACCTGACAACAACAACAACAATTGACAGCATCTGTGGAAACAGACAGTGACAAAGCTCCATATCATTAGACAAAACAAGGTCAGGGCAGACTGTGGAACAGACCATCAAGTGCTCATATCCAAGTTCAGGCTGAAGTTGAATAAAATTAAAACAAGTCTGCAAGGGCCAAAATATGATATTTAACATGGTGGTGGTGGCGGTAGTGTGCCGTGGAGTCGCTACTGAGGTTGTAAATCTTTACAGGAGCAGAAAGCCTCATCTTTCTCCTGCGGAACAAATGGTATTTTTGAACTTCTGACCTTGAAGTTAGCAGCCTGACTCGTAACCACTGTGCTACCAGAGCTCCTTGATCTTGAAAATATCCTACCTGAATTTAGAGATCATCTAGAAGAACAAATATGATGCATTAAACACTAATGACCAAAACCCAAAACAATTGTAGGATGACATCAAGAACATCATACAAGAAGAAAGCAAAAGGTCATTAAGAAGACAATAAAGAAAGAAAAGACAAAATGGATGTCAGAAGACACTCTGAAACTTGCTCTCCAGCATAGAGATGATAATGCAAATGGAAGAAATGATGAGTAAAGGAGCTGAATGGGAAATTTCAAATTAGCAGCTCATGAAGACAAAGTAAGTGTTATATGAAATGGGCAAAGTCCTAGTGTAGGAGAACCAAAAGAGAAGAATATGCTAAACATTTTCAAGCTGAGGGAACTGAAGAAAAATTCAAGACTTGACTGGCAATATAGAAGTAACTATGAGCAAAATATTGAATGATGCTGAAAACATCAAAAGGCAATGGAAGCCATACAGAGTCACTGTACCAAAAAGAAATTGCTGATGTTTAATCATTTCAGGAGGTAGCTGTGATCAGAAATCATCAAAAGAAGATGGAAGGAATACAGAGTTATTGTAAAAAAGAAATGGTTTATGTTCAACAATTTCAAGACGTAGCATATAATCAAGAGCCAGTGATACCATATTCAAAAAATGGTTGCAGCAGTATATTGACAGAGGCTTGCCAGAGGTTCAAGCTGGATTCAGATGATGATGTGGAATAAGGGATATCATTGTTGATGTCAGATGGATCTTGAATGAAAGTAGAGAATATCAGAATGATGTTTTCCTGAACTTTTTTGACTACACAAAGGCTTTCATTTCTGTGAACCATGACAAGTGATGGACAAAATTGCAGAGAATGAGTATTCTGGAACACTTAATTGTGGTCATGAGGAACCTGTACACAGACAAAGAGGCAATTATTAGAACAGAACAAGGGAACAATCAATGGTATAAAATTGGGAAATGTGTACAGCAGGGTTGTGTTCTTTCACCATACTTCTGCAATCTGTATGCTGAAAAAATAATCTGGAAAACTGGATAAAAAATTATTCATTATTATAAGAATAATTCTAGAAAATTATTATATGAAGAAAAACATGACATCAGAATTGGAGGAAGACCATTAACCACCTTTCATATGCAGATAACACAACTTGCTTACTGAAAGCAAAGAGGACTTAAAATACTTACTGATGAAGATCGAACACCCACAGCCTTTGGTATGAGTTGCACTTCAATGTAAAGAAAACAAAAATCCTAGCCACTGGATCAATAAGTAACATCAAGAAGATAAATTGAGAAAAGACTGAAGTTTCAAAGATTTATTATGCTCAGATCAACCAATATTCCTCATGGAAGCAGTTAGTCAAGAAATAAAATAACATACTCTGTTAGGCAAATCTGCGGCACAAAACATATTTAAAGTGTTCATGAGCAAAAATGGCAGTTTGAGGACTAAGGTGTGCCTGACCCAAGCCATGGTATTTCTGAAAACCTCATATGCATGTGAAAATTAGACAGTGAATAAGGAAAACTGTAGAATAATTGATACATTTGAGTTATGGTGTGGGAAGAGGATATTAAAAGTACCATGGACTGGCAAAAGAATAAACGAATCTGTTTTGGAAGAAGTACAGCCTAAATGCTCTTTGGAGGCCAGGATAGCCAGACTTTGTCTCTCACACTTTGGACACATTGTCAGGAGGGATCAGTCCCTAGAGAAGGATATCATGTTTGGTAAGGTGGAGGGTCTGAGAAGGAGAGGAAGACCCCCAATGAAATGGATTTGCACAGTCGTGGCAGCAATGGCTTCAGGCTTATCAATGACTGTGAGGTTGGTGCAGGACCAGGTAGTGTTTTGTTCTGTTGTGCATTGGGTCACTATGAGATGGTACTGATTTAGTTGCATTTAATAATAATAATAATAATAATAATAATAATAATAAATAATAATAATAATAATATATGTAGACCTTACCAGATGAACTCACAGGATGAAATAGACTGCATCTGTGGAAAGAGATGTTGGAGAAGCTCAATATCTTCAGCTAAAAAAGGCCAGGGGCATATATGGAACAGGTCATCAATTGATCATATATAAGCACAGGTATTCATCTGTCAGTTTATCATACTGTGGTGGCTTGTTTGTTGCTGTGATGCTGGAAACTATGCCACAGTATTTTAAACACTAGCAGGGTCACCCATGGTGAACAGATTTCTAGTGAACTTGCAGACTAAGACTGACTATGGAGAACAAGAGGTAGCCTACTTCTGAATGCTTACCCACTGAAAACCTTATGAATAGCAATGGGACACTGCCAGATAGCATCAGAATGCTGCATGTTAAAACTTTATGAACAGCACCAAAATATTATCAGATATAGTAAATATGCTGTTGTTGTTGTGAGGTGCCATCAAATTTGTACTGACTCATAGTGACCTTATGCGCAGCACAACGAAACATTGTCTGATCCTGGGCCAACCACATTATTGTTGCCATGCTTGAGTCAATTGATGCTGCCACTTGGCCAATCCATCTTGCTTGGTGGGGGGGGATCTTTCTATTTTTCTCTGACCCTCCAACTTACCAAACATGATATCCTTCTCCAGCGACTGCTCCCTCATGGCAATATATCTGAAGTATGAGAGACAAAGTTTGGCCATCCTGGCCTCCAAGGAGCACTCTGGCTGCACTTCTTCCAGCACTGATCTGTTCGTTCTTTTGGTAGCACATGGCACTTTCAATATTTTCCTCCCACACCATAACTCAAAAGCATCAATTCTTCTACGGTCTTCCTTATTCACTGTCCAGCTTTTGCACGCATAGAAGGTTATTGAAAATACCATGGCTTGGATTTCTATGGTTAAAGTATGGATCATCTCTTTAGTATTATTTGACTTTCTATATGGGGTCACTTTGAGTCAGAACCGACTTGAAGGTACTTAACAGCAACAATATATTGAAGGAGTCCTGGTGTGGTGATATAGGATAAGCACTTGACTGCAAGACCTGTTTGAACCACAAGGTCGGTGGTTCAAATTCACCAGCTGCTCCTCAGAAACCCTATACAAGTCACTGAGTGTTGGAACCAATGCAATGGCACTTAACAACAACAATATATTGAAGGACTCCTAGCGTGGTGCTGTTGGATCAGCACTGGACTGCAAACTACAAGGTTGGCAATTCAAACCCACCGGCTGCTCTTTGGAAACCCTAAACAGGGTAGCTATGAGTCAGAACTGACTCAATGGCACTTAACAACTACAACAACAACTACAATATATTGAAGGAGTTCTGATATGGCACTGTAGAATAAGCAGTAGGCCTCAAGGTTGATTTTAACTGCAAGGTGGTGGTTCAAACCCACTAGCCACGCATCAGAAACCCTATATAGAATCACTATGAGTCAGAGCAGACTCAATAGTATTTAGCAACAATATATTGAAAGCTCCATGGACTGTCAGAAAAACAAATATAGTCAGCATGCTCCTTCGAAGCCAGGATGGCGAGACTTGGTCTTTCAAACTTTAGATACGTTATCAGGAGGGACCAGTCCCTGGAGAAAGACATCAGACTTTGTAAAATGGAGGATCACTGAAAATGAGGAAGACCCCCGGTGAGCTGAGTGACACAGCAGCTACAACAATGGACTCAAATGTAGCAGCAATTTAGAGGATGATGCAAGGCCAGACAGTGTTTCCTTCTGTTACGCATAGGGTCACTATTAGTCAGAACTGACTCTGTGACACCTAAGAATAATAACAATAGCAGTAGCAGCAGCACCACCACCAGCAGCAGCACCAGCAGCAAAGACGACAATATTGGGTCCCTATGCGTTACAATGGAGTCCTTGAATGGCTCTGTGGGTTAATGCGCTGGACTCCTAAGTCGCTTTGAACCACAAGGTTGGTGATTCAAGCTCACTATTTACTCCGTGGAAACCCTATACATGGTCACTCTGGGTTCGAACCAACTGGATGACACTTAACATCAACAACAACAACATTGAGATGAATAGACTTGATAGTATAAAACATCAACAATAAGATTGTCTGGAGATTCCTTGAATGGCAAAAATATTTAAGTGCTGGGCTTTTTTTTTTTTTTTTTTTTTTTTTAATGTTCTTTTGTGAATCAATATTGCTAACACTGAAAAGAAATCAAATGCTTCCAATGAGCCCATTGAATTTTTTTTTTTTTTTTTTTTTTTTTTTAAATACAAGCTTTGGCCATTTTATTAAAGATAAAAATGAGTGATTTATTTTTCACCAGTCTGTTCTGGCATGCTTCTAAAGATATTGAAATCACCTGGATCAATAATAGCCAGTGTGCAGATACTGTAGTATTTCCTGCACGCTGTGCCCAGTTCACTATTATTGCCACTGTAGTGATGGACACCAGTTTTGGCCTACATGGCATAGTACTCTATCTTAGATTTCCTCAAGGCCAGGCAGTTGTTGGCGAGGATGACCAGCTTCACTTTGCCTTGCTGGATCATCTTCAGAGTTTGCTTAAAAACCAGCACATATTTCCTACTTTTCATAACAAGTTGGAACCACAAACTGATTGGCTGCAGAGTCTTTGTAGTATTTTGATATTTGTAAGTTTATGGACGCTTGTTTTATGGCTGAAGACATGATCTATTCTGCAGAATGTTCCATGTGCACTGGAAAAGAATGTGTATTGTGCTGTTGTTGGGTTGAATGCTCTGTACACATCTATGAGGTCAAGTCGGCTGATAGTGTTATTTCGTTTCTCTGTGTATTTGTCGAGTTTCTTTCTGGTCATTCTATCCTTGTTTGAAAGCTGTGTATTAAAATCTCCAACTATCATTTCAGATTTTTTAATTTCTTTCTTTAAATCTATTAGAGTTTGCTTTATATATTTTGGAGTTCTTTCATTGGGAGCGTACATATTTATTATGGTTATGTCATTTAGTTCAATTGATTCTTTAATCATGGGATGATGTCCGTCTTTATCTATTATGCTGGGTTTTGCCTTAAAGTTAATTTTATAAGAGATTAGTATTGCCACTTCTGCTCATTTTTCATTGCACAATGCTATAAAATTAGAAATCAACAAAGGGAAGATCAAGGAAATAAAGTAAAATACATGGAAACTGAATAACACCCTGCTGAAAAGTGACTGGGTAGTAGGAAAAAAAACAACAACAAAGTGAATTCACAAAGTTCCCAGAAACAAAAGAGAATGAAAACACTACATACCAAGAGCTTTGGGCCAGGCAAAAAATAGTGTGCAATAAATGCACACATCCAAAAAGAAGAAAGAACCAAAATCAACACATTAACATAACATCTGCAACAGCTAGAAACAGACCAGCAAATTCAACCAACAGTCCCCAAAAGAAAATAAATAATAAATAAATAAAGATTAGAGCAGAAAGAACGAGATAGAAAACAGAAAAACTATAGAAAGAATAAACAGGACAAGAAACTGGTTCTTCGAAAGGATTAATAAAATTGACAAAACATTGGTAAACCTAACAAAATAAAAAAGGGAAAAACACAAATAGCATGCATAAGAAACCACATGGGTGATATTACAACATAACCAATAGAAATAAAAATGATATTAACAGAATATTATTAAGGGTTGCACGCTAACAAATTTGAAAATCTAGAGGAGATGGATACATTTTTGGAAAAGCACAACCTACCTAAACTTACACAGAGTGAAGTAGAAAACTTGAACAGACCTATAACAAAGGAAGAAATTGACCAGATCATCAAAAACTCCCAACCAACCTTATGATCCAGCAATTCCTTTACTTGGTATATATCCACAAGAAGTATAAGCTACTACACTAGTAGATACATGCACAGCAATGTTTATTGCAGCACTATTCACAATAGTAAAAAGTTGGAGACAGTCTAAGTTCCCATCAATGAAAGAATGGATAAACAAATTGTGGTACATGCACACAATGGAATATTATGCTACCTTGAAAAATAACAAGGAAGCTGCAAGCCACCACATAACATGGAGGAACCTTGAGGACATTATGCTGAGTGAAATTAGTCACAAAAAGGACAAATATTGTAAAGACCGTTATTGTAAAAGCTTAAGAAAAGATACTCATTCTAAAAGGAAAACAACAACAACAAGAATAACAACTTTATTGGTTACAGGCGGTGTGAGGGAGGAAGGAGATGGTAGAGCACAGGGTAGGGGATCGACACATCATAGTTCGGGTGTTGGGGAGAATAATACACAAGAAGAGGGAGGGAGATGGAAGAACAAGGTAGATAGGGGAACACTGAGGCAGATTTGCTTGGGCTAAATGGGACAGAGGTAAATAGTGATGTAGGCTCAAGCTTGGAACAACAAGGCTCTGTAATAGAGGATTCGAGGCATAGTCTAAATGGGTAGTAGGGAGGAAATAATGTTTACTTGACTGTCTTATGAATATTGTTTTCCCTTTTCTACTATTGTAAAATAGACACTTGAATGGGATAAAAAGGAATATTGGCAAACATGATTGCAGAAAGATTGTAAGCCCATCTTTAGCTTATAACTGCAATACCTAAAAGGGGTTCTAGAACTTACTCAGTGAAATAGACTTCTTGTGGAGCCTTTGTAGTATATAGAATCTTAGGTGTAATACTGAGCCTCATCCAGGACCTTCTGAGGTGGAATATTCCCATTTGAAAGGCCAAGCAGACCAACCTGGAGCAGCTTGATGAAGAGAAGATACTTCTTGAAAGAAAGACCAGCAGGAAAAATCCAAAA
>NW_006408746.1:371840-380414 GCF_000296735.1 Chrysochloris asiatica | reverse complement strand
GTGAATCTTCATCCTTGAAGGGCTGCTTTCAGGGGATCAAATAGGAGAAAATCCAATGGAGAAAGATCAGGAATATAGCGAGGATGCTTTGCCATCTCAAAATGAAGTTTTTTAAGAGTGTCAACAGTGTTTGCAGAGGTGTGTGGACATGCATTGTCGTGCAAGATTACAAAGCCCTTGGATACAGTCCTCTGCATGTAATTTGAAGTTTAGGCTTTAGCTCTTCAATGAGCATCTCACTGCAAAGAGTACTTTTGATGGTTGAACCCTTTTCCTCATATTGTTCCAATACTAGTCCTTGTGAATCCCAGCAAACTGTATCAATATTCTAGCTGATGGTTGACTTTTGAACTTTTTCTTGGTTGGCGATTGAGGATGTTTTCATTCCATGCTCTACTGTTTATTCTTAGGCTTATAGTGTGTGATCCATATCTTGTCACCAGTAACAATTTTTTTTTTAGATGTTTTATTGTGAATTATGTGATAGTTTATATGGGAGAACATTAGCTTTACATTCATCCTATCGTATATTGTTACATTGCCATGGTTACAGTCCCCTCCATGCAACATCAACCAACCAAAGTGTATACCCTGCAAGCCTGCCCCCTGGTCATCAGCACACAGCCCTTCTCCCTCTCTGGGTCTAGAGTTCCCAGCTGCTCCATCTCTCCACATCATTGTGTCTGCTTCCATTTCTGGCATCACTGTTTCTCTGGGTAGGGTCCCACACTCCTCTCTTTTCCCCTGATGGTTCCAGGGACCTCTGCTCCTGGATTGCAAAGTCAACCACTCCCCTCCTTTTGCTAAAAAATGTCTACCTTTACATTTCCAACCCTCACAGTCAGTCCTGAGAGTAATTATTCACTATTGTACCACAAGAGACCTATCCCCAACTCCTTTCATCAGTTCCATCCAGACAGATTGGATACTACTCAGTAGAGAGTCTACTTTCCTCCACGCCCTCTGGATCTAGGCTCCCTCTTGAAAGCTTGTAAGCCAGTCGCTTCTTGCCTTTGTAGCCTCCCCCACATTTTGGGTAGCCAATGACCAAGTTGCCCATCCCTGTCTACTCTGTGTATGGAGGGGGTGTGAGTGATCCTTGCAGTAAAGATTTGTTCCCTCTTTTGAGCTACTGCATCCATAGGTGTAGGTCAAGTTCATCAAATTGTATCAGATTACTCTTTTAATCTTCTTCTTTCTTCTTCTAGTTGAGCTCTGATCATCCAGTCATTGAAGCCAGGTCAAGTGGGTATTATCTGCGAGTGTGGGTATTCTTATGCATATGCCCTCTCTCTTATCAGCTGGATGGTTCATTCTCCACTCTAGTCCTCTGTGGCTATGCCAGTGACTCTGGGCCCAGGAGTCCCAATGTCTTGCCATACTGCTGGCCAACCAGGTCTCCACTGGCTTCACAGGAGTCACAGCTTCACTGCTCTTTTTCCCTCACTTCCCCTTATTGGTGACCAACGTGGTCACTAGTCAGACCACATGTCTGCTAGTGTATTACCATTGAGTCTTAGTCTTGGAAGGGAGTTTGCTGTGAGGGGACCCGACTGCTTGCATTGACGTCTCCTGGGCCAGCAGCTTGTTTGTTCTTGTAGTAATAAGTCAGACTGCTGTTATTATTTTGTATTTTTCCTGTCGGTCTTTCTTTCAAGAAGTATCTTCTGTTCTTCTAGCTGCTCCAGGTTGGTCTGCTTGTCCTTTCAAGTGGAAATTTCCTACTCCAGAAGATTCTGAATAGGGTTCAGGGTGCAATGCAGAGGCTCCACAGGAAGTCTCCTTCACTGGGCAAGTTGTAACCCCATTTTAGGTATTCCAATCAGTTATAGGCAGAAGAAAGACTACTAGTAACAATTTTTTTTTTTAAAGAAACTTTACCTTCCTTTGAACATTGGTCCAAATTTGATCACAGGTGTCCAAACGCTTCTACTTATGCACTTCCATGAGTTGTATGGGTACCAATATCACACAAATTTTTTGAAACCCAAGTCTGTTTTTGATTACTTTGTAGGCAGAGCCATGGCTAATTTGCAAATTATTTACCACAGAATCCACCATCACTAGTCTATTTGACAGAATCATTTCACATACATGCTTAATATGGACAGGCATTTTAATATAACCTGAGTGCGGATAATTTTTGACTCATTGTACTGTATTTAAATGTTAATTTGGAGAGTTTGATATTATAATTCAGAACTCTTTCAGAAAGTATTTGCATATCTAATCTTTTGTTTATGATGGTTGATAGGGGACTAATGTTGTTGTCATTTCAGACTCATAGTCACTCTATCCACAACAGAACAAAACATAGCCCGATCCTGTGCCATTGTAACAATTGTTGATATTCTTGAGTCCATTGTTGCTGCCACTGTGTCAACCCAGCATCTGTGGTGGCTTCCTCTTTTTGCTGACCTCGCATTTTACCAAGCATGATTTCTGTCTTCAGGGATTGGTCCCTACTTATAACATGCTCGAAGTACAAGAGACAAGTCTTGCCATACTGGCTTCCAAGAAGCTACTGCTTAATTTAAATCAGAAAATGATTAAACTTTAGCTACAAGTAATTAAGATTCGCAAAAAGAGAAATTACTGCCTTGTGTTTATAAAATAGTGATTGTGAGATTTCATGTTAATTACTGGCTTCTATGTTTCTTTTCATGCAGGAAATATGTTGGGTCTGGTGTAGATGAAAAAATTAATAAAAGCATGTTACCCTGAAAAAAGCATAAGCTCATATTTGGATTCAGGCACACTGAAGTTCATTCAAGCTTCGGCTGTCATTGATGGGGTGGTAGACATGCTCACCTCCACTGACCTCTAGTCCCTCATTTATGGTACACCAATACATAGTCTTTCATTCCACATTTGTTGTTGTTGTTAAGTGCTGTTGAGTCAGTTCCAACCTATAGCAACCCTGTACCAGGTTTCTGAGGAGCAGCTTGTGAGCTTGAACTGCCGACTGTAGTTCAAATGATTTTGTAGTATGGCACATTAACCCACAGCACCATACTGCCAGGACTCCTTCATTCCACATGAAAGCAATTAAATACTTTAGGACAATTTTTATATTATTTAGACTTCTTTTTGAAATTAAAAGGACCAAGCTGGGAAGAAGGATGATATAATATTGTGGTAGTAAGTTGAAAAGGCTGCTGATGAAAAACAGCTTTAGAGATACTAGAACTATGAAGACATTCTAGGAAAGTTTGATCTTCAAATTCAGAATTTAAGGCAAATTAAAAGAAGAGTATGCTCAAGTCTGACTGGGAGCCCAAGACTAGAAACAGCATTTGTTAACAGCTATTAAGAGTTAACATTTAAAAAGAAAATAATAGTTCATCTATTTGCACTTTTTTTTTCGTTTTAATTGAGTGCCTTTAAAAATGTAGACATTAAGATTGTTATTCAAGATAGATTTAAATGGGTTCAATATTGATCATTTTATTTATTTTTAAGTGAAAAGGATCGTTGAATAGCAAAAGTATCCTTACTTTCTTCCTCCCCTTTCTTTTTCTGCTCTATTTGCCATATTTATGTGAGGAATGAACATGTAAGTTTTCATGCTATAACCATGTATCTCTTGTTTGTTATGACAGCTGCATAATCCAAATAAGGGAAAATAAATGTCTACTTCATTCATGAGTTTTCTGTCTTAAATCTATATTGGGAGTTCACAGAAGAAAGATGTGACTTTCTGCTCCTGTAAATATTTTCAACCTGAGAAACCCCATACAGGGTTGTTACAAGTCAGAAACAACTCTGCAGCACACGACCACTACCACAACAACTACATTACATTGGAAGTCAGGATAATAGAAATTGAAATACCAGATGTGATTTTTTTTCCTCTGGAAAACCTAGAAAAAATAAGTGGATTTTATTTTTAAAAGTGAGCAAAACTTAAAGAGGTTTCTTTAAGTGAAATATCTTATTTAAAGAATCTTACTAAAATGGTGTAGCAGTTTACTGGAAAAATCTATTTCTGCAGTAGTAAAATCCGAGTGAAGGAAGCACTAGAAATTTCATTACCTAGATTTGAACATTGTTAAGTGCCGTCAAGTCAGTCCGGACCCATTGCAACCATGTATAGGGTTTCCAAGCTGTGAGCTTGAACTGCCGATCTTGCAGTTCAAAAGGCTTTGCAGTCTAGCGCATTGATCCACAGCACCACACCAGGACTCCCTCCAGATTTGAACACGGCTGTGGTTAATTTTGGAACATGAAGGGCATTGTCTGAAGCAGAACTTGACCCATAAAGAGGGAACTGAAAATGAGCTGGGAGTAGCAGAAGTTGCATCCAGTCCAGCTGAAAAAACCTCAGGCTCCATATACACTAGCCACTGACCCACACATTCAAGCACAAAAACAGGAAAAAGTGGTTTTGAAGCTGAGGAAGTCCAAACCACCCACGAACGCTTTGAAAACTTTCAGCATTAATCTCAGGAAATGACCCCTAACTTTTCTTGCTCACATTCTGGCTGGCAGCCCAGAAGTGGAGGATCAAGGATGATGCTTATAAAGTTGGGAACTTGCTTAACTTATGCTAGATTAGTTTTAAAGTTCAATACTCAATTGATTCAGTGTTGGAGCGTGGATAAAGGTGATGGGGAGGGGAATAATGATAATCATCTTGGTGGTAATGTTTCTCAAGTTGAAAAATACTGCTTAAGAAGTGGGAAACATTTTGAAGAGTTTGTTCTGACTTGATGAAAGGAATTTTAACGTATTTCATCTCTAACATATTAATAAGATGATTTGGATAAGTGTTAAATCTGTGTGTTGGATATTCAGAGAGATCTCAGAGTCACAGAATATTAACTGGGACAAACTCTACCTGCTATCTTGACCAACTACTCTGTGTTGTAGTTGTGAAATAATTTTCTTAGAGAAGCTAGGTTACTTTTCACAGACCTTACCATAAATTTACAGAGCGACTATCTATCACCTGTGTTACTTGTCTTTTCACCTGGTACTGTCCTTGTTCGAAAAGGCTATAAATAATCAATATAGTTAACACATGCATTATTATAGGGGCCACAACATCAGATGCTGTTATGATTTCTTGCTGAATATGATTGTAAAATCCCCAAATTTCTAAAGTTTTAAATGTAATACCTAAAGTATTACATTTTGATTTAAAAAAAAAACTTAAAAGGAAACACATTTTCTTAAAGTTAAATAGAGAATTTTTATGAGTAGGTCAAAGAAGACACCTGAAATGGTGGTATATTATGGAACAAGATAACTGTTGTTGCCAAATCCAATTATTTTACCTTGAACCCTAACTGCCTTTGGCTGAAGTGACAACTAGAAACTCTTCTGTGAGTTTATGATTAACTCATTAGGGTATTCATTTGTGGGAATTCATGAATCTGTTAGTAAAGGTGTCTTAAAGCTTTGGATTTGCTAAAATAGTCCTGAAATACCTGCTTTCATGTGGTAATGATATCTATTTTGTGGAATTAGTAATTACTTCACTCTTAGCCCCTACAAGGAACTCAAGGCATAAACATAAATCCTTTTCCTCCATAATGTGATCAACCAACCGGTTTTCCTTCCAGTGAATCTCCAGACTAGCCATATTTACTTCTGATGTTTTTTCTCAATGGTGAGCATTTTGATTTTACAATTGAAAGACTATCCAGGTTAGTGAAAAGTAGAGAAAATGTCGAGCTGGTATAAAAAGGAAAAAAGCCCTGGTGGCACAATGGCTAAGTGCTCAGCTGCTAGCCAACAGGTTGGCAGTTCAAACCCACCAACCATTTCATGGGAAAAAGATGCTTCAGTCTGCCTTTGTAAGGATTTATAGTCTTGAAAACCCTATTCTCCTCTGCAATTCTGCTCTGTCCTATAAGGTAGCTCTGAGTAATAATCGACTCGATGGCAAGGTATTTATTTTTTGTAATTTCTTTTTTGACTTATAAAATGTGATGTTAAAAATTTTATCAAAGTCAATTCAGGACTATAATAAAGCCTATATAGAGATAGATAGCTGGGAGAAAATGAGGCAGAAGTAGGGAAAGAGGAAGTAGAAAAAGGTGAGTAGGAGACGACAACACCTGTGGGAGTAATTAATGTACTGTTCTTTAAATACTTCTAGTTTTTCTTGAACAATTGCATTCTCTTCCTCTTTCTTAGGCCTTGTGACTTACTTGGCCAATGCAATGGGAGTGGATGTGTTATGTGTCACTACTAGGTAGAAATGGAACGAACCAGTGTCAGTTAGTGAGTCTCCATAGTTCCCTTTTCTGCTGCAATGATAGATGTGCGTGCTGAGATGAAGCCTCTCAACTTGATATCTGAATTCAAACAATGAGCAAAGTCTTCCTGCCAACCAGCAGTGAACCTGTCATATATATTGGAAAACAAACTTTTCTTAAAGCATGAACATGTTTGTTCCCACAAACGAATCTAGTTTATCCCATCTAGTAAAGAATTGTTGTTGTTGTTAAGTGCAGGTAAGTTGGTTCTGACTCAGCGACCCTATATAGAGTTTTTGCTTAGGACCTGCTATAATAAAAATCGGGAGAACGAGGAGACTTTCTACTCCCACAAAGACTAACAGTCACTGAAACTGTACATAAAGCTGCTATGAGTCAGAATTGACTCTATGGAAGTGGGTTTGGTTTTTTGTTGTTATAATGCTGGCAAATTGGGGAAAAAGAGCTAAAAAGATAGATTCATATTGTTGTCGTTAAGTGCTCTCAAGTCAGTTCAGACTCATAGCGACCCTGTATTGGGTTTCTGAAGAGAGAGTGGGTTGGAACCACTGATTTGTGGTTAGCAGTTCAGTGCTTATGCTACAGCACCACACCAGGACTCTATGATTCATATTATACTGGGTAAAATATTTGATAAAATTGTTGCTTAGAGTAACTTTGAAGGCAAGTCATTTACTTAATAAATTTGTAACTCCAATATAAGATATTGGAAAATAGAATCATAGTAGCATGTATTTGTTTTTCTTAACTGTGTTTGGCAACCTCAGAAAGGAATTGAAAGACACAATCAGGATAAAAGCAATGAGAGACAAAGGAAGAAGAGAGTAGGGTAGGGGCAGAATAAGGAAGGGAAGGAGAAATGGGTCCAACAAATTTAAAAGAAGTGTGTCTAGAAGATAACAGTGAGCATAGCTACTGGAAAAAGGAGTCAACAAATCTTAAATTGTAATAAAGTTAAGTTTTTAGAAGAGTTGAGTTGTCAAAGAAACATCAACTTAAACTAAGGGAAACTGGCTACCGGAGATCTAAAATGGCCATAGATGGACTGGCCAGAGTTCTCATTGAGAGCATATTCTTTAATTCCTCTATTAAGAAACTCCAAAGTAGATAATGATAAAAGACAAACTTCTCATAGGATGAAAGGCAGGGGCCACAGAGAGCAATGTTGTTGTTTGGTGTCTTCGAGTCAGTACAGTGATACTATATAAAACAGAACTAAACATTACCCAGTCTTGCACCAACCTCACAATCATTGCTGTGCTTGAGACCATTGGCTGTGCCAACCCGTCTAGTTAGGGGGTCTTCCTCTTTTTCTCTGACCCTCCACTTTATCAAACATGATATCCTTCCTGATGATATGTCCGAAGTATGAGAGATGAAGTCTGGCCATCTGGCTTCTAAGGACGATTATGGCTGTACTTCTTACAACATAGATTGTTTGTTCTTTTGGCAGTCTATGATACTTTTCATATTCCCCTCCAACATCATAACTTATTCTCTGTCCAATTTTCACATGCATATGAGGTTATTGAAAATACCATTTTCATATATGGCTTGGGTTAGGTGCACCTTAGTCCTCAATTTAATGACAGTTTTGCTCTTAAACACTTTGAAGAGGACTTGTGCAGCAGATTTACCTAATGCAATATGTAGTTTGATTTCTTGACTGCTGCTTCACTAGGTGTTGATGGATAATATGAGCAAAATTAAGTCTTTGACAACATCAATCTTTTATCCACTTATATGGATGTTATTTATTGGTCCAGTGGTAAGATTTTCTTTAATCTTTACATGGGAGTGCAACCCATAATGAAAGCTGTTGTCTTTGATCTTCATCAATACGTGTGTAAAGTCCTCTTCGTTTTTAGCAAGCAAGATTGCATCATCAGCATACCTCTGGTTGTTAATGAGTCTTCTTCCAATCCTGATACCACATTTTTCTTCATATAATCCAGTTTCTCAGATTATGTATTTAGCATACACATTGAATAATTATGGTGAAAGAATACAATCCTGGTGCAAACTCTTTCTGATTTTTAAGCCATTCAGTGTTCCTTTGTTCTGTTCAAATAACTGCTTCTTAGTCATGAGCACAATTAAGTGTTATGGAATACTCATTCTCTGCAATGTTGTCCATAGCTTGTAATGATCGACACAATTGAAAGCACAGGTAAACATCTTTCTGGTAGTCTCTGCTTTCAGTCAGAATCCATTTTAGTCCTCAAGCTGACATCTTTGCTCTTCTACGCTTTAAAAAGGTCTTGTGCAGCAGATTTGCCTAATGAAATATGTCGTTTGATTTCTTGACTGCTGCTTCCATGAGTGTTGATAGATGATCCAAGAAGAA
>NW_006408746.1:360809-370170 GCF_000296735.1 Chrysochloris asiatica | reverse complement strand
TGGACAGTGAATAAGGAAGACCATAGAAGAATTGACAAGAATTGATGTGTTGGAGGAGAATATTGAAAGTGCCATGGGCTGCCAAAAGAGCAAATAGATCTGATTTTTGGAGTAAGTGCAGGCAGAGTGCTCCTTGGAGGCCAGGATGGCCAAACTTTGTATCTTATTCTTCTGACATATTGTCAGGAGGGGCCAGTCGCTGGAGAAGGCTATCATATTTGGTAAGGTGGAGGGTCAGAGAAAAAGAGGAAAACCCCTAACGAGATGGATTGGCCAAGTGGCAGCATTGATGGACTGAAGCATGGAAACAATAGTGAGGTTGGCCCACGATTAGGCAGTGTTTTGTTCTGCTGTGAATAATATCGCTATGAGTCGGTACTGACTTGATGGCACCTAAGAACAACAACAAAAATGCCTAGGATATTGATGTTTACACATTTTATTTTTTACTATTTCCAATTATACTAGATTCATACTTCTCATATTCTATGTTTTGATTATTATTGCATGCTTACAGATGTTTCTTTTCATTTTGAGTTTTGCTCCATCAGTACATAAAGGTCTCGAAGGTTCTACTCCATTCATGTCATCATGGTCAACTCTACTTTGAGGAGTCAGCTCTTCCCCAGT
Source organism: Chrysochloris asiatica (assembly GCF_000296735.1). Taxonomy (NCBI): domain Eukaryota; kingdom Metazoa; phylum Chordata; class Mammalia; order Afrosoricida; family Chrysochloridae; genus Chrysochloris; species Chrysochloris asiatica. The sequence goes on along the minus strand of NW_006408746.1, from coordinate 369,540 downwards.
CGTATTTTGAGTGCCTTCAAACCTGATGGGCTTATGTTCCAGCACTATATCTGACAATATTCTGGTGCTCTTCATCATGTTTCCATATTCAATATTCTGGTTGCTTTCTGACAGTGTTCCACTGCCATTCATAAGGTTTTGGTGATTAAATATTTAGAAGTAGTCTGTCTCTTCTTTTTCCAGTTTGTCTTCATCTGGAAACTCATCTGAAACCTGTTCACCATGGGTTACCCTACTAGTATTTAAAATACTAGGGGCATAGCTTACAGAATCTCAATATACAAGCCATCACAGTTCAGCAAACTGACAGACAATTGGTTGACTGAGAGTATATGAGAAGATTATTCAAGGAGTGTTACCCATTGTCAAGATTTTTGTTGCTGTTTTTAAGTGCCATCAAGTTAGTTATAACTGATAACCAGCCATTTTATGCAAGTGAAAGCTGGACAATGAATAAGGAAAAATAAACAAAACAATATAAGTTTGAATTTTCCTGTTGATGGTGAATATCAAATATACCATGGAATGCATGAAGAATAAACAATTCCATCTTGGAAGAAGTATAGACAGAATGCTCCTAAATAGCAACAATAGCAAGATTTCATCTTGTAAAATGTAAACATATTTTCAGGAAGGACCAGTTCCTGGAAAATAACATCATCTTTGATAGAGTAGATGATCAGTGAAATAGAGTAAGACCCTCAATGAGATGAATTGGTGCATTGGCTGCAACAATGGGCTCACACATACCAATGATTGTGAAGATGGTGCATGATTAGGCAGTGTTTCATTCTGCTGTGCATATGGTTGGAATTGAATTGACAGTGATAATCATAACATTAACTATGTATGAACAATTAAAAAATTACAAAAGTAATTGAAACTTTTCTTCTGCATACTCAAAACCACTCTATACCAAATTAATTTCTTATCATTATGCTATATAATCATGTAGCCTCATCCTTTGTCCATATTATCAAGTTATAAAAGAAAAAAAAGGACTCAAATTTTACTTTATATATACTGTTGTCTTGTGCTGGAACAAGTTTTACCAGATTTGGGTGATATGCCTTTTGTCATAATCTTCCCTAAATGAACTGTGTGTTGCAACAATCTAAAGAGAAATCAGATTATGTTGTTATACTCATGGTCTGGGGCATGATATTTGAGCTTTCATTTATCACTTTGCAAAATATCTTTTGAGAAACAACACCAAACTCCACATTATTTTTGTTGCTGTTGCTATGCCAGTTGTGTCCTGTAGAGTCAGTTTCAACTCATTGGGACCCTGTATTGGGTTTCTGAGAGTGATTTGTGGGTTTGAATACTGAACTTGCTGTTTGTTACCAGTCAAGTACTTACCCTATAGCACCACATCACATTGTGCTCTTAGAGGCCACATATTTGTATAATGTCAGGGAAGCTGTAAGAAAAGAACATAATGTGATACACTCTGACTGTTTTAAAGGAAAATCAAGATGGGGCACTTTTTTTTTTTAAGGGGTGTCCATTATTTGCACCTTTGTATTTGAACCTATAGTCTAGGTTTCCATCTGCATCCCTGAGATATGGTATTCCAGACTCAGAGAACTGAAGGGATTTCAGGGATCATTGTATCATTTTACAGATTAAAAAAAATTTGAATGAATTCCCCAAGGTCACTCAGCCTTAAGAAAAGTTGAACTCTTCTACTTTCTAGATCAGTTCCCAATACATAGCATCCGAACATTTTATTATTACATGACCTAAGCTTGACAAATGTAGTGTCTCTGACTACTTTTGACAACACTACCCAGAGACTCAGGAAGTTTTTTAGGTTATGTATCAGTTTCTCAGGACTGCTATAATAAAGTACCACAAACTGAGTGGTTAAAAACAGGATACATTTACTTTCTCAGAGTTCTGGAGGCTAGAAGTCTGAAATCAAAGTGGTGATAGGGTTGGTTCCCTCTGGAAACTCTGAGAAAGAATATGTTTCCTGTCTGACTTTTAGCTCCTGGCAGTTGTTGGCTATCTTAGCATTCCTTAACTTTCCCTGTCTCTGTCTACTCCTGACCATCTTCTCTCTCTCTCTCTCTCTCTCTCTCTCTCTCTGTATCTTTTCCTATATTCTTATAAGGACAAATTGTGTTGGTGTTGGGCCACCCCACTCTACGTGCTAACTAAATACACCTCCACAACCCTATTTCCAAATAATGTCACATTCACAGTTATCAGATATTAGAACTTCCTATTATTTGGGGGGATATAAATAACACAAAGGCTCTCCGGCAGGGTAGTTGGTTATGCATAGAGTTGCTAACCATAAGGTCAGTAGTTTGAATCTACCAGATGCTCTAGGGGAGAAAGAGGAGGCTTCCCCATTAAGATTTATAGCCTTGGAAATTCTATATAGGGATGCTATGTGTCAGAACTGATTCTACAGCACGCAACCACCACTACTAACCAAATAACACTTACTAAGTGAGCGTCTTGTGTGTATTCTGTTTCCCTCTAAATATTTAGACCTTCCCAGAAAGATTACTTGTTGATAAACATTTTAGGTTAAACCAGATAACAAGGTTTTCATGACGGATTGAGATTGTTCATTTTTCTCCATTTAAAATTTTATCCTAGGTGCCTTTTTTTTTTTTCTTCACTGCTCACAATTACCATATGGGCATCAATTTTAATTAGTTCTGTCTATTAAGATTCCCTTGGGTTCAGAAGTCAGCCTTGCAATTAACTGTTCAATCTTTCTCTTACTGGCAACATTTTTAGGTGAACTCTGCTAACTCCTGTCAAACACTGGGATCAATGTGCCTCTATGGATCTTCTCTTAAAAGTCCAGGCATGATGGTACTCCCACATCAGGTGGTTCTCCCTAACTTGTTACAGATGCAGACATAGGGAAAGGCAGATCCTCATATGGTATAATGCTTTCTCCTGCCATGGCCAAGTTTACTTCTATCTGAGTCTCCAAATAGAGTGCATTGCTGGCAAGGAATATGATGCTGTCCAGATGGACTTTTTGAAGCTTGTCTGATCATGAATACTGGTGATGGAATAATATCAAATGGTGTCACTTTGTATTTCTTTAATGAAGTTGGTACTTTGTTGGGTGAAAAAGGGCTTGAAATAAAAGGATTATAGCCAGTGCTTTCCTTTGCTTTCATTTCATTCTAAATTCTGGGAAAAGTAGTGGCTTCTCTTCAGTAATTTATTGAATATATGAAATCTAATCTCTCAGGAGCTTAAATCTCTCATGTGATAGTTAAACTTCTAGAATAAAATATCTGAAACTCAATTGTTGAAGAGAACATGCTATATTTATTCCAATTTTGGAGCCCTGGTGTGTTGCTATAGCATAAGCACTGTACTGGTAACTGCAAGGTTCAACCCGCAGAACCGACTTGAAGGCACATAACAACAACAATGCAGATTTTATTGACCAGATTTATATATGGGTTTTTCATTACAATATAATAAGTTCTCAGGATAATGTTGGTAATCTGGACTTCAGTTAATAATTGGGTGAGAGCCATGACAAAAATCCTATTAGAATAAGTCAAAATCTCTGAGTTACTCTGAGGTATTATCTGAGGCCTATGTGGCAACAGTAGAGAGGTTGGCCCAGGATCTGGCAGTGTGTTGTTAAGCTGTGCAAAAGGTTGCTATGAGTTGGTACCAGCTTGATGGTACCTAACAACAACAACAACAACAACAATTATCGAGTGTAATCCATTATTTGTAATGAAACAGTTAAGCAATTTAATGTACCCTCTCTGATGTTCAAAAGTTCTGGATTTACAATGATGAGATGAGACTACAAAATTTTCTGTGTTCAGTTGAATAAAGAGTGATGGTGGAGAGTGTCCAGGACCATCTGTTCTGTATGTACCAAAGTGTCCTTCTTTATGACTGTTCTTCCCTCCTACAGAGTCCGTCTGCCTCAACAGACACTCTCTTGGATACCTTGAAACCTTATTTCCTGAGTTTGGGTAGCCAAGACTGTCTGTCAATGTGGAGGATTCAGTTCCTGTGTGACTTTTCATTCTTGCCCAGTCATTTGAATTGAATAGAAGCTGAACTCACAGCTGGAGGTCTAGAGCCAGAATAACTGGATGAGAGAACTAAGTTGTTTTTGTTGTTAAGTACCCTCAAGTCATCTCCGACCCATAGCGACTTTGTATAGGGTTTCCAAGGAGCAGCTGGTAAGCTTGAACCACGGATCTTGCAGTTCAAATGGCTTTACAGTCTGACGCATCAACCTACAGTGTCACGCCAGGACTCTAAGAGCAGTTGTTATATATTAAAAGAATTATATAACTAGGTAATTGTATTCTCTCTTCTTATCTTAGATAGTATTTTGATTTACCTGTTACATAGCAGGCTCAAATAAGGTAATTTGTGCCCCTTGTCTTGTTTAGTGAAAGAACACTGGACAAGAAAACTATAGAGATGCGATGTAACAAAACACAGATTTGTAGCAGTACTATGGAATTTTTGGAAGAAATGTTAGATGACTGACCCTTTGGTGGTACAGTCAGATACTTTAGTCATCCAACAATTATGCAATGAGTGCCTAGTATTTGCATATTGATATCATGAGATACATATAGTAAACTACAGGCTTCCTGTCTCAAGGAGGATATATCTAGGAGTGATTTAACTGATCAAAGACAATGTTCAATTTGTGGACAAAGGAATAGACTTGGGAGCAGGGACAGACCTTTTGAGAAGCTGTCACATCAATGAGCCAGAGGAGCAGATATACATGTACTCCACTTGGAAAAGACAGGTCACATATAACTGTATGCATGCACAATTTTAAGGGCTGGACTTTAAGGGCAATTGTGCAACTTTGATGATAAAAGGCAAGATTTGATTCCCCTTTAGACTTGAGTCCTGCAAAATAAGTGTATGTTTTCTATCTCCTTTCACATCAATACTTAATGCTGTGTCTCTGCAACAGCAGAACAATCTGTTAAGCAAGTAAATGAGTGAAAAAAAAAATAAGAAAGAAAGAAAATGAGTGACAGTCATTGATAAAAATCACTGGGAATTAATTTTCTGTAGTTCCCTGGTGAGCACATGCATTTTATACTTCAAGATCATTATTGCAGATGAGAGAATTGTTTAAAAAAAGAATAAGGCTATATATAATGGGGCTAGAAATAACTACCTAGTGATCTACTTCTAAATAATTTGGCCAGTGAAAACCTTATGAATAACAACAGAACATTGTCTGATACAGTGTTGGAACATGAGTCCCTCAGTATAGAAGGAACTCAAAATACAACTGGAAAAGTGATATTTCCTCAAAATAGAGTCAACTTTAATGATATGGATGGAATAAGGCTTGCAGGACTTTCATTTGCTTAAACAGTACAGCTCAAACAGCTGTAAATATCCATTAATCAGATTGTGAAATATATGACATAGCAATGTAAGAAAACTAAAAGTTGTCAAAAGTAAAATGAGCAGTGAGGCCTGAGACTGAGACAGAGAGGCTGACATGAAGAGAGAGAATGACGTGAAGAGATGGAGTGGCTGGGGACTAGGGATCCAGAGAGGGAGAGGGGCTGTGTGCTGAGGACTGTGAGGGGAGGGTGGGCAGGATTGCAGGGTATACCCTTTGGTTGGGTGATGATGCATGGATGAGATGGTAACTGTATGATGGAATGAATGTAAAACTAATGTTCCCCCATGTAGACTATCACATAATATACAATAAAACCTTAAAAAATAAAATAAAATGGGACACAAAAGAATTGATACTCTAGACATTTGTGAGCTGAAATTAACTGGTCTTGCCCATTTTGAATCAGAATCAGGTTGACTATTCTGGGAATGACAAATTGAAGAGGAATGCTGTCACATTCCTTATGAAAAAAGAGACAGCACTATATGAAGAAGAAAATGGCCCTAGGATTGGAGGATGGCTCATTAACAACCTGTGACATGCAGATGACACAACCTTACTTGCTGAACTGAAGAAGGCTTGAAATACCAAAAACTACAGCCTCTGTATGGATCACACCTCAATATAAAGAAAACAAAAATCTTCAGAACTATACCAATAAGTAACATCATGAGAAACAAAAAAAGATGAAAGTGTTCAAAGATTTTATTTTAATTGGATCATCAATCAATGCCCATGGTGGTGGTGGTGGTTATATGCTGTGGAGTCGGTTTTGACTCATAGCAACCCTATATAGAGTTTCTGAGGCTGTAAATCTTTGCAGGAACAGAAAGCTTTATCTTTTGCCTGCAGAACGACTGGTAGCTTCAAACTGCTGACCTTGAAGTTAGCAGCCTGATCCGTAACCATTTCACTACCAGAGCTCCTTATCAACATCCATGGAAGTTACAAAATCAAATGATGCATTGCATTGGGAAAATCTGCTGCAAAATACCTCTTTTAAGTGTTCAGAGCAAAGACACCAATTTGAGGAATAAAGTAAGCTTGACCAAGCCATGGTATTATCAATTGCTTCAAATGCATGCAAAAGTTGGGTAATGAATAATAAAAAATGAAGAAAAATTTATGCCTTTTAATTATGGTGTTAGCAAACAATATTGAACACATACCATAGACTGCTAGAAGACTAAACAAATTTGTCTTGGAAGAAGTACAACCAGAATGTTCCTTAGAAGTGAGGATGGTAAGATTTAGTATCATGTACTTTGGACATGATATCAAGAGGGACCAGTTCCCAGAGAAGGATATCATGGTTACTAAAGTAGAGGGTCTCTGGTAGCATAGTGGTTACAAATCGGGCTGCGAACCTCAAGGTAAACAGTTCAATACTACCAGCTGCTCTGCGGGAGAAAGATGAGGCTTTCTGCTCCCGTAAAGATTTACAGCCTCGGAAACCCTGTTCAGGGTCGCTATGGGTCGGAACCGACTCGATGGCACTTAACAACAACAAAGTAGAAGGTCAGTTAAAAAGTAGACTCTCAATGATATTGATTGACACCATAGTTCCAACAATGGGTTCAAAGATATCAATGATTATGAGGATGATGCAGCACTAGGCAGTGTTTCTTTATGTTGTGCATAGGGTTGCTATGAGTTGGTACTATATTGATGATACCTAATAACAACAATATTTGATACATGTTAAACATAATAAGTTATATTTCCAGGGGAAAATGTTCATATTTGTTTTAAAGAAGGTTATAGTGGCTGAAGTTATCAGTGATGAAACAGTAAATATTTGAGTATTAAACTACCTTGAGAGTTTAAAAGTGTTATATTGTGAAGCCAGGTGTCTGATATATGGTTATTTCCAATGTTCCTTTTCTGGAATATGGTGCTTTGGGGAAGAATAAACAAGAATAGGAAACAAGATTTTTTTAAAAACAGAGTTTCTTTAGAGCTACTCACACTTTATCCTCTGGAAGGATTTCTTTAGAGGAGTAAATAGGATTGAATATGTTAAATGGAGCCTAAGTATAAACTTACTATTAACCAAGGACCCTAAGACAGTATAGAGTGGATAAGAGTGTGCTTTTGACATCAGATAGCAGAGATTACTGTTGAATCCTGGCCCTGACATTTATTAGCTGTGTGATACTGGTCAAATTACTTACTTAACCTTAAAGGATTCTTAACTTATTAAGTTTATGAAGGATGAATAATTTAATATCAATTTGTGTATTCAGTACGTATTTAATATGTGCTAGAAATAGTATCTGATTTAGAGTAAATGCTCAAAAAGTACTGGCTGGCTATATGCCGTGAAGTCAGTTCCGACTCATAGTGACCCTGCACAGGGTTTCTGAGGCTGTAAATCTTTACTGGAGCAGAATGCCTCATCTTTCTCCCATGGAATAGCTGGTAGTTTTGAACTGCTGACCTTGTGGTTTGCAGCCTGCTTTGTAACCACTACACTACCAGAGCTCTCAAAAAGCACTAGTGATTATCATCTCAAACAATCTTCATTTGTTATTACATCATACTGAGGATCATTGTGCTTCATGTCTAATGGTGGCTGGTTGGTTTTGTAATCTCTGAAACATTTTTAGTGGCCATGGAAAGATTATGGTTTCTTGTAGGAAGACTTGAAATGTTAAGTAATGCAAACAGCTAACACACTTGGTTTACCAAAAGGTTGTCAGTTCAAGTCCATCAATAGAACTCAGAAGAAAGACTTGAAAATCTATTTCTAAAAATCATCCATGAAAAACCCTATAGAGCACAGCTCTACTATGATCACATGAGGTCACCATGAGCCAGAATCAAGAGCAACTAGTTTATGTGAAGTCATAGGCTAATTCATAAGACCAAAAGCTACATGCTGAATACATTTCCCTTTGTTTATTTTATATAATTCATTCCTTTTTTCCAAAAAGGATTTGATGTGTTGATTAGAGGTTTGAGGCCTCCAGTTAGCCCTCCAGCTGCATTGGCATGTCCTAGGGAGTCATTTTAAAGTTGTATTCAAAGACTTTATTGTTCTCTCCTACCACTTGGCTCAACAAATGCGAAACAATCATTTTCTTGTTGGAGGCAAATATGTGTTAGTTCGCTGAGTGTGGAATTTTGGTTGAAAAGTCTCATACAGAATCCTTGGCTTTTCATAGTTTGTAATTGAACTACTGTTTGAGTGTTCTGATGAAATAACTACTCCTGATTCCCCCAGAACTGTAGCTATTACCTTAGCACCTAACATGGGTCAAGTAAAAATGTTAGAGTACTATTGTAATTTACCTTTCGATTATATATGCCAAAAAAAAAAAAAAA
>NW_006408746.1:354148-360709 GCF_000296735.1 Chrysochloris asiatica | reverse complement strand
ACAGCAACTAACAAACACCACCTCTTAAAATGGAATTTCATTCTTTGGTAATGAGGATGCTTACCCTAGCCTATTTTAAAAAAGAATTTTACCTTTAAGTTAGCTGAAGTATGATGAATAGGATATTGCTGATGACTAGAACTTTAAAAAAAAAAATTTGTGTGTGATTATATATGCAAAAAAAAAAAAAAAAAGCATCACATGTCAAACTTTCTAGTGGCAGGCACCATGCTATATCCAAAAGAAATTCCCAAGTTGAATGTTAATAGCAAAGCACAAAAAATATATTTATAAAAATATCTCTCTGGAAATACTCAGGTGCATCAGAATCTAAGAACAGAATGTCACAAAAAAGAGGAGAGGCATGTAGGGCTGGGCTACATTATTTTTAGCTTAGAAATATTGCTGCCCTCCATTTATTTTTCCTCTCTTTGTTTGGAGGAGACAGGGACAAAGACACGACCCTCAAATTTGCCCTATATCCTTCACTTACTTTCTGGAGAATCTAGTTCTCTCAGATTTGTTCTACAGTCTGTTAAAATCTCACTAGATTCTGTCCCTCTGCTGCCTACATTTACTGACAGTTGCCAGAGAAATGAATAGTGTTAGTTATGTTGCTGTTGCTGTTTGATGTTGTTGAATTAGTACTGACTCATAGCAAACATATATACACAGTATGAAACACTGCCCAGTCCTGAGCCCATGCCACAATAGTTGCTACGCTTATACACACTGCTGCTGCAACTGTGCCAATCCATCTCGATGGGGGTCTTCATCCTTTTCACTGACCCTGCACTTTGCCAAGCATGTTGATTCTCTCCAGAGACTACTCTCTCCTGATAATATGAGACACAAAGTCTCACCACTCAGGCTTCTAAGGAGCATTCTGGCTGTACTTCTTCCTGTACAGGTTTATTTGCTCTTCTAGTAGATCATGTTATTTTTAATAATCTCTCCCCAAACTGAATTTAAATACATTAATTCTTCTATGGTCTTCCTTACTCATTGTTCAACTTTCACATGCATATGACATTATTGAAAATATAATGGTTTGGATCAGGTGCACCTTAGTCTTCAAACCGACATCTTCGTTTATGAACAGTTTAAAGAGGTCTTGTGCAGCCGATTTGCCTAACACCATACGTTACTGTTGATGGTTGATCCAAGCAAAATGAAGTCGTTGACAACCTCAATACTTTCAATGATATCATCTGATGATTCCACTTTCCACTGGGTTATCTTTCTTTGGAATGGATGCAAATATAGATCTCTTCCAATCAATTGGCTAGGTAGTTGTCTTCCAAATGTCTTGGCATGGATGAGTGAGTGCCTCCAGCGCCTCATCAGTTTATTGAAAGATTTCAATTTGTATTCCATCAACACCATGTGCCTTGTTTTTGCCAATGCCTTACATGCATCTTGGACTTTTTCCTTCCATATCATTAACTCTTGATCATATGCTACGTCTTGAAATGTTTGAATATCAACTATTTCCTTTTGGTACAGTGACTCTGTGTATTCCTTACATCTTCCTTTAATGCTTTCTGTATCATTCAATAATTTGCACATTGAATTCTACAATACCACAATTTGAGATTTGAATTTTTTTTTTTTTCAGTTCCCTCAGCTCGAGAAATGCTGAGCGTGTTCTTCCCTTTTGGTTTTCTAACTCCAAGTCTTTTCACATTTTGTTATAATGTTTTACTTTGTCTTCTAGAGCTGACCTTTGAAATTTTCTCTTGTACCTCCTCACTTCTTCCACTTGCTTTAGCATCTCTATGCTGGAGAGCAAGTTCCAGAGTCTTCTTTGGCATCCATTTTGGTCTTTTCCTTCTTTCTCGTCTTCTTAATGACCTTTTGCTTTCTTACTGTATGATGTTCTTGATGCCATCCCACAACTCTTCTGGTCTTCGGTCTTTTGTGCCTAATGCATGAAAGATGATCTCTAAATTCAGGTGGGATATATTCAAGGCCATATTTTCACTCTTATTGATGTGTTTCAATATTCTCCAGCTTCAGCTTTAATTTGTATATGAGCAATTGATGGTCTGTTCCATAGTCTGCCCCTGGCCTTTTTTTGGTTGATGATATGGAGCTTTTCCACCATCTCTTTCTTCAGATGTAGTCAATTTGATTTGTATGTATTCCATATGTTGAGGTCCATGTGTATAGTCATCTTTTGTATTGTTTCAAACAGGTATTTGCAATGAAGAAGTCATTAGTCTTGCAAATTTCTACCATGCGATCTCCAGCAATGTTTCTATCACCAAAGCCATGTTTTCCAACTACTGGTCCTTCCTCTTTGTTTCCAACTTTTGCATTCCTATAGCCAGTTATTATCCATACAACTTGATTGCATGTTTGATCAATTTCAGACTAAAGAACTTGGTAGAATTCTTCAATTTCATCATCACTGGCTTTGGTAGTTGGTGCATAAATATGAATAATAATTGTATGAACTGGTTTTCCTTGTAGGTGTATAGACATTATACTATCACAGACACATTGTACTTCATGACTCATCTTGATATGTCCTTTTTGAAAATGAATGTGATGCCTGCCATTCCTCTTCAATTTGTCATTCCCTGCAGAGTAATCCATGTTATTGTCAGATTCAAAATGGCCAATACCTGTCCATTTCAGCTCACTAATATTGATGTTTATGCATTCCATTTCATTTTTGGCAGTTTCCAATTTTCCTAGATTCATTCTTTATACATTGCATGTTCCAATTATTAATGGATGTTTACAGCTGTTTCTTTCATTTTGAATTGTGCCCTCTCAACAAATGAAGGTCCCTATGGCTTTACTCCATTCTTCTGTTTCTCCTTCTTCCTAGTCTTTGTCTAGAAGCTCATCTGAAACTTGTTCACCATGTGTGACCTTGCTGATATTTAAAATACCCATCACAGCTTCTAGAATCAAAGCAACACACAACCCACCACAGTACTACAAACTGACACAAGAGTGGTGGAAAGAGAACATAAGAAATGGTAAATAACTTGATTGAGATTGCATGGTTGATAATGGCAAATCTATATCTGGATCCAAAATCCTATTCTCTTTCCATTCCAGAGCAGTCTTTTTGAGTCTCCATTGGTTTAAAGACTTGACCATGCTCCTATCTTGATAAGTAGGATCTTGGTGTTCACTCAGGACCCTCTTTCTTTGCTTTTCCTAATCCCATACTCAGGTAGTCAGTTTTGGCTATCTTTTCAGTTTCTCAAAAATAAATGTGGGGTCCCTACAACCTTTCAGCTTTAGAGATCAGAGTTTTAATGTTTACAGGTCATGTTGTTGTTGTTGTTGTTAAGTGCTGTTGAGTAGGTTCCAACTCATAAGGAGTCTGTATAGAGTTTCCATGGAGTGGCTAGTGGGTTTGAACTACTGATCTTCCAGTTAGCAGTCCAGTATTTATTCTACAGTACCATACTAGATGGATAGAATCTGATGAAAGTCACACACCTTCCTCTGAACAATTCATATATGCACCAACACTTTTTTAAATTCATATAATTTCACTGGATTCAGAGGTCCCCTTTGTTATAATTATAGATCCCTATTAAACATTGTGTTATCAGGAAGTCTACTTTTCAGTGGTCAGGGGCTGAGAACATGTAGGCAAATCAATTCATTTTACTGCTCTATTTCATCCCAGATGGCATGTTTTTCTAGTTAAATATTTGAGTGTATGTGACTAATTCTTCCTGGAATTACTTCTGGCAAGCTCACTGAAACAATTAGCTAAAGATCTTCAAGGGAACGGAGTTATGTGTATATACCTCACTTTCTCCATCTGAAATATTGGTCTAATTTCTATTTTCTCTGACTCTTATGGTTAAGGGAAAAGGAATAAGTTGTCAAGGTACTAGGGAAAACATTCTGGGCTTGGCTAGTTTTGCATAGCCAACCATTCTAAGTCTTCACTTCAAAACTGTATTGATTTAGAGTGACTGTAGCTGACATTTCTCTAAGTTTCTGAAGGAAAGAAAAATTTGAATTTCTACAGGATGTTTAGCTGAAGACCAGTCCTCTGCTTTTATACTTCCAAGCTGTTCAAGCCCTTCATTTTAATGGCAGTCTGAGTCTTAAGTTTGACAGGTTCTTCCATTTTGCATTTTTCTCTTAGAGTTACCCAGTGCTGCTAACAAATTTACAACTGACTGGTTTAATTTATTTGAAAAAGAGAGTCTGATGTCTGAATATTATGTACGCCATTGAACCCTAGCCTTGTAAAGTAAGCATCTACCAGGCTTTACAATGAATCCAGGAAACATGACATCTGTCCTTAAAATGCTTGACATGGTATTTTATGTAATTTATTTAAATTTGGAATGTGTCCACAGTAGTCTACCCACTGTTCATTTAGGGGAAAAACACCATGCCACTTGAGACATAACATTCTTGTTAGATGAATAGTTCTGGTGTCTTTAGCAGAGTGAAAAAATTCTGATTCATTTTCTCCATGTGATGCAAACAGTCCTTGCAACTTTAATGCTACCATTTCTGCCTATTGGAGCCCTTGTTAGGACTAATCATATTTGGTTTTGCCCTAATGAGATTAAACCCAGCAGAGACAGATATTTTCTTTTAAAATTTTCATTCCTGTTATTTAATTGGTATAACACACACATGATGAGAGCAGAAAAAAAAAAAAAAAACAAACCAAAAAAGCAAAGAACACTCTCTTCAATACAAATAACTCAGGCAAATGCAGCCATATGTATCCATGGTGACCTTCTTGACTCTCTCACTACACACATATTAAAGGAGATGTCACAGAACCCTTAAATCACTGATTTCTAACTGTGTTAGAGACGCCTTTTTCCTCTCCCCTTTTCCACATGAAAAGGCTTTGACTCAAATTCATGTTTATCCTACATTTATTTATCTGCTTTGCATCTGTGTGAAAGAAATAGCCTGGTGTTCTGAGTGCATGCTCATCTTGGCTTTAATGTTGAATGACTTCCCTGTAGCTCCAAAGTTGTTGATAAAGACATTCTCCATCTACTCCAAAAGCCTGTTTTAGTCACTACTTTTCAAGAGAAGAAAAATGTAAAATCTTATGAGAGACTACCAGAGTAGGTAACAAATGAACATTTTCTTCTTGTGGTCCACATTTCTATATCAAAATCAGCCTCCTCTTCTGAAACAGGACTCTATCTTCTAGGGTCACTGGAGTATGAGAAGGTCCTTTGTGATGAACCACAATGAATTGTTTTAATCTTGCAGTACCTTCTCCTATGTTCAACAAAACATCATGACATGATGAGGACCATGAGGTTCCCTTCAATATGGTATAAATAATATCTTTCTTATAAGAAGGTCAAGTGAAACTCATACAATAATCCCTACTTTTCATGGAACCATTTGAGTGATTCTACAATGTATCCTTGGACTTTGCTTTGTTTGTTCAGCATTTGGAATGTGATACACATGGCACCAAATACAACTGGACAATGATCACTGAGAGGGACAAAGGAGGGAAGTTTCACTCCACCTTAATTACCCACTGTTCTATCTTGTTATTTTTTCCCATCCTAAACAGGCTTTCTCTCAGTATTTCCTATCTCAGCAAATGGCACTACCATTCTGGTAATGCAGACACCTAAGAGGCATCTTGGAAACCACCTTACATCTCTACATGTCTTCATTTCCACTGTAACCACCATGGACCAAGGCCTCCCCTATAATATATAACCAGGGTAATATCCTCCTGGAGTCCTGGTGTGGTGCTGCAGGATAATGCACTGGAACTTAGGTCAATTTGAACCACATAGTTGGCTGTTCAAACGCACCAGCCAACCTTGTGGTTTCCCATTGGAAACCCCATACAGGGTAGTTATGAGACAGAACTGACTCTATGGCACTTGTTGTTGTTGTTGTGTGCCGTGGAGTCGGTTCCGACTCATAGCGACCCTGTACAGGGTTTCCTAGGCTGTAAATCTTTACGGGAGCAGAACGCCTCATCTTTCTCCCGCGGAACAGCTGGTAGTTTCGAACTGCAATCCTTGCGGTTCACAGCCGGATTCGTAACCACTACGCTACCAGAGCTCCTATGGCACTTAACAATAACAAAAAGAATATCTTCCCAGTCATCCTACCTTTTTGATTCTTGCCTTTTTATAGTTCATTGCATCAACTAGACTGATGTTTTAAAAATGCAGGTCAGATCATGTCACTCCACCACTTAAGAATTTTCAGTGGTTTCTGATTGTAATTCAGCAAAACAAAACAAAACATCATTAAATCCTTATCATATTCTGTAGAGCCCTGTGTAATCTGGGATTTGGCTATTGTCTATTGAACTACCAATATCTGTTGTTTGAATACTACAATAGCCACCTATTATTTTTTCTTTTCTGTAGTTCATATTAATATAATAACAAAACACTAGCAATTTTAACATTTTTTTTTTACATGTACAATTCAACTGATTTTGTTCATTATTGATTATGTGCATCATGTCATCACTGTTATCCATTTACAAATTTGTCATCACCCTTAAGTAGAAGCTCAGTGCAGCCTAAGGAAAGACTTCTTCTTTCCCCCCTCCCTCTT
>NW_006408746.1:351961-353251 GCF_000296735.1 Chrysochloris asiatica | reverse complement strand
TGCATATGCCCTCTCTTCTTATCATCTGGATGCTTCACTCTCCACTCTAGTCCTCTGTGGCTATGTCATTGACTCTAGGCCCAAGAGTACCTAAGTCTTGCCATACTGCTGGCCAACCATGTCTCCACCCAGGTTCACAGGAGTCTATTGAATGCTGTAAGGCTTAGCTTGCAGTACATTGCTGTTTTTCCTTCACTTCCCCCCATCGGTGATGAACGTGGCCACCAATCAGAGTGCATGTCTGCTCGTGTATTCCCATTGAGTCTTATACTTGGAAGGGGGTTTGCCCTGAGGGGACCTGACTGCTTGCCTTGATGTCTCCTGAGCAAGAAACTTGCTTGTTTTTATAGTAATCAGTCAGACTGCCATTATTGTATTGTATTTTTCCTGTTGGTATTTCTTTTAAGAAGTATCTTCTCTTCTAGCCACTCCAGGCTGGTCTGCTTGCCCATTCAAGTGGACATTTCCCACCTCAGAAGCTTCTGAATGGGGTTCAGGATTCCCCCTATGGTCTTATGTAATGCAGAGACTCCACAGGAAGCCCCCTTCTCTGGGCAAGTTGTAGCCCCATTTTAGGTATTCCAATCAGTTATAAGCAGAAGACAGACTTAGAAGCTTTCTATGGTGATATTTCTGGCTATGCCTTTCCCCTCAAGTGTCTATTTTATAATGGTATGTCAGGGAAACCAAGATTCAAAAGATAGCTGAACATCTTAACATATTTTGCCCCTTTTGCCCATTCCAACCATGTTTCAATCCCTATATCCCAGGGCCCTGTTGTTCCAAGGTTGTGCATACATCATTCTTTACCTCTGTCCTACTTAGCCCATGCAAACCTGTCTAATTTTTTCCCATCCACCTTGTTCTTCCATTCCTTTCCCTTTCTTGTGTATTGCGCCCCTCCATAGCACCCAAGTTATCCTGTGTCTATTCCCTACCCTGTGCTCCACCTTCCCCTCCCTTCTCTCACCCCACCCCCCACATCCCAGTAACTAGTAAAGAATCACCCACCCCATTTTAGTATGGGTTCTTTTTCTTAGTTTTTTACAGTAGTGGTCCTATGCAGTATTTCTCTTTTTGTGACTGATTAATTTCACTCAACATAAAGTCCTCAAGGTTCATCCATGTTATGTGATAGCTTACAGTTCCTTGTTATTCTTCAAAGTATCATAATATTCCATTGTGTGTATGTACCATAGTTTGTTCATCTATTCTTCAGTTAATGGGCACTTAGGCTGTCTCCATCTTTTTGCTATTGTAAATAGTGCTGCTATGAACATTAGTGTGCAT
>NW_006408746.1:333038-334136 GCF_000296735.1 Chrysochloris asiatica | reverse complement strand
AGAACATTTCAAAGATCAGTTCGAGAAGATAAAACCAAATATTACAACAAAATGTGTAAAGATCTGGAATCAGAAAACCAAAAAGGAAGAACATGCTCAGCATTTCTCAAGTTGGGGGAACTGAAGAAAAAATTCAATCCTTGACTTCCTTTATTGAAACATTCTCTGGGCAAATTATTGAGTGATGCTGAAAGCATCAAGAGAAGATGGAAGGAATATACAGAGTCACTGTACCAAAAGGAAATGGTTAATGTTCAACCGTTTTAAGAGGTAACATATGATCAAGAGCCATGATACTTAGGGAGGAAGTCCAAGGTGTATTGAAGGAATTGACAAAGAACAAGGATATTATGGAATAAAAATTGAAATCTTTCAAGAAAATAAGGCGGCACAGGAGGCACTCACTCATCTCTGCTAAGAAATTTGGAGGAATACTATCTGGCCGACTGATTGGAAGAGATCCATATTTGTGCCCATTCCAAAGAAAGGTGACCCAATGGAATGCGGAAATCATCAATCTCTTTGATATCCCATATGAGTAAAGTTTTACTAAAGGTAACACAGAAAAGGCTGCAAGCATACATTGACAGAGAACTTCCAGAGTTTCAAGCTGGATTCAGAAGAGGCCATGGAACAAGGGATATCATTGCTGATGTCTGATAGATCTTGGCTGAAAGCAGAGAATATCAGAAAGATGTTTATCTGTGCTTTATTGACTACGCAAAGGCTTTCAATTGTGTGGATCATGACAGGCTATGGACAATATTGCAAAGTATGAGTATTCCGGCACACTAAACTGTGGTCATGAGGAATGTGTACATGGACCAAGAGGCAGTTGTTTGAACAGACCATGGGAACACTGAATGGTTTATAATTAAGACAGGTGTGCGAGAAGGTTGTATTCTTTCACCATACTTATTCAACTTTATGTATGCTGAGCAAATCATCCAAGAAGCTGGGTTTATGAAGAAAACCATGGCATCAGGATTGGAGGAAGACTCATTAAGAACCTGTGATATGCAGATGATACAACCTTGCTTGCTGAAAGTGAAGAGGACTTAAAACATTTACTGATGAAGATCAAAGAGCACAGCCTTC
>NW_006408746.1:329878-331479 GCF_000296735.1 Chrysochloris asiatica | reverse complement strand
TTTTTTGCTTTATTTTGTTTTAATATATCTGGGCAGGGAGGGCATATTACTCTGCTTGCCAATTTGGCCACACTAGTGACTCACTACCTCTCTTCTAGTGAGCGTTGTAGTAGATGAGAATGTGTGCTCAGGTCTCTGTTTACTTCTCACACAGAGGAAAAAAGGGTGGGCTTAACTGGTGTTGGCTGCAATTTGTGACTGATTAGTGGTGCAGAATACAGCAGTGGCATTGGACCACTGAGTGGGGTAACTGTGACTGTGCAGTGGGTTCATGATTGTTGTCTCCTGTAATATGGGACAAAAGAACAAAAACAGATAAATAAAGGCAGGGGAATAAAGGAAAGAAACAAAAACTAAAATGAAAAACAAGAAAAGGGAAAAAAGAAAAGAGATGGAAAAGAAAAGAAAGAAAGAGACATCAGAGAGAGTGAGGTCACTATTTCTGGTCCATGGTTGATGCACTGCCAATTATGGTGGTGTCAAAATTGTTGTGCCTGCTCTGCCATGGCATATGCCACTGGCAGCAAGGGTGGTAAGTTTGAGATGTCTGTTCTGTGGTGGCACACTCTGCTAAATTTGGAAGCAACAAGCGCATGGTTCCTTGTTCTGGGGCATGCACACCATGGACTGCAAAGGCAGCAGTTTCATGAAGCATGACTTGCTTGTGTGCATACCACTGAATAGTAAAGGAAGTGGTTGTTCAGCACAGTTCTCAGTGGTGCATGCCTCCAATACTGTGTTGTGCCTGGTCCATCACATCACACATTGCTGACCATAGAGGTGGTGGGTGTGCTTTAGTTGTGCTGCAATAGCACATCTCAGGCCACTGGGAGAGCAAAACAGAAAGGGCCCATGGGGGCTAGAGCATGGAGATGATCTCAGGCTGATCTCCTGGCATGTCAAGGGCTTTGTAGTAGGGGGAGTGTCAATATTCACCAGGTGGGTCAGAGTGGAGGGTAGCCATAGTTTTGATAACCCAGAGGGTGTGGGGCTTAGAGCAGAAATCATACCTCTTTGGTTGAGATTGACTGGTGTGGGTGTTGGTGCAGTCCAGTTGAGAGAAACTTGCTTTGATTGGAACACTGCTTGCACTAATTCAAAATGCACATATTGTGCTGTACCAGTTAATAATTCAAAACTCTGTATCTCTTATTTGTTTTTTCATTCAGCTTCTTCTTCCAGTTGGTATTTGTTCTGCTTATTTATCTTTCCTTTGAAGTTAACGGTTCCGAGTATTGTCTTCTGTATCTGTTTCACTTAGTCTTTTTGGGCTTTGCTGACTCAATCCTTCTAGGCAGGGCTTCTAAGAAAATATTGAATATAAGTGGTAAAAGCAGATACCCTTATCTTTTTGTTGATTTCAAGGGGGAGGCTCTTAGTCTTTCTCCATTAACTTAAGTTGAGATATTTTTAAATAAAGGGAGCTAGAATTTTCATGTCTAAGTTTGTGACTGTGATATTCATCCTTGCTGGGTGCAAATATTCTACCATGACATTCAAAATGAACAGACACTTCACCAAGGAAGAGATCCGGGCAGCCAACAAACATATGAAGAAATGTTCACGATCACTAGCCATCAGAGAGATGCAAATCAAAACAA
>NW_006408746.1:312795-327518 GCF_000296735.1 Chrysochloris asiatica | reverse complement strand
TGTAAGTTTGATGTTTCAGTTAGTTTCACTTTTGGCTGCCTAAAGTTTTTAAATATGGTAAAAAACAAAAATTATAGAATTCTAAACTGATAGTATCTGTGTTACTTTGACTTATTGGCCAACTGGAAATTGACTAAAGATGACCTTTTCAAATTATTTATATTGATACTGGCTTACCTGATGTAACCAAAATATTAGACCTAAAATTATTTAATTTGTTTAGACTAAAAGGTCACAGTAATATAACCTCTAAATGAGTGCTAGAGATGATCTACCAGCCATGTTGCAGGTATAGAGTGCTTGCAAATACACTCAGAAGCTTGATATTTCTTTCTCTCTCTTTCCATCATAGTTAGATATTATATAACAATGGAAATAAGATTAAATACCACTTTGTCATTTAAAATTTCTATTATATGTTTAAATGCTCCAAATAATAAAATGTCTAGTATTTGGTGAAGATTAATATTTTAAAATAAAACTTTTTAATCTGTCTTAAACATATACAGCAAATAGGGATTCCACAGTAATTTATTTAATTTACAAATCAGGCTGCTCAGGGATAGCAGTTTGAAACTACTAGCTGTTCTGCAGGAGAAAGATGAGGCTGTCTGCTCCCGTAAAGATTTACAGCCTCAGAAACCCTTTGCAGGGTTGCTGAGTTGGAAGCGACTTCACAGCATATAACCACCACAACCACCATAATCTATTTCAAAAATGTATGAAGAAGTTGTATTTTAATAGTAGGAAATCTTGCATCATTTCTTGTCCTAGCAATTTCCATTTCATTTCCTTCATTGAAGTATATTTACATGTAATATAATACTGTTTGAAAGTCTCACATTTCATACTTCTCTGATGTTGTTTTCTTAGTTACTGTAAGTGGATCTCCATTCATGGTGGCACCAGAACAAAAATATCTCTGTAAATTTAAACATTAAAAAAATTCTATTATTGTAGTTACTAAAGTATGACCATTTTTTTTCTAACTAGAGTTATCAGCACACTTATTATTCATATATAATGAATCCACAATATACATTTATTACATATTTTCATCCATTATTACACATTAAGGGTTAATGTGCTGGACAGCAAAGTTGATTGGAGCTCACCAGTCACTCCTCAGAAACCTTATGTAGGGTTGCTATGAGTTGGAACCGACTCAACGGCACTTAACAACAACAAAGTATAATTTTATTGGGATTGCTTCTTATAATGAAATAAATTAGGGGAGGTTGTGAAGAAATTTTGTTTAAAAGAATATTTTTTTTTGTCCCTTTGTTTGGCCACGCAAGTCACTAAGGTGATGATATGCACCTTAGTAAAATTTACTTTGGAGTCTTTCTTTTATTAAGTCAGAAAAGTTCTATTGTGCAAGGGGTATTGTATTGCCTCAGGTGCTGTCTTTAGAAAAATAGTTTTTGAAATGTGTTATGGAATATTTGAGGATCTCAAAATTGGCCACATACTCCTTATGATGTCTTTGTGTTTCCCTCAGGGGTTTCCATAGCCTGCTTTGAAGACCATTGTTATGTCATCCAGGAGATGTTGCAGAAATGTAGTTTGACAAGACATAACCCTACTTCCATCTTCTACACTTGGAGAAGAGACATACTCAAAGAAACAGCTGTGGTCTGTATTTTTGTCTGGGCCATTAGGTTCCTGATGTAAATGATAACTCTGCCATGACTTAAAAAGTAAATTCATCGATTTTGGACATGGAAGATAGCTGAAGAGCCAGTTTTTCATGATATATGGCCATTCCTTGGAGAACAACTAAAATGATCAGGTGATAGGGAATTAGCATAACTTAGTAAATGCTAAAACTGAACTTATTTTTAGAAATCTATAGAGATTCATTTTAATACACAGTAATTTCATTATTATGAAGGTAAAAAGACCCCAGAAATCACAAGGTCATCTGAGTTATAAATTAATAAAATATCAGAACAGATATTAAGGGGGAATCTGAAACAATTTATTACACAAGGCAGAAATACCTTCAGGGAAGGTTTTTTTCCCCCTCCAGGTTAGCTAATGTACAAACTAAGTGAATATATCAATATAAGACAAATAATGATCTTAATAGAATTGCAGAACTAAACTACTTTGATGGAATTGGATCAAAGAAAAGCAGGGAATGGAACACATTCGTACAGGATGAAGGATTGTCTTGGAATGCAGTGTTTCATGAAATTTCGCTTTCAAAATGGACTTAATTTAATTTTGAGCATAGTAATTTAAATTGAGAATCAGCCTTTAGAATCCAAAGAAGAAAAATGATATCATTTCACAGAGCTTCAGACATTATGGGGCTTTATTCAGGTTCTGTGACAAGCTAAGCTTTGTCTATCCTTTTCTCGTTTTCTAGACAGGTTGGTACCTCTACTTGTGACTGTGACAAGTGCATCTGCCAGATCACATTGACAGACCTCTTCCTCCAGTTTCCCATCACAGGGACCCACTCCTTGATAACTTTGCTATTGCGTAAAGAATTAAACAACAACAACAACCACCCGTGACCTTCTGCTTTCACCTTGGTCTCTTGGCAGGTGTGATATACTATTTTAATATAGAAAGTGTCATAGTATTAGGTTCTGGGCATTTCAGCAAAATATTCTGAAGGCAAGCACAAGGGTTTTTCCTTGCTTTTATTTATACTCTGGCTCTCTGATGATGCACCTTTACCTGAAGAGATGGAAATGTCCCTGTTTCTGATAATATATTTTATTTTCTGGCATCTATGGTAGTGGTAATGTTTTCTTTTTTTCTTATTTTTAATGAAGATAATTGTTTTGAGACTTATTTTCTATCCCTGGGATCTCTGGCAATTGCAAATTATGTCATTGGATCCTTGAAAGGTGAAATAGGTCATTATGTACATTTATAAGAATATACTTTGAAAAATGTTTCTACATAATAATTCTAGGCAGTTTTAAAACTTGCTTGAAACAACATTACATGAAAATTACTTAAAATCCAGAAGTTAGTAAATGTGGGAAAATTCGTTGTATTTCCCTACTTTGTGTAATTTTCAGAACCAGCCTCTTTTACAAGCAATGCAATTAACAGTAGACGAACATACCATTGATAAAAATAATATTTACAGTTTATTTCCACAAATATTCTAGTTACATGCATAATAAATATAGAGTCACCATATTTATATTCAAACTAATTATGAAAGTCAAAGATATATGTCTAAATTACTTCCCTCAAAACTTTACCTATTCACAGCTAAAATATCACCTTGTACAGTAGTCATTAGAATATTTTGGTTGGTTTTGCTATGGTATTACAAACCATAATTTTTCGATATAATGTGACAGCACAAAGGAAACAGGGAAAGAGGTGGGGGAGATAAGAGAGCTTAATATTTAGCAAAATGCTTACTTGAGATTAAATGACCTTTCCGATAAATCAAAAAGGAAGTGGTCAGCTAGGGTCTTTCTCACTTGCAGCATCTACAAGCAGCAGGAAAATAAGCCAAAGCAGTCTTTGAAGCAAAACATTACATACGATGCAATTCGTTCTCATTGTTGTCTCTCTTCTCCTAGAAGATATTACTGAAGATAAATCAGGTGAGGCCTCAGTACACCCTAACTCTCCATGAGCAATTCCTATTAGTAGCATCTTTATTTTCTTACCTCATCTACTATTGCCCTTCCAAAAGACAGAGATAGGGATAAGGTGAGTATATGCTGAGTTAGCTTTCTTTGATAAGAAAATAAAGTTTTGCTATATGAAAAACCAACAAGTGTTTGGGTCACACTATCATAGAGGATGTGAAGAGGTTGTTCTTAGGTGCCATCAAGTCAGTACTGACTCATAGCAACCCTATGAGAGTAGGATGAAATACTGCCCGGTCTTGCAATCTTTGCTTTGCTTGAGCCCATTGCTGTGGACACTGTGCCAATCCATGTCATTGGGGGTTTTCCTCTTTTTCTTTGTGACTTCATTTTACCAAGCATCATGTCTTTCTCCAGGGACTGGTCTCTCCTGATAATATGTCTGAAGTATGAGTCACAAAGTCTGATGATCCTGGCTTCCAAGGAGCATTCTGGCTGTACTTCTTTCAACACAGATTTGTTTGTTCTTTTGGCAGTCCATGGCACTTTGAATATTCAGCTTTAACACCATAACTCAAAAGCATCAATTCTATTATGATCTTCCTTATTCACAATCCAACTTTCACATGCATGTGAGGTTATTGAAAAGACCATGACTTGGGGCAGGCACACTTTATTCCTCAAACTGGTAGCTTTGCTCTTAAATACTTTAAAGAGGTACTGTGCAACAGATTTGCCTAATGCAATATGTCATTTAATTTCTTGACTGCTGCTTCGATGAGTGTTGATGGTTGATACAAGCAGAATGAGCTCTTTGACAACTTCATTCTTTTTCCATTTATCTTGATAATATTTATTTTCCCAATGGTGAGAATTTTTTTCTCTACACTGAGGTGCAACCTATACTGAGTGCAGTGTTGCTTGACCTTTTCACTTTCAGTAAGCAAGGTTGCATCACCTGCATATCGTAAATTGTTACTGAGTCGTCCTCCAATCCAGATGGCATGTTTTTCTTCATATAATCCAGATTCTTAGATTATCTGCTTAGCATACAGATTTAATAAGTAAGCTGAAATAATATAACCCTGGTGTACACCTTTCCTAATTTTAGACTATTCAGTGTTCCCTTGTTCTGCTTGAATAATTGCCTCTTGATCTGTGTTTAGGTTCCTCATGAGCACAATTAAGCATTCTGGAATACTCATTCTCTACATTGTTGTCTATAACTTGTCATGATCCACACAACTGAAAGCCTTTGCATAGTTGATAAAGCACAGGTAAATATATTTCTGGTATTCTCTGCTTTCAGCTAAACCCATCTGACATCAGCAATGATAGTTGCTAGTTCCACATCTTCTTCTGAATTCAGCTTGAACCTCTAGCTCTCAGTGTATTGTTGCAGCAATTTTTGAATTAGCTTATCAGGTAGTTACACATTTTTCCAAGTGAATGCAAAGTTAAAGTGCTCTACAGTTTCCAGAAATTTGGTAATTTGGTTTGGAGTCATGGGAATGTTCCCAGAACACCTACATAGGCACAACAATTGTGACCATTTTTTCAGACTCTGAGAAAAATGTCACATGACAAATACTCAAAATGTCAGACTGTCTTCCTCCTTATTTGAAACATGTTTATTATAATTTACTGTTTGTTTTCACATGGTCCTTTTGTCCAGCTGCCCAACCTTATTTCTCCTGCTGAGAAACTTTTTCCTCTTTTCTGGGTGACAGGCTACATCTTTTCTGAGTGATTCACTTTTCATATTCCTTTCCACTCTGCTCATACTTCTTTTCCTGCCTCTCTCCACTTCTCAACTATCCAAATGTATTTTCCCCTTCCCCTTCCCCAAACCACTGCCACTGCAGGTAAGTTCTCAGTGTTGGTATTTTCCCACTACCCTTAGTGCTCATAGTTTACTCTAGTGACACTCAGCTCAGAATGTCAGTGGACAAAATTCTCCTAGACAACTACTAACTAATCTACCAAAAGGAGACAGTAATGAGACATCATGGTAAATGTCAAAATTAGATTTTTTCACTCATCCTCCTTTGCTGCCCAGTTTGTAATTGACATCAGGTTCTTGCATCCTTATAGCCTTTCTTAGGTAACTTATAAATAGAAAGTGTCTAACTGGCACACTCCTTATAGTACCCCTCAGTATCTAGAGCAGTCATTTGGCCTGCATTATCTGGGTCCTAATTTTTAAATAATATTTATTAAGAGCACTCATGTTCTGAGCTGACCAGTTGTACAAGAAAATCAAACACAACTCTTATCTCCTAAGAGCTATCTAATCCTGATTATGTAAGTATGTGATTTGTAGTTGAAGCACAATAAAAGAAGTCTTCAGGGATCCTGCCTGTGGTCTGAGTGGCACATGGGGGATCAGGACACTGTGCTCAGCATATGGTTGTTGTTATGTACCGTGGAGTCAGTTCTGACTCATAGAGACTCTGTACAGGGTTTCTGAGGCTGTAAATCTTCACGGTAGCAGAAAGCCTTATCTTTCTCCCATGGAACAGCTGGTAGTTTTGAACTGCTGATGGTGACATTAGCAGCCTGATTTGTAACCACTATGCTACCAGAACTCCTTCAGCATATGGTGGTGGGTGGGAAACAGAACACCATAACTATGCTACTCCTGATAGGAAATCTTCCCTTCCTCAGCTGCTGGTGGGCAGGCTTCTATGATTCATTCACTGTTTCATCTCCTCTGTCCACGGGCGGGCCTGTAGGACTTCAGAGTTTTCACCATGTATTTTGTCAGAGAATTATATCAATGTTCAATTCCCTTCTCTGTAAAAATTGGTACAAAGTTTTAGTTAGAAAAAAACAAAACAGGGTAATTATCATTTGTTGAGTGCTTATTGTGCATTAGTATTTGTTTGCATTATATCATTTAACCCTCTTGATAGACAGGAAAGTGAGGTACAAGGATGGTAAGTGATATGCTAAAGGTCATTAGGTAATGGATCCAGGATCTGCCCCTGACAACCTAATCCCAGGGTCTGTGCTTTTACCCACTGAGCTCTCTTCCTATCTGGTACATTTAATTGTTGGAATTATTGTTAATTGTTGGAACTAGTGTAGTGAATCAGACACGCCATTCTCCTGAGTTTTCTTTCTAAGGTGATAGCTACCGTGAGACCTTGTAGAAATGGAACTTGACAGGACTACCTTTTTAATCTAGGTTTTACAACTTTTCTATTAGAGATAGAATACAATCTCATCTATCCATTGCTTAATTGTGGAAAATATTTGAATTTTGTTTCTCTGGTGCATTTCTATCTCTCACGGGTTTTACTGTAGCATGTGGAATCCTGGTGTGGCACTGTGGGTTAATGTATTGGACTGCAAAGTCGGTTTGAACCACAGAGTCAGCAATTCAAGTTCACCAGCCACTCCTTGGAAATGCCTTACCATGGTCCCTATGTATTGGAACTAACTCAACGGCACTTAACAACAACAACAACAACAACAACAAATCTATAGCATGTACCACATTTGCAACAAGGAAGAAGAGGGAAGACTGGAATCATCAGATTTTCACTTAGGTCTCCCCTGTAGGAGTTGTGTTACACAGCTATCACTATAGAAGAAGCCAATGGTGAGTGTCTAGTTTTGGCAACCTCTAACTCTGCAGTGGAGATGGACTTCTGGTGTGGCAGAGTAGTTTGAAAAGTTGGCATTTCTAACTCACCTTTCATTCCTTGAAAACCCTATACTGGATCGCTATGAGTTGGAATAGACTTGATGACATTTAACAGCAACAATAATGGTGTAGATAAATTGTGGTTTAGGATTTGTTGTGGACAGAGCCAATTAAAATTTTTGTGCACATGAGGATTCTATTACAGTTTATTTTACTTGACTTTGGGAGAGATGCAAAGGAAAAGATAGTCCTTTTCCATGAATTCTGTTATTCTCCTAACCAACCTCTCGCTTTAGGTGATGGTAGTACCAGCTCACTTGATAAGATACCATTTACTAAGCTGTATGTTTTTGTGTGGATGTCCTGGTGTGGCACTGTGGGTTAATGTGCCAGACTGCAAAGCCGTTTGGACTGCAAGGTTAGCGGTTCAAGTCCACCAGCTTCTCCTTAGAAACCCTATACAGGGTCGCTATGGGTCAGGACTGACTCAACAGTACTTCACAACAACAACAACAATGTTTGTGTGTATGTGTGTCAAAATAGAACCTGTGTGAGAGAGAGACATAGAGATTTAGAAAAATGGATAACAAGGTAGGGTGTGGCTGACCACAACAAATGGAAATTCTCTTCACTAAGAAAATGGGTTACCTGGCACCTTTGTTCTCAAATGTGGTCCTTAGTAGTCAAACCTGGGAGAACAGGGACAATAATCCTATTATATCCCAGATGCTATCCAGTGACCTCTGTAATGGGGAGCATTAAAATAATAGTGTCTGAGATCTTTCCAAGACAAGGAATTTCATGTGTAAGTGGATATTTTCCTTTTCATTCTCACTTTAGCTCATGTATTGGAGAAAGGGATCTATTTGATCTTCTTGTTGTTGTTGTTGTTAAGTGCTGTCAAGTCTATTCTGACCTATAGCGACCCTGTATAGGGTTTCCAAGGAGCAGCTGGTGAGCTTGAACCACCGACCTTACAGTTCAAACAGCTTTACAGTCTGGCGTATTAATCCACAGCGCCACACCAGAACTCATGTTATGATTATTTAACCAGATGTCAGAATGGGATTCTTTGTCCTTCAATGTTGTTGAGGTACCAAGGCTGAGAAAAAAACTTATGAATTCTATACTAAGTGTTACATTAGCCAGGAAGGACTGACAAAGGAAGTGGTCAAAAATCAGTCCTGTGATTGGGGCCAAATAAGGCATCCTGCCTTAGGAAAAAGATTATCAGAGAACTGTGGCTTTATCTTCTCTTGCTCCATGTCAGGCAGTCCTTGTCTGAAGCTAAAATAGAAATGCTATGCAGAGTTTACACATCTCTATTGGAGCTTTTAGGGACTGATGGTTGTGTGGCATATTTCTGAGAAATCTAAAGAAGGTGGGTGGAGCTTTGTGTATGGCAGTAATGATCCCACCAAAAAAACTCTACATTGTAAGCCAATTGCCAATTGTCTTCTTTAAGGAGCCTGAGTTTTTAAAAGGCCTGCTTTTAAAAAGCCTGAGTTTTTCTGTGGGTTGTGTGAATCTTTAATGATGGTGGTGAAGAAAGTTTGTCCTGGACAATGCCCAATGGATATTACCACACTGAAGAGTCAATGCTAGAGGTTGTTGGGGGACCAGTTTGTCCTGGACAAAGTTTGTCCTGGACAATGCCCACATGGATATTACCACACTGAAGAGTCAATGCTAGAGGTTGTTGGGG
Source organism: Chrysochloris asiatica (assembly GCF_000296735.1). NCBI lineage: Eukaryota > Metazoa > Chordata > Mammalia > Afrosoricida > Chrysochloridae > Chrysochloris > Chrysochloris asiatica. Next base: position 318,589 of record NW_006408746.1, on the reverse strand, counting down.
GACCAGGATTGAGAGAATCAGAAGAAACAACTGGAAGAGGTATCACCCACATCCAGGAAGCTTCTTTTGGAGGTCATCACAAAGGGCTTCTGAGTCACCCTCCAAGTCCTTATGAGACAAAGAACTGGGTTAACAGTCACCAAATGTCAGGGCATGAAAAAACTAGGCATGCCAAGACTGTGTCTGTTCCCCTAATTTGTTCCTTAGGCCCAATTTTGGAGGGGCCAGAAATCTTGGCTATAGGCTGAGAAAGAATGAAAGAGTAAAACTGGAAAAAGAGAAACAGTCCAATAGACTTCCTTTCCCCAAAGAGGAACACACTATGGGGAGAATGGGACTTAAATTAGACTCGAGTTTGGGATGTTGATTTTTGACTGGGCAATTATTTCTAAACTGAAATTATGTCTTGTGCTTAACAGATTGAAAAAAGTAAGGCATCTGCCACACATTTCATGTGAGAGGCAGGGAAAAATAAGTTGCACATGAGTTCTGAATAAGTAGTGAAAGAAAGAAGTTGTTATTTGCTTGGGCCCTATGGTGTATAGATTGTTCATTAAACAACTATAGTTATTACTGTCTAATTCTTTCCTGGTACATTAGTGTAGAGTTGCTTTGGAGTGTGGTTGTGTGCCATCGAGTCATTTCTGAGTCATGGCAACTCTGTGTCAGATTTCCAAGCTGTAACTCTTTATGGGAGCAGAAAGCCTTATCTTTCTCCTGAGAAGTATTTGTTAGACTTGAACTGCTGACCTTGCAGTCAGCAGCCCAACACATAACCCACTACACTACCAGAGTTCCTTCAGAATTGCTTTGTTGTTGTTGTTAAGTGCCATCGAGTCAGTTCCAACCCATAGTGACCTTGTATAGGGTTTTTGAGGAGTGGCTGGTGAGGTTGAATAGCTGATCTTATAGTGCAAACTGACTTTGCAGTCCAGCACATTAACTCACAGCACCACACCAGGGTTACTTTAGATAGGGATAATACTGTGTAAACTCTTTAAATATACTTAGCCAGCATTAGTTATGGAGAAACTTCAGTGTTTGCTAGCTGTGTTTTAACTACATCACTACCATGATATCTCTTTTTTAGAGCACATCAGATTATAGTGAAGGGACATTCTTACTTGGGCTCTTCACCAACACCCTTATCTACATCTGTACTCTTTCTTCTTTGTTTACTGGAATGCAGACTCAAGGTCTTAGAGCGTGTTGACTGTATTTCTATTAGTGTTCCAAGGCTAAATTCTATAAACATTACATCTGTTCTGTCTTCCATGTTAACCCCATTTTCTCTTTTTGACCTCAATTCTCTCTTACAGTTATTGCCAAAAATGCTCTTGAGATAAAACTGCAACAATTGGAGAGAGAGGGTGGTATGGGGGCAGTATTCATATTCAAAGCCACAGCCTGAATGGAAGATGGATTTTCCTTTTACTGTTGTGATGGAGGTTCTTGTTAAAATTAAAAAGGAGGCAATATGGGTAGAAATTGAGTAGATGACCAGTAGAAAAGGAGTTTCATTTTTGGCTCAAATGGGGGTACATCTCAGGAAAAGGTTGAATCCCTCTCATTTTCAAGCTGTAAATTTTAGAAGAGGAAAAAAGATTGATTTAGTCATATCTGAAATCCACTGAATCATGCATTTGTAGTCTCAAAACTGTGCGATGGATTGATCCCGACTTAATGCAGTTCAACATTGCTTGTTGAAGCAATCACTGTTAAAAGGATATACTAGCAATGCTGAAAAGCTGAGAGTTGAGTGGGTTTCAACTTTCCTCAGCTCTGAGCCAGAAACTTCTCATTTGTTTTCCTTTTATGAGAATCACCTCATGCTATTCAGACAAGGTGACAACCATGCTTGAAGAGGCTCTGTTAAGCCAATTTACCTCAGGTGTGTGGGTACAGATTTTAGAGAAAGTGGTGACTGATGAGAAGTTGTTTTCCCAGATCAACACAGCTTTCCAGAAACCAAATATATTTCTTTCAAAAAGCCACAAAGTTATCCTGGTGACTCTAGTCCCCTTTCAAACTTTGCAAGTCATTTAACTTGACAGGTCCTCAGCTGCCTCATTTGTAGAATGGCAGATGTTAGGCTAAAAACTGAAGGTTGATGAGAGCTTAAATTCTATAGCTTCCTGCTTTCTTTCGAATTCAGCCACATATGTGGCTGAACTTGAAGTTTCTAAGGATCTGACTTTGTGATGTCACTACCAACCGATGGCAGTTGAGATAGTTTGACCATCAGACCCTGGCCTTGGCATCTGAAGATACACTTAGGTTTCAACATCTTGTGGACCTCTCTGCCTCTCACCACTAATAATTATAACTCTCTGCAAATCTTCAGATTCTTTATTCAATATTTTTATTAATATTATTAAAAAATAATAACCAGACTCCATCTATAATGCATCTAGATTTCATTTAATGCACTTTTTTTTTTTTTTTTTTTTTTTTTTTTTTTTTTTTTTTTTTTTGTCTCTCAAACATTTTACTATTTTGGACAAAGTTAGACAAGGGAAACTGTTTTGTCTCTTACTGTGCTGAGTTTTATGGTGAGTAAGGGAAAGTAGGGGAGAGAATGACTCCTTTCATAAATAAGTTACAAGAGACTTGGAAATAAGAAATATGAAAAAGGAAGCATTAGAACCATTAATGATGAATATGAGGCTCCCATTGTGGAAGACCTCAGAGGGGATTGAGTGGTATACGATTAAGTAGAAATGTTCTTTAATGTCTCACCACATAAGTGGAGGGAAGGTAGCTATTTATTATGGCCCTTTTAGCCCTATTCCTTCATTCTGTGGTATATTGTAAATCCTAACCTCAATGCTTGTGATTTGAACTGCTGGTGTGGCACTGCAGGATTAGCACTGGATAGTGAACCACAAGGTCAGCAATTCAAACACACCTACCTGCTCCTTGGAAACTCTAGACAGAGTTACTATGAATCAGAACCAACTCAATGGCACTTAACAACACCAATGATGTCTGTGATTATGTACCAATTCTGAAGAGAGTTGTTAATGAGGTGCGGTGTGCGACAAGGTTGTATTCTTTCACCATACTTATTTAACCTGTATGCTGAGCAAACAATCTGAGAAGCTAGGTTATATTGAAGAAAAATGTGGCATCAGGATTGGAGGAAGACTCATTAACAACCTGCAATACACAGATGATACAACCTTGCTTGCTAAAAGTGAAGAAGACTTAAAATATTTACTGATGAAGATCAAAGAGCACAGCCTTCAGTATGGATTACATGTCAATATAAAGAAAACAAAAATCCTCACCACAGGACCAATAAACAACATTCTTATCAATAGAGAAAAGATTGAAGTTGTCAAATACTTCATTCGTCTTGTATCAACTACCAACACTCATGGAAGCAGCAGTCAAGAAATCAAACGATGTATTGAATTAGGCAAATCTGCTGCACAAAACCTTTATAAAGTGTTGAAGAGCAAAGATATCAGCTTTAGGACTAAGGTGTGCCTGACCCAAGCCATGGTAATTTCAATAACCTCATATGCATGCAAAATCTGGACAGTGAATAAGGAAGACCATAGAATAATTGATGCTCTTGAGTTATTGTGTTGGAGGAGAATATTGAAAGTGACGTTGGCTGCCAAAAGAACCAATAGGTCCGTTTTGGAAAAAATGCAGACAGAATGCTCCTTGCAGGCTAAGATGGGCAAACTTCATCTCTCATACTTTGGACAAATTGTCAGGAGGAACCAGTTGCTAGAGAAAGACATGATGTTTGGTAAAGTGGAGGGTCAGAGGAAAAGAGGAAGACCTCCAATGAAATGGATTGGCCAAACGGCAGCATTGATGGACTCAAGCGTGCCAACAGTAGTGATGTTGGCCTGGGATCAGGCAGTGTTTCATTCTGCTGTGCATAGGGTCACTGTGGGTCAGTACCAACTCGATGGCACCTAACAACAATAACAACAACAAGGATTACCACCATGCATCTGTCAATTTGTCATACTGAGATGACTTGCATGTTGCTGTACTTCTGGAAGCTATGCCATAAGTATTTTAAATGCCAGAAGGGCCACCCACAGTGGACAGAATTCAGCTGAGCTTCCAGTCAAAGACTGATTAGAAGGAGAGATGTACAACTTACAGATATTTAGTCATTGAAAACCTTATGAATCCAGTGGAACACTGTCAGCACCAGAATACTGAATATTGAAACATGATTAAGAGCACCAGAATATTATCATATATAGTGCCAGAAAGGTTGGAAGGCAAATAAGACTGGGGAATAGCTGACTCCTGAAAGTAGAGTTCACCATGATGACACATATGGAGTAAAGCCTTGGAACATACATTTACTGATGGGTCATAGCTCAAAATGAAGGCAAACAACTGTGAACATCCATTAACAATGGGAACATGGAATAAAAAAGTATGAATCTAGGTTTTCCTGTTTTGGCGGGTAGCAGAGACAACCAGGTAGGAAAGGCTCCATGTGGGAGGGGTTGAAAACCCAGAGAAATTCCGATCACGGAACACCACCAGAGCTCTGGATCTAGAATGAGATTAAAGGGGTCAGTTTCTCGCACACGCAAGTGAAAAAAAATCACAATATAAAGGAAAATACTGCGAGTTAAGAAATGCTTGAGATGGAATTCCTTCTGTGGCTACCCTGCTGGGCGGAGTTCAGAGAGCAGAGCTACATCCAGACCAGTACAGGGAACTGGCATTAAAAGCTGCACAGTGACGTTTTCAAAAGGAGGTGCAGGGGATTCTACACATTTTTTCTTCATCCTCCCTGTCGTACCTTCTTTGCCCAGCCTGGACACCTTCAGGTGGGTGAATGTGTAGCCTCCTCCCTCCCAAAAAAGTCCAATGCTGAGCCCATAGTTTTCCCAAGGCACAGAGAAAAAGAGCTTGGGAACTGTTTATGATGTCAGCCTGTGGGTCCCAGCTCAAAAGTTAACATGTGTGGGACCCTTTACTAAACGTAGGAAAAAATGTGGTCTGGTCTGACAGACAAACCATATGAACAATGTGTAAAACCCTAACATAAAAGGATGTAACTATCTCGAGAATTATGCTGTGCACATGCAGATACCTAACTGACCTTCAGAGCCATTAACTTCTCAATATCTACCTGCACACCTCTATGGTGGTGACTAGAGGAGAGGCCTGAGTGAGCAGACACCCCCACTCACTGCTGGAGCACATGCACTGCCTATGTAGCAAGGTGACTGGAGAGTTGGCCAGTTTTATTTTTGTTTCAAAGTGGTGGTTTTAGTCTCTGCTTTTATATTGCTTCCACTCTTGGTCATTTTGATCACAAATTTTTCCTGGATGTGGGAGCTTTTTCTCCCTACATTACCCAAGAAAAGTCAGCAATCATTGCCATATAGCCAAGCTACAAGCATACCCCATAATATTCCACCATTGAGACAAGAGCCAATAACAGCTGCTAAGCATTACATGAGAAAAGGGAAGCCTATCTCCTGATCATATTCACCAGGAGACACCCTCAATAAAACAACAACAAACATCCATTTAAGTATTAAAAAGCCCACATAACCACTGGAAATGACAAACATAAAACAAGAAAAGATCTCAAAACATGTCCAAAAACAAAAAAGAGTAATTGAGACAATGAGCTAGAGACAGACAAAGGCTTTCCGGAAGAAGCAGAGCAACTTTTGGATTTGTCTGAGAAGGAATTCAGGAGAATGATATGGAAAAAAACTCAAATGCTCCAAAAAGGGGTGGATGAAAACAAGGAAGAAGTCAGGAAAGTACTACAAGAGCAATCAAACAAGAT
>NW_006408746.1:265766-309315 GCF_000296735.1 Chrysochloris asiatica | reverse complement strand
TCGCATGGGCTAAGTGGGACAGAGGTAAATGATGATGTATGCACAACCTTGGAATAACAGGGCTCCAGGATACAGGGATTGAGGCATGGTTTGAAGGGGTAAAAGAGGAGAATAATTAAGATGCTTGGGTGTCTTTTGAATCTTGGTTTCCCTTGCCTATCATTGTAAAATAGATACTTGAGGGGGTAAGAAAGGAATAGTCAGAATCATCACTAGAGAAAGATGAGGTTTTCTGATCCCGTAAATATTTACAGCCTTAGAAACCCTGTGCAGGGTCACTATGAGTTGGAACCGACTCCACGGTACTTAACAACAACAACAACAATAGAAAGGGGTGGTAGAAATGCTTCATGTCATTGGTCAAAACAAGGTCTGGGGCAAACTGTGGAACAGACCATCAATTGCTCAAATACAAGTTCATGCTGAAACTGAAGAAAATGACAAAAAGTCAATAAGAACCAAAACATGACCTTGAACATATTCCACCTTAATTTAGAGATCAGCTGAAGAACAGATTTGATGCATCAGAATCTAATGAACGAAGACCAGAAGAGTTGTGGAATGACATCAAGAACATCATCAGAAAGAAAGCAAAATGCCGTTAAGAAGACAAGAAAGAGGGAAAAGACCAAAAAGGATGTCAGAAAACACTCTCAAACTTGTTTTGCTGCATAGAGAAGATAAAACAAATGGAAGAAATGAGGAGGTAAAAAGAGCTGAATAGAAAATTACAAAGGTCAGCTCAAGAAGACAATGTAAAATAATATAACCAAATGTGCAATGACCTGGAGTTAGAACACCAAAATGGAAGTGCATGCTCAGCGTTTCTCAAGCTGAGGGAACTGAAGAAAAAATTCAAACCTCGACTTGAAATATTGAAGGATAGTATTGCCAAAAAATTTAGTGATGCAGAAAGTATCAAAAGAAGATGGAAGGAATACACAGAGTTAGCATACACAAAATAATGGTGGATGGTCAGCCATTTCAAGAAGTATCATATGATCAAGAGCCAATGATACTGAAGGAAGAAGTCCAAGGTGCAAAGAACAATGCGCTGGGAATTGATGGAATACAAATTGAAATCTTTCAACAAACTGATACAGCACTGAGGCACTCACTCATCTATGTCAAGAAATTTGGAAGACAACTAACCAGAAAAATGACTAGAAGAGATTCATATTTGTGCCCATTCCAAAGAGAAGTGACTTAATGGAATTCAGAAATCTTTGGACAACATCATTGATATCCCATGCATGTACAATTTTGCTAAAAATGATACAAAAATGGCTGAATCCATACATTGACAGAAAGCTTCAAGAGGTTGAAATCAGATTCAGATGAGTATGTAAAATGAGGGATGTCATTGCTGATGTCAAATGGATCTTGTCTGAAAGTAGAGAATACCAGAAAGAATACCTGTGCTTTACTGACTATGCACAGGCTTTGAATTGTATGGATAATTGCAAGCTGTGGACAACATTGCAGAGAATGGGTACTCTGGAACACTTAATTGTGCTCATAAGGAACCTGTACATAGACCAAGAGTTGTCCAAGGTTACAATATCTGGAAGAGTTGAGCCCAAGAGGAGTCTTAGTGCCCTGAGTCCCAGGGCCCTTAGGTGTGGAGACCTTGGAGAGGAATGGGCACATTTTCAAGAACCCCTAGTATAACTTCCCTAGTGGCCTTCAAGTTCAGGTAACACCATCCATTTTAGTCTTTAAGCCCAGAAACCACCCATTTGCCCAGATATGTGTCTGATATTTGACCCTTACTCATTGCTATACATTTATAGAACAGAGTAGAACTGTCTTATAGAATTTCTAAAGCTGTAATCTTTTCCAGGTATTTGAACATTTCATTGTAATATTTGACTGTCTTCTTGAGCTGATCTTTGAAATTTTCTGTTCAGCTCTTGTAACTCCTCATTTCTTCCATTTGCTTTAGCATCTCTATGCTGGAGAGCAAGTTTTAGAGGCTCTTCTGACATCCATTTTGACCTTTTCCTTCTTTTTTGTCTTCTTAATGACTTTTTGCTTCCTTCATGTATGATGTTCTTGATGTCATCCCACAACTCTTCTGGTCTTTGGTCTTTAAGTGTCTAAATGTATCAAGCCTGTTATTCAGATGATCTCTAAATTCAGGTGCTATATATTCAAGGTCACGCTTTGGCTTTCGTGAGCTTATTTTCACAAGAAAACACAAATACTCACCACTGGACCAATAAATAACATTCATATCAATGGAGAAAAGATTTAAGTTGTCAAATACTTCATTTTCCTTGGATCAACCATAAACACTCATGGAAGCAGCAGCCAAGAAATCAAATGATGTATTACATCAGGCAAATCTGCTGCTCAAGACCTTTTTAAAGCATTGAAGAGCAAAGACTGAGGTACACCTGACCCTAGCCATGGTATTTTCAATAACCTCATATGGATGCAAAAGTTGGACAATGAATAAAGAAGATTGTAGAAGGTTTGATGCATTTGAGTTATGGTATTGGAGTAGAATAATGGAAGTACCATGGGCTGCCAAAAGAACCAATAGATCTGTGTTGGAAGAAGTGCAGCCAGAGTGCTCCTTGGAGGCCAGTATGGCCAAACTTCATCTCTCATGCTTTGCACATATTGTTAGGAGAGACCAGTCGCTGAAGAATGATATCATGTTTGGTAAGGTTGAGGGTCAGAAAAAAAAGAGGAAGACCCCCAGGAAGATGGATTGGCAAAGTGGCAGCATCAATGGGCTCAAGTGTGGCAACAATTGTGAGGTGAGCCCAGGATTAAGCAGTGTTTTGTTCTGCTGTGCATAAGATCACTATGAGTTGGTACCAACTTGATGGTACCTAACAACAAGAAGAAACCTTTATGGGAGCAGAAAATCTCACCTTTCTTCTGTGGAGTGTCTGGTAGATTCAAACTGATGACTTTGCAGTTAGCAAGTCCAACATGTAACCCACTATACTACCAAGGCTCCTTAGCACTAAGTATAGGGCTAGATAATGTGAGTAGATGTTTGAAGTTTTAAGAATGTATTTTTATTGTCAACTAGAAGTTTTATAACAAGATAGAAAATGGAAATGAATGGCTTTAGTTTTCCAATAATTTTAAGAAGATATTTTTAAAAACAGGTTACAGGTTCCCAGATTGAAATTGCTAAGGAATAAGTCAAGAGATAATGATAGATATTGTTTTAATATTATGTTACAGGTATGTTGATCTAAATTATTCAAGATGTCTTTGAATTATTCGTTAGTATTCAAGGGATGGCTATCATGTAATGAGATGGCTTTAAAAAAACTCGTTAAAACTCATTCAATTGACAAAAAATAAATTGAATGTGGCTATTTGTAAGACATAGTAACAGAAACTAAACTATACAAGACATAGCTTCTGCCCCCAGGAGCTTATGTATTGCTATAATTTTTGTACTCTAATATAATCACTTTGGGAAACTATCATCTTTTTGCAATGAGAGTATTTCTTCTTTCAGAATGTCTTCAAAGCTTGTAGAACATATTTTAATGCAGACACACACATAGGTGTAGTCATTCTCATTTCATTAGAACAAGGGTCAGAAAACTATTGCCTATAGGGGAAATCTAGCCTGCTGCCTGTTTTAGTGTGGCCCAAAAGCTAACAATGGTTTTCACATTTTTAAACAGTTGAAAAAAATTAAAGAGTTAAAAATTGACATATGAAAATTATATTAAATTCAAATTTCTGTGTCCATAAATAAAGTTTTATTAGAACCCAGAAATACCCATTTATTGATGTACTGTCTATAGCTTTTTTCATGATACAATGGCATTGCTGAGCAGTTTCAATAGAGACCATATGATTCTCAAGCTTAAAATAATTGCTGTCTGGTCTTTTAGAAATTTGTTTATTTAGAATCATGCCTTATTATTTTTATGAAAAGGATTCTTAAATTAGATGCCCTTCCTTCTTCCACAGATTTGACTCTGATCTTTTTTTACTAATTTCCAAAAATTAAACTTTTGTTCAAAGAACAAATATTTCATAACATCATATACATTAAAAGGAACGTAATTCGAGTTTTTGAAGTCAGTTGCCAAAGCTTTACCAAGTACTGTGAACTATGGTGGCACTGCAACCCCACTGAAGGGGAAAGCACTTAAGTCAAGATATAAAAAATAGGGAAAAGGAAAAGTCAACCCAACAGTCACACAATAAGTCCTTGGAGACTGATAGACAAAACAAAACAAATGAGTTCACTCTCTATTAGCCAAATGTCTTTCCTTTGGACTTCTGCATCTGAACTTCTAAGAGAGATGATCTTACTGTATTTGTCAATAACTATGCAGTAAACTGATCCTATATAGTTGGGTTTCTAACTGCAAGTTCAGCAGTTCAAATCTAGCAGTGGTTCTGTGGGAGAAAGGTGAGGTTTTCTGTTTCCCTAAAAATTTACAGCCTTGGAAACACTATACAGGGTCATTACGAATCCAAACCGACTCTATGGCACTCTATGCAGTAAAGTAGTAGCACTATGACACTGTAGGATAAGCACTGGCCTGTTGCTTCACAGAAGAAAGATGAGGCTTTCTGCTGTACCAAGATTTGCAGCCTTTGAAACCCTGTATATACATGGTCACACTGAATAAGAACTAAGTCAATGAGCACTTACTACAAAAACAACATGCAGTAAAGTACGCCTTTGAGGTGCAGAGTGCCTGGCACAAGTTTCTTCATAGTAGGACAGTCCATAGATGACTGTAAGGACAGAGAAAAAACAGGACCAAAATTTGACCTCCCCACCATGTTTGGGGAATGTTTGCTCTTAGGGACTCATCTGTTGATTTCTTGGTCTCTTAATATGCATTGGTATAGTGAATTCCAGCCACCAGGGATATTGTTCAGAATTATGGATATCCTTAATATTTATGAGGTAAACAGACAATGGCATCAACTTAATTAATATGATGAAGAAGCACCAGCTGTAGCTCACTCACTTGGAGCTGGCTAAAATATTTGAAGAGGAGAAGGAATGCAGGTGTCATTGGGCATTGTCCAGATAAATTGAAAGGAAGAACTTGTTGAGGCAAGTTGAAAATACTTAGTAACTGCCAACCTGAGACTGTTCAGATGGAACCTTGGATACCCAGTCTAATGTTGCTATCATTATTTATTTCTCTGTAAGAGTCAAGTCTATTTTTCTTGGACATCTAGAAAGTCCCAATGTCATGGGCATGATTTTCTTTTTGGTGACTATAATTCTTTTTATTGTAGGGTTGACTTAGTCTTCTTCTCAAACGTTGGCATTCAACTCTGAGAAGCAGATGAGGTAAAGGCTATAGCCATGGGCACTTTGATCTTTGCACTTGGAATCCGTAATTGTACAACATGTACAATATTGAAGGTGAATTATCCACAAAGACTACTTGCATATTAGGAATTGAGAATTAAAATGTTTCTTAGAGTTTTAACAGAAGTTTTAACAAAAGGAGATGGTGGGGAAAGAGGTTCTTTATACATTATTTTATAAAATATTTGTTGATTGCTTTTAATGTGCTTGTTGTCTTCTCCCATTTTTATTATTTTTATTTCAACTGAGTTTGTCTTTGCCATCATATGGTTGAATTCAAACCATAGGATGCACTTTGAGCAGCTACCACTTTCTGCCCCACCAATTAGTTAAAATACACTTGTTCCTCTTCATGAAAGAATGAAAATCAAAACAAAACAAAAGAATACACACGCAACAACAGACAAACAAACAAACAAAAAACCCAGATATTTTCCTTGGTCATACCTATTTGTGTCTCCAGGAACACAGTAGAAGGCAACAGCTATGGTAAAGCTTAATGTCTGCTCTATAGTATAGCTAAATAGCAAGATAAGTGAAGTTAATTAAACCAACTAGATAAGAGACAGGCAAAAAGCACATTCCAGCATTCCAGATAGTTTTGAGCATCAGGATAATTTAAGAGCAAATAAGATATTTTGAAATTATACAGTAATCTCTATTAAAGTGATAACAGCTGGTACAAACTTGAAAAATCAATGAATTTTCTAAGAAAGATACACTTTACACTTCTGTGAAATTAAGTCAGATGAATATCACCAGGGATTATTGTTAAAGCACTTATTACTGTCTAGTCAACACATGGCCTAGTCGACCTTTATAAATGGAGGAAAATAAGTTTAGCAGAACCCAGCAAGACATATTGAAAGATGGACTGGAGATAAATGGAGGAGTCTGAACAATTCTATTAACCAAGCCAATCAAGAATAAATGGTAAAATATCTTCTCCCCTGAGAGCCTGGAAGAAGCATAGCTGCCCATTTATGAGCCTGATGATTGCTAGGGGCACTTCATTGACTATATTTGCAGTTTTGGGGGCTGTGTTTGTCCCATGAGCTTTAATAATAATGCCCATATGTCTGAACCTCATGACTGGTAAATATTCTCTAACTTTGAAATATTTTTTTTCTCTCTGTTTGGCTTCAGTGTTTGTTTTCTGCTGGTACTACAGCCTTACTGCCCTGCAGAATCTTCCTTGCAGTTGGAGGCCATTTTCCAGGCAAAACATTCCCATTTCCTTGAGTACTATCTTTAAAAAAAATATTTCTCATTGTCTGTGTATTATTTCAGAAAACACATTAAAAGTAGACTGCATCCTACTTTGACTTAGCAGCAAATCAAGAAGGGGCACATAATGTATTGTTGTGTTTATTATGCATCATTTTGCTGCTGACACTGGGGCCATCAAATATTGGGAAATTTACAGCCAGGGAGGTCCAACTACTGTGCTTAAAGTGAAGGACAAAATGTTCTGTTATTCATCCTCTTCTCTGGTCCTTTATAATCAGACAGAGAGTTATAGACTTATCAAAGTCAAAATAACTTTCACTTTAGAAACGCACTTGTCCTTAATTGCTAGAATAAGTATGCATAAGCAGCCTCTCTCTTGATAATGGAATGGAGCTGAGTTGGTATTAGTTTTGAGTATTTTGTAATTTGTCGATAGTGGTGTGCTCAATTAACTTTTATTTCACAAATTATGTATATATTATACTGGTGAAATGAAAACACCTCTGAAATATGAAATAGTTATGCAAAATGATATATCTATCATATATTCTTTTTTCTCCTGATTCAAAGATGAGGCCAAGTCCTATTTCTATGTTCTGGTAGCATAGTGGTTATGAATTGGGCTGCTAATCTCATGGTCAGCAGTTTGAAACTACCAGCTGTTCCGTGGGAAAAAGATGAGGATTTCTGCTCCCTTTGAGATTTACAGCCTCAGAAATCCTGTACAGGGTCGCTCAGCTCCACAGCACATAACAACAACAACAACAACAACAACAACAACAACAAGAGTTTGGAACTAAAACCAGAAAGAAGTGAGCTTGAATCCCTGACTATTTCTGTGACATGCTTCTGTAAAATCATAATACTAAAAAACCTACATATGGAGGTGCACATATTGAAAAATATTTAGTACAGTGCCTGGAAATTGAATGAATTCAAGAAATATTTGTCATCGATATTGACAAAAGTCTTTCATAAAAAAAAAAAAAAAAAACTCTTCCTTTTATACTGAAGAGAAGAAGGAAGGAAAGGTTATTATCATTTTATACATTTTACACACACACACTCACATTAAGGTACAAGATGATATTTGGGAGGCATATAGTTTTGAGAAAATGACTGATATGACCCAGAAAGCAGAGGAAGATACTGAAAATATTTCTTACTTGATAGAAATTCTATTTACTGTGTTTACTTCAAGGCATACCTTGCTGGTTAAAAAGCCATTGTGGTTTACAGTTGTTGAGTGCTGTCAATTGGGTTCCTACTTATAGTGATCCTGTATAGTATTTCTAAGGAGTGTTGGTGAGTTTGAACCACTAATCTGTGGTTCAAATTGATATTGTGGTTTAGTGCATTATCCTACAGTGCCACACCAGGACTCCTGTTTAGAGTTAGCCTAATTTATATAGTGGCAATTAGAACAGTGATTGTTGTTGTTGTTAGGTGACTCATAGCTACCTTATGCAAAGCGGAATGAAACACTGCCTGATCCTGGACTCACTTGAGCCCACTCATTGATGTTGCCATTTGGCCGATCCATCTCATTGGGGGGGGGGGTCTTCCTCTTTTTCTCTGACCCTCCACCTTACCAAACATGATATCCTTCTCCAATGACTGGTCCCTCCTCACAATATGTCCAGAGTATGAGAGATGAAGTTTGGCAATCCTGGCCTCCAAGGAACACTCTGGCTGCACTTTTTCCAACACAGATCTGTTGGTTCTATGGACGCTTTCAATATTCTTCTCCAACAACACCATAACTCAAAAGCATCAATTCTTTTATGGTTTTCCTTATTCACTGTCCAGCTTTCACATCCATATGAGGTTACTGAAAATACCATGGCTTGTGTCAGGCGCACCTTAGTCCTCAAGTTCACATCTTTGCTCTTCAACACTTTATAAAGGTCTTGTGCAGCAGTTTTAACTAATGTAATACGTCGTTTAATCTCTTGACTGCTGCTTCAGTGAGTGTTGATAGTTGAGTTAAGAAGAATGAAGTCCTTGACAACTTCAATCCTTTCTCCATTGATAAGAATGTTGTTTATTGGTCCAGTGGCGAGGATTTTTTGTTTTCTCTACATTGAAATGCAATTCATACCAAAGGCTGTGCTCTTGGGTCTTCATCAATTAATATTTTAAATCCTCTTCACTTTCAGCAAGCAAAGTTGTATCATCTGCATATCGCAGGTTGTTAATGAGTCTTCCTCCAATCCCGATGTCACTTTTTTCTTCATAGAACCCAGCTTCTTGGATTGTTTGCTCAGCATAAAGGTTGGATAGGTATGGTGAAAGAAAACAACCCTTTCACACACCTTTCATAATTTTAAACCATTCAGTGTTAACCATGTTCTGTTCGAACAACTGCCTTATGAGCCCAATTAAGTGTTCCAGAATACTCATACTTTGCAATATTGTCCATAGCTTGTCATGATCAACACAATTGAAAGTCTTTGTGTAGTCAATAAGCACAGGTAAACATCTTTCTGATATATCTATGCTTTCAGCCAAGCTCCATCGGACATCAGCAGTGATATTCCTCATTCCACGGCCTCTTCTGAATCTGGCTTGAACCTCTGAAAGTTCTCTGTCAATATATATATATATGCTTGCAGCCATTTCTGTATTACCTTTAGTAAAACTTTACTCACATGGGATATCAAAAAGATTTTCCGATGATTTCTGCATTCCGTTGGGTGACCTCTCTTTGGAATGGGCACAAATATGGATCTCTTCCAATCAGTCGGCCAGATAGTTTTCTTCCAAATTTCTAGGCATAGATGAGTGAGTGCCTCCTATGCTGCCTCACCTTCTTGAAATATTTCATTTTTTATTCTATCAATTCCTGGTGCATTGTTCTTTGCTAATTTCTTCAATGCACATTGGGCTTCCAGCTTCAGTATCATTAGCTCTTAATCATATGCTACCTCTTTGAATGGTTAAACATCAACCATTTCCTTTTAGTACAGTGACTCTATGTATTCCTCCCATCTGCTTTTTATGCTTTCTGCATCATTCAATAATTTTCCCAGAGAATCTTTCAATAATGAAAATCAAGGTTTGAATTTTTTTCTTCCATTCCTCCAGCTTGAGAAATGCTGAGTGTGTTCTTCCTTTTGTTTTTCTGATTCCAGATCTTTGCACATTTTGTTGTAATATTTTACTTTATCTTCTCTAGCTGACCTTTGAAATTTCTGTTCAGCTCTTCTACTTCCTCATTAATAGAAATGTTTATTTGGAAATAGGCAGATTCTAGAATATAGATAGAAATACTTGTGTCACAGGTTGCAATTTGGCCAAATGTAAAATAAATAAAGTTAGAAAAACAGGAAGATAAAAAGAACTTAACTCTTCTTCCTAGTTGTGACCTGAAGGTAACCACAGACGAACATTCTCTGACCAGTGAAGTCAGCATGACAACATTTACTTCCTTGTTGCTGTTGTTCTTAAATGCCATCGAGTCAATTCTGAATCATATCAACCCTGTATAGGGTTTCCAAGGAGCAAATGTTGAGCTTGAACCACTGACCTTGCAGTTCAAATGACTTTGTAGTCTGACACATTAGCCCACAGTGCCATATCTGGACTCCTCTGATGATCCTGAATGAATTGCTAAATGGCTGGAATGGAATAATAGGATTGAAAGAGAAGTACTGAGAAATAAAAACTGAGAAATAAAATGACAGGCCAATTTGTTGTTGCTGTTAGGTGCCTTTGAATTCCTCTGACTCAGAGTAATACTATGCACAACAGAACAAAACACTTCTTGGCCCTGCCCCATCCTCAAAATTGTGAATTGTTATATTTGAGCCCATTATTGCTGCCACTGTGTCACTTCATCTTGTTAAAGTTCTTCCTCTTTTTCACTTGACCAAGTGTGATAGCCTACTCCAGGGACTGGTCCTTCCTGACAGCAAGTCCAAAGGACAAGAGAGAAAATCTCACCATCCTTGCTTCTAAGGAGCACTCTGGCTGTACTGCTTTTAAGACAGGTTGTTCTTTTGGCGGTCCATGACACTTTTAATATTCTTCTCCAACATCATAATTCAAATGTATCAATTTGGTGTTGGCAAAGAGTGCTGCAAGTGTCAAGGACAGGCCATTTTAGTTATAGAATAATCAGCCTGTTTTTTGTTTGTTTCTTCTTCTTCTTTTTAAAATTGTTATCCTTATTATTTTCTGATGTCACTGCAAGATTGAGTTTAGCCAAGTTGATTGTGAGTGAACTACAATTTTAGATCAATTCAAAAATCTACAAGAGTACCAATAGAGTCTTCTGTTTGGAATAAAAATATAGTTGGAGTATTTTTATCTCCTTCTTTTTCTCTTTCTTCAAATTAATAGAATGGACAGGAACATCTGCTAACATTTGCTTGTGACTACATACTGACATCTACACACACATCAATACACAAAATAAAAGATTCATACAAATTCTTTTTGAAGTGCCCATTCAGGCTCCATATTAATTATATAAAAAAATGCTTGGCTTTCACAAGAACTAGTACTCCAAGAGGAGGGACCAGAATGTATATTAATAGGTGAAGAAAGCTTTCTTGAGAAGGGCCATAAAACCTTGAGGACCTTGAGGACCTTAAACTATGGAACTGGATTCCAGAATGAAAGTGCCATGAAAGCCTAAAGCACAGATTAAATATGTTCACACATATTTAATTAATTAAATAATGTTTTGCTTTTGTTCTGCATTGCCAAATATTATTGGTGGTTTGCATCCTGGAATCCCCACCTCTACTTCTTCCTCTTTAGCCTCTTCTTGCTTTCTGAGTTATTGGGGATTATAAATAGTGGTGGTGGTTGTGGTGGTTGTGTGCTGTGGAGTCAGTCCCGACTCATAGTTTCCAAGGCTGTGAATCTTTAAAGGACCAGAAAGCCTCATCTTTTTCCTGCTGAATGGCTAGTAGTTTCAAACTGCTGACCTTGAGATTAGCAGCCCTACTCGTAACTACTATGCTACAAAGCTCCTACATTATGGAAGTATTGTGAGATTTAATGAGATTGTACATATTGAAAAAATATTTAATACAGTGCCTGGAAATTGGACAAACTCAATAAATATTTGCCATTATCATTAACAGAAGTGCTT
Source organism: Chrysochloris asiatica (assembly GCF_000296735.1). Taxonomy (NCBI): domain Eukaryota; kingdom Metazoa; phylum Chordata; class Mammalia; order Afrosoricida; family Chrysochloridae; genus Chrysochloris; species Chrysochloris asiatica. The sequence goes on along the minus strand of NW_006408746.1, from coordinate 297,655 downwards.
CATATAAAACCCTTCCTTTTATATAGAAGAGAGGAAGGAAGGGAAGTTATTATCATACACATAGGTTATGGTATAAGATGATATAAATAGAATAGGATTCAATTTTGACTGAATAATGTAAATGGATGATATAAATGGAATAGGATTCAATTAATGTAAATTAGTTTATTATTAATGTAATAGGTGATATAAATTATTATTATTAATGTAAATAGATGATATAAGTAGAACAGGGTTAAATTTTGACTATATAAATTAAGCCAAAAAAAAAAAAAGAGAATGATTTTATTATAAATTGTAACAAGGTGTTTTGGCCAACATTTTGGATAGAACAAGAAACTTCATCAAGTTAGTGTGTTCACCTTCAAAGGCAAATCTCTTTCTAGAAGGTAAGCTGGATATGCTGTAGGAAGAAGCCCAGATCTAGGTTATTGTATGTTTGTACACCCAAGGGGCTTAGAAACTATTTGTATGAGAGTGAACTTTCTAAAAGGCTTTCCCCTTTACTGACTTTACAGTCTTAAAGATGCCTGTATTTTCACATTCTTTGTATAACCATGGAGGAGTGCTTATTACCAGATTTACAGCTCTGATCTGCATACATCCACATTGGTTCATGACTAGAGTTTCTGCCAAGCTCTAGGGGCCCCACCTAGACCTCACACAGTGTGGTCTTGACATGTACATTTCCTAAGAGAACCTGGTGCTGCTGTCTTTGTGCACATTTGCAGCCTATAAATCTTCCACGTTCTTAATGACTACTTGCTAGGCTTCCAGCCAGTGCTGTATCACACGTGTGAATGTGAATGCCACATTTCCCAAGAGAGAGCTGAACACTCCTGCCTGGATGGTGTGGAGAGACCTCCAGCTATTGAACGGGAACAGGCCCTTGCTTAGACAAAGTTCTGTTTTAACCAATGGAGGGGATCAGCTGGTCTAGGATGGGATTCTAGCCCTTGTTTGCAGATGCACTCCACTGCCCCTGACAGTGAGTTATATGGCTACTCAGCTGTAATAATGGAAGATATCATTATACTTATTATGAATTGAATTGCTTCCCTTCCCTCCACATCACAAAAACCTATGTGTTATGAATCCTAACTGTGTCTGTGGCTATAATCCTATTTTGAAATACATCTTTTTGCTATGTTAATAAAGCAGGATTAGTGTACTTTGTATTTCCGGTCTATCTCTCTTGAGATATAAAAGAGATTAAGCAAGTAAGCAAGTAAGTAGGATGGGAGAAGAGAGATGACCAAGCTGTATGAAGATTGTCCAGGAGCAGAATCTCAGAAGAGATGAGGACCTGACTGCAGTCAACACAGAAAGAATTCTCCTAGAACCATCATGTTGAATTTGTGCTTTTAGCCTCCTGAACTATGAGAAAATAAATTTGTTTCTTAAAGCCACTCATTTGTGGTATTTCTGTTATAACTGCACAAGGTTGTTAAGACAGTTCTTATTTTTCTTTGGGTTTATTTAAGCCCCAGACACAGTTCTTTATTCCAGTAGGGTGACTGGGCTTTCCAAGACTTGCAGTAGCAGCAATGAAACCATCTCAAAGCACTGATTTAATAAAGAAGTGATGATTGTGAATGAGTCCTTAAAGATGAGAAAACAAAATATTACATATATTAACTTTAACCGCATGATTCATGTTTCCACTGAGATTTTAACAACTGTAACATCTTCACATTTAAAATTCTGAAAGATGAACAAGACAGTTGGGAATTTAGGGACCAGAGGAGAAGAAATAGAGCAAGTCAAATACTGAGTATAGTTTCAATCAATACATAGAAGTGTATTGATTGAATAACATAGAAGTGTTAGGGAAACTAGTAAAGTGGGTTGAGGGATACAAGTCAAGAAGAAAATGAAACACTTATGTTTTATATTCCTCATTTAAAAATGAAGTGGATACTAGAGGAAATCCAGGACGGGAAGAAAAGAATAGAAGGTAAAAGTACATCAGATCAGATCCTGGAACCATAAACAAATGTTCATCACTCTTGAGCAAGACAATAGAGTTACTCCCTTCATTCAGCAAATATTTATAAATTGCTTACTCTATGCCAGGCATTATTCCCTGGGAATACTGACTAGTCATAATTAACCTACATCTTTATTAGACATTTCCTTCAATCCATCCGACAGGGTGCTCCAAGGGAGTAATTGGAGTAAGAAGCGTCCCTGAATTTGTGTGAAGGAAAAGATACATATTCTTCTTCTATTAAAATACTCAAGTGTTTAGAAATGAGCAGTCTCACATTGTTATTCAAACAACAAGGAAATAGAATGTGTATGAATTACAATAAGTACAATTGCTCACAGGAAAATTTGTAGGCACTCCATTAAGTTATTGTGTTCACTGTAGATTACAGCTTGTTACTTTCTGTTCCTCTAATATACTTTACCCACTTAAGTTTCGAAATAGAAATGAAATGCTGTTGTATCATCATTTTACAAGAAAGAGATACGCTTATTATATTGCACTAGACAGGTTAATATGTTTTTGCATTTTGTAACAGCGAGTTTTATTAGCATGGTGAAATAAATGCATGCAGGACAATATCTTCCAAACCAGTTGCTACCAGTAGATAAAGTCTGATGTGGTAATTGTTAACTGAATGTTGGATCAGGGTTATTACTGAAGTAAAATCATTCTTTCTGGGATGATCAGAGTTACAATAGAGCGCATGATAAAAAAGCTATATCACTCTGTACTTTTAATTGACTATTAAAAAGGTGTCCTGGGTGGTTTTGAAAGGCTCATCTTATCAACATTGTTATTCAGAAATGGTTTACAATCCTGTTAAAGGGTCTGCTAATGTTTCTATCATTAAAGGTCTTTCATTGTTTTCCATTATAAATTCTGTTGTTTGAAGGCTTTGCAGAGATAGTTTTTTTTTATTATTTATTTAAAGTTATTGTGTGTATATTTACTATATACAAATACATTCACATATATGTTGTTGTTGTTGTTAAGTGCCGTGGAGTCGTTTCTGACCCATAGCGACCCTGTATAGGGTTTCCGAGGCTGTAAATCTTTACGGGAGCAGAACGCCTCACATATATGACAAAGCAAAGTGTCAGCATCAGTGGGCTCAAGTGTGGCAGCAATTGTGAGGTTGGCCCAGGATCAGGCAGTGTTTCGTTCTGTTGTGCACAGGGTTGCTATGAGTCAGTACTGACTCGATGTACTTAACAACAAAAACCTTTTTAGTTCCATAAAAGCATGTGAGCCTAATTTTATAGGAGGAAATAATGCTTATGTTTTATCCATTGATTATGTTTGGAAGTGAGTACATCTCATATTACATATGAGATATCATGAGTATATTATATATGAGATATAGTGATTCCTTCTCATATGTAATATATATCTGTCATTTCATTATCTATTATTATTATTTTAATATTTATGCTTTGAAGTATTAACAAAGCTCCCAGGAGTAATGCACCTTTGCAATCCAATGTGATCCTGTGTGAAATTTCCACATTGGTCAACTCCTGAATAAATATGAGACATTTTTGAAGACAAATATTTTCCAGATGGTTACATTTCATGTTACTAGGACTGTGTTTCTAAAAACAGTTCTGTCAGTTACATCATACTCCCTAGTCACAGTATTTACAACATCATTTCTCAGGTTCAAATGAAGGACTGTGGCAGCAGTAGTCACTCAGGAAGGATGTTGGATTCATGCTTATGTGGTTCTTGACATTCACATCTACCAGGTGTCCAAACCTCACAGATACCATTGCCAGGGAAGTGATTAACTTTCATAATTTTGTTTTGAACTTGAAATGCTTGGTCTGATTTTTAGCTAACAAATGAAGTAACTGAAACCCAAAGGGCATGTGTATTTGTGTACAGTTGGATTTGTAGTAGTCCAAAGACACTGATGAAGAACATAGCTTGACCTAGGAGTATTTCTCCAGTTCTTTCCGCTGCATTTTTGTTAGGTACTTGGGGAACTTTTTAGTAAGCTTCTAGAGCTTTGAAGGCCATCAGAGATTTCTGCTGCCCTGCTATTGACTTCCTTAATATTGACGTAGTATTGTCATCATAAAATCTAGTGTGCTCCTTTTCCTTCTCAAATAAAACTTTCTCAGAAAAGGAATCTCATGATAGTACACTGAGTATTAGTATTAGGATTTTCATGTAAAAAATGTTTTGCTTTTTCCCAATGATGAAAGACAATAGAATGTGAATCATTTATATTTCATAAAATAAATGCTTTGTAAGTATAATCTGGTTAAAAAAATGAAGAAATATGACTAGTCTCATATCTTAGCACAAAATTACAGTGGCGAGCTAAATTTCAGTTAAACTCAATTATCGTTTTGGAAACATAAGTTGCTATAATTATTAGGTTCAAAACTTGTTTTTATTAGAGATTTAACAAATCTGAGAAACATGGTGTTTCCTTTTTAAACATAATTATGAATCTAAACTGGAGTTGTTACAAAGTATGTCTTCTAATTTATTCTCTTATTTAGAATTACTAGAAATTACATGCTTTTCAGACCAGTCTCAGCATATGTTGTTTTTAAAAAAATCAGTAAATGGTTTTGATCAGGGGTGACAAGTCCAGATGAAACATTAGTATTAGGATGAGGCTATTGTTATTGTTAGGTACCATCCAGTTAGTTCCAACACATAGTGGCACAACAGAACAAAACGCTGCTTGGTCTTGCACGGAATTCACAATGTTACAATTCAACCCACTGCTGCTACAAATGTGCCAGTCCATCTCATTTGGGGTCTTTCTAATTTTCACTGACGCTTTACTTTACTAATTAAGCATGATATTCTTCTCCAGGGACTGACCCTTACAGATAATATGTCCGAAGTATAAGAGGTAAAGTGTGGCTATCCTGGCTTCTAAGAAGCATTCTGGCTGTACTTCTAAAACAAATTTATTTGTTCTTTTGGCAGTCCGTGGTATTTTTAATATTCACCTCCAACATTGTAACTCAAATGCATTAATTCTTTTAGCATCTTCATTATTAACAGTTTAACTTTCAAGTACATATGAGGCTACTGAAAATACCACGGCTTGGTTCAGCTGCACTTAGTCCTCAAACTGACATCTTGGTTCTTGAACATTTTAAAGAGACCCTGGGCAACAAATTTCCCTCAAGCAATATGCCATTTGATTTTTTTTTTTTTAGCTTTGGTTAATTATTTTATTTTATTTTTTATGTTTTATTGTCAATTATGTGATGGTTTACATGGGAGAGCATTAGTTTCCCACTCATCCTATCATATATCATTACATTGCCATGGTTACAATCTCCTCCATGCATCATCAACCAGCCAAAGGGTATACCCTGCAAGCCTGCCCCTTGATCGTCACCCCTTCTCCCTCTCAGGGTCTAAACTCCCCAGCTGTTCCATCTCTCCATGTCATCATCTCTTCCTCCATCTCTGACATCACTCCTTCTCTGGGTAGGGTCCCACTCTCTGCTTTTCTCCTTTGATGGTCCCAGGGACCCCGCTCCTAGACTGCAAAGGCCATTTGTTTTCTTGATTGGTGTTGATGAGCAATGAATTCTTTTACAACATTAGTCTTTTATTCATTTATCTTGATGTCATTTATTGGTCCAGTGATGACGATTTTTTTTTCTTTACATTAAGGTGCAACCCATACCAAAGACGGGTCTTCAATCATCATCAGTGAGTATTTTAAGTCCTCTTCACTTTGATCAAGCAAGGTTGTATCATCTGCATATGCAGGTTGCTAATGAGTCTTCCTTCAATCCTGATGCCAGGTTCTTTTCATATAATCCAGTTTCTTGGATTATTTTCTCAGCATACAGATTGAATAATTATGGTTAAATAATATAATTCTGACACACACCTTTCCTAATTTTAAACAGTTCAGTATCTCTTTGTTCTGTTCGAATGATTGCCTCTTGGTCTATATATAGTTTCCCCATGAGCACAATTAATTGTCTGGAACACTCATTCTCTGCAATGCTGCCCATAGCTTGTCATGATCCACACAATCGAAAACCTTTGTGTAGTCCATAAAGCACAGGTAAACAACTTTCTGGTATTCTTTATTTTCATCCAAGATCCTTCTGACATCAGCAGTGATAGTTCTCATTCTGCATCTTCCTCTGAATCTGGCTTGAAACTCTTTTAGTTCTCTGTCAATGTACTGTTGCAGTTGCTTTTGAATTATGTTTAGCAAAAATTTCCTTGCATGCAATATTAATGATATTGTCAGATGATTTCCACATTCCATTGGGTCACCGTTCCTTGGAATGGGCACAAGTATAGATCCTTTCCAGTCAGTTAGCCAGGTTTCATGGTATAGATGAATTTCATGAAATCTTCCAAATTTCATGACATAGATGAGTCAGTGCTTCCAGTGCTTCATCAGTTTGTTAAACTATTTCAATTTGTATTCCATCAATTCTCAGAGCCTTGTTTTTTGTCAATGCTTTCAATGTACCTTCAACTTCTTCTTTCAGTACAATTGGCTCTTGATCATATTCTACCTCTTGAAATGATTATATATTGATCATTTCTTTTTGGTACAGTGATTCTTTGTACTCCTTTCATCTTTTTTTCTTTTTTTTTTTTTTTGATAATTTCTCCATCATTTCGTATTTTCCTACGGAATCCTTCAACATTTAATTAAAGTCAAGGCTTGAATTTTTTCTTAAGTTCTTACAGCTTGGGAAATGCTGAACATGTTATTACCTTTTGGTTTTCTAACTCCAGGTCTTTGCACATTTATATTATTTTGCATCATCTTCTTGAACTTCCCTTTGATATTTTCTATTCAGCTCTTTTATCTCCTCATTTCTTCCATTTGCTTTATCTCTATGCAGAACAAGTCTCTGCTGACTTCTATTTTGGCCTTTTCCTTACTTCTTGTATTCTTAATGTTCTTTTGCTCCTGTATGATGTTCTTGATGTCATCCCACTACACTCCTGGTCTTCAGTCATTAGTGTCTAATGCATCAAGTCTGTTCTTCAGATGATCTCTAAATTAAGGTGGAATATTTTCAAGGTCCTATTTTGGCTGTCATGGACTTGTTTTAATTTTCTTTAGCTTCAACCTGAAGTTGCATATGAACAATTGATTGGTTTGTTTCACAGTCTGTCTCTGGCCTTGCTTTGGCTAATGATATAGAGCTTTACCACAGGTGTAATCAATTTGATTTCTGTGTATTCCACCTGGTGAGGTTCATATGTACTGTTGTCTTTTATGTTTTTTAAAAAGGGTATTTATGATGAGCAAGTAATACCATATGATTTCCAGTATTATTTGTATCACCATGGCCCTATTTTCCAATTACTGATCTTTCCTCTTTGTTTCCAACCTTTGAATTCCTATCACCAGTAATTACCAGAATATCTTGATTGCCTGTTTGATAAGTTTCAAATTGAAGAAGTTGGTAGAATTCTTCAATTTAATTATCACTGGCTTTAGTAGTTGGTTGTAAATTAGAATAATAATTATATTAACTGGTCTTCCTTGTAGGCATATGGGTATTATTTTATCACATAGAGAATTATGCTTCAAGATAGGTCTAGAAATGTTCTTGTTGAGGATGAGTGTCATGCCATTCCTCTTCAATTTGTAATTTCTAGCATTGTAAACTGTGATTTTGAAAATTCAAAATGGCCAATACCAGTCCATTTCAGTTCGCTAATGCCTACGATATCAATGTTTATGCATTCCATTTCAGTTTTGACAGCTCCAGTTTTCTTAGAGTCACACTTCATATATTTCAAGTTATGATTATTAATGAATATTTAAGGCTGTTTTTTTTCTTCAGTACAATTGGCTCTTGATCATATTCTACCTCTTGAAATGATTGTATATTGATCATTTCTTTTTGGTACAACTCTTCATTCTGAGTTGTGTCCTATCAGTAAATGATGGTCCAGAAAGCCTTATTCCATTCTCATCATCATGGTCAACTCTACTTTGATCAAGCATCAATTCTCTATTTGTATTTTTAGAGCCTTTCTGCCTCAGTGATTCATCTTCCAGCTCTGTATCTGGCAGTGTTCTGGCATTCTGCATCATGTTTCTCTACTCAATATTCTGGTACTATCTAACAGTTCCACTGCTATTCATAAGGTTTTCAGTGATTTAATATTCAGAAGTATGTTTAGTTTCACCTTCCTTGCCTGTCTCAGTGTGGAAGTTCAGCTGAAACCTGTCTACCATGGGTCAACTTGGTAGTATTTAAAATACTAGTAGCATAGTTTGTAGAATCACAGCAACCTATAAGTCACCACCATAGACAAAATGTCACAAAAGGATGAGAAAGCCATGCACAATAAACAGAAGTATGAGCTGAAACACTGGGTTGCCAACACTAATAACAGTTCATTTGAGAGAAGATAAGAAGAGGTACTGGGCACTAAGGCTGGGTGTGTGAAACATTTTTTGTTGTTCTGAGTAGTGTACTCACAAAACAAGAGTCACTGATCTTATCTCCATTGCATCAGATAATGAGCTAGTCTGCACCAAAACTTTGGTGAAGAAATGCATCGTGCTCATTGAGAGCACACCATACTGGCATTTGCAAGAGTACCACTGTGTACTGTCCCTGGTTCACATGAAGGGAGCCAAACGATGCCTGACTTAGAAGAGACTATTAAACAAACAGCAATCAAAGAAAATTCAGAATAAATGTGTTGATCAGAAAACAAATGCAAAAATCAACAGTGTTCTAGAGGAGTAGTTCAAGCAGGGCAATCTTCCTGTGTGTATCATTTTGAGATCAGGCCAGTATGGCCAAGCAGACAGCTATGTGCTAGAGTGAAAGTAACTGGAGTTCTATCTGAGGAAAATCAAGGCACAGGAAAGCAAATCAACATTCTTCCCTCCCGTCTTAAAGGGGTTTATTGAAAACAAACAAAAGAAACCACAAAAATCAAAGTTACTGTAATGAATATAAATGCACATTATTAAGATTGAGGTCTAAACAATTGAGTCATAAAAACCCTCCTGACCTGTGACACATTGAATTAAAATTAAGGGGTTGTTAGATCATTGGATAATGTTGACATATGAAATTTTTATTTATTTTCTAGTTTTAATAATATTTTAGCTTTCTATTTTAAAGTAGGTTATACACAAAGAATGCAGGAAACTTCTCATGAAAGTTTTAGTAACACTAAACCCCTGGGTATGGCACTATGAGCTGGACTCAAAGTCAGTTTGAACTGCAAGGTCGGCAGTTCAAACCCATCAGCTGCTCCTCAGAAATCCTATATAAGGTTGTTAATCTCACGGTCAGCATTTTTAAACTACCAGCTGTTCTGTGGGAGAAAAGTGAGGTTTTCTGCTCCTGTAAAGATTTACAGCCTTGGAAACCCTGTAGAGTGTTGCTATGAGTTGGAACCGACTCCACAGCACACGACAACAACAACAATGAGTCAGAACTGACTTGATGGCACTAACAACAACAACAACAAACACCTCAATGTAAACAGGTCTTGGGGTTTTGGAACCTCACAATGTGTTCTGCCTGAATCTTGATGGTCACTATTATCTGTATATTAGAAATTATATTGCTATGATTGCAGCTATGGAGTCCTGCTGTGGCACTGTAGGATAGGCACAGGACTGCCAATTCAATTTGAACCACAAGGTTGGCAGTTCAAACTCACCAGCTGCTCGTTGGAAACCCTACTCTGGGTTGCTGTGAGTTGTAAATGACTCTAAGGCACTAAATAGCAATAGTACTTTAATATATGAAGGCAGCAGAAGAGAAAGAAGTGTTGAGAAGATACATCAGCTCTTTAACTATATTGGCCCATGTTGCTGTCAACCAAATTTCACTGTCAAGAATACATTCCATGGGTCCGCCTAGACTCAGAATATTGTTTTGGATTGGACAGCGGCTTCCTCTTGATAACTGTACTCTGCAAGAGGGAGCATGAATTTGGTAGAATGTGCTGCCTCTCCCATCGTAATTTACTTACAATACATAATAAGGCACAAAATCATTAAAAACTAGTTTTAAAGGGCAATGGGTTGGAGTACTTTACTATGAGAATACACAAAACCATACTTATTTATAAAACACTTTTGGAAAAGGGTTTAGGCTAAAATGACACACATAGACATGCCGTGCAAGCTGATAGGATAGAGTTCTTTTGACCAGATATTATTTAAGTATTTGCCCAGCATCTAATTATGGAGTTCTGGTGTGGCACTGTGGCTTAATGTACTGGACTGTAAAGTCAGTTTGAACAGTAAGGTCAGTGGTTCAAGCTCACCAGCTGCTCCTCAGAAACCCTATACAAAGTCACTATGAGTCAGAACACAATTGAAAACAACAAATATAATTATTTCGTATAATTAAGTAAGCATGCTGAACATAATTTAAAACATAGGGTAAGTTTTTTTCTTTTAAAAAATGTAAGTATTAGAACACCCAGACTTGCAGATAGTACCCATTTGACCTAGCTTCAATGGTTTGATGATCAGAACTTGAGAAAAGGAAGATAAAGAAATATGATAAATGAAGCAAGTATAAATTGCTACAATTTGATAAATGTGACCTACTCAAAATACCAGCCAAGAGAGAAGGAGTCTTCACATCATGGATCAAATCTTTCCCCTCTGTACACAGGGTTGACTGGGATAGGCAGCTTAGACATTGGCTACCTGAAAGAGGTGGGTGGGGGGAATCTAAAGACGTGAAGTGGATGGTTTACAAGTTTTCAAGAGGGAATTTATTTTCAGAGTACACTGGGAAAGGTGCAATCCCTACTCAATTGTTTTCCTCTTATCTAGATGGGTCTGGTGAAAGGAGATGGGGTTAGGATTTAATTGCTTCAATAGTAATTGTTATCAGACCTAATTGTCATTGTCACAACTGTAAAGGTAGAAGTTGTGTAATAGAATGGTTATAGTTTATCTTACATTCCAGGAACAGAGGACCCAGGACAATCAAGAGAGAAGAGCATGAATGGAATATGGGACCCTAACCAGAGAAACAGCAACACCAGATATGGAGGCAGAGGTGATGGCAAGGAGAGGTTAAGCCACTGAGGAATCTAGACTCATGGAAGGAGAAAGGTTATGTGCTGGCAGCCTGGAGACTATACATCAAAAAAAAAAAAAAAAAAAAAAAAAATAGAAAGAAAGAAAAAAGGGAGGAATTCTTGATAAAAGAAACAATCTATGATTTTTGGTGAGTCACAGGGAGGAAATTATTTATGCACTAGAGAGTAGACACACGTTGATGTAGTTGACAGGGCAGGCAATATACAACCAGAGGGAGTTTGGCAGAGGAAATATGGGGGTGGTGGGAGACACAGAGAAGAATGTAGTGGTTAAAGTGAATAAAAGTAAATGCTGTTAACTGTTGGTACATGGAGGGGATTGCGACCATGTAATGAAGCAAATTATATGATTTGTTGAATGTAAAACAGATGATCTGCTCTGTGAATCTTCACTCAATCACTCAATTCACAATGAAGTTTAAAATCTTGGTGTGGTGCTGTGGGCTAATGTGCCAGACTGTAAAGTCATTTGAACTGCAAGGACAGTAGTTCAACCTCATCAGCTGCTCCTCATAAGCCCTATACAGGGTTGCTATGGGTTGGAACCAACTCAATGGCACTTCACAACAACAACAACACACACACATATATATGTGTGTTTGTGTATTACTACAAACAGTTTCCAAACAGACAATTAGTAGGTGTATGTAAACATGGTGGTAATAAATTATCTAATAAATCACTCACTCGAAGATAAAAGTTTCACACATACTTATTCAATTATGGAATTTCAGCTGGGTATGACTGCCCATATGAGGGACTGTGGTGCCTTGAATTCACTTGATGTGACTTTTCTCTCTGTGGTAGTGGTGGCGGTGGTGGGCTATGCTGCGGAGCTGGTTCTGACTCCTGCCTAGTATTTCTGAGGCTGTAAATCTTCATTGGAGCAGAAAGAATATGCCCATTTGGAACTTACAGACTAGATAAAATAACTTTGCAACACATGCTTGAGCAGGGTAGAGGCCAAGGGACCACGTGGCTGAGAGGCTGAAAACAAGAGTGAGATGTGCCTGCAGTATGGCAGACAAGAGGCATTCCTGACTGGAGAACTGCTGCATTCTGAGTTGGTTTTGATCCTGAGTTGTACCCTGTTCACTTCCCTAATAAAACCCATAATCGGCCATTGCAATGAATTATCAAACCCAGATGTGAAGCAGAGAGTGCTGTGGTTGATGAAAGAATAGGTAAAGAAGGTTGACCTCTGCTGGTGTAGGAGCCTTGGGCTGATTTTGAGTTTAATTCTCTTTCCCCCTTGTGAAGGCAGGGAAAGTCAGACATGGTTCCAACATGGTTACAGCAATGACTCTCAGTGGGCTACATTGTGGGATAAATGGACAGACTTCAGGAATGGTGGCTTTCCACAGTAAAAGGTACAATTTACATCAGAGAAATCTTTAGAGATAATAGGTCCAAAGGTGATAAGAGGAATTTCTTTTGCCACTGAAGAGAGGTGCCAATTTGGGTACAGAACTGTTACTTTTCTATTTTAGCAATTACCATAGAAATATATTAAAAATCCAAAAATAACTGCCACATTTCTGATTTAACCAAATGATACATTATTTCTAAATTGCCCCTCTATTGTTCCAGTTTGGCATTTCATTATTCTTTTCCAGATTATCCCACAGGTTTGCAGTGTGGCAGGACTTATTCATGACCTCTGGAGGGGTATATTCCTTCTAATATTGACAGATCTAATCAATGCCTGAGAGAACTATGTATGGATTTGTCTCCACATGGCAAAATGATCCCTGGGGGGCTTTTTGAAGTCCCTATCTTTCTCTTAAATCATGAGATGACTTCAGTTATGTCATGTTTATCTTCTATGTCTTCTAAAGCAGTGCTTCTCAACTATGGTGTGCAGTAGAAATACTGAAGGACCTCACCAAAAGTGCAGACGCCTGGACCTCACCCCTCATTCTAATCTATGTGGTATAAAATTTGAGCATCCAAAGTCTTTAGACGCTCTCTAAGTAGTCTAACTCGCAGCCAGGATTGGACCTCCTAATCTCAATGTGGAATAAATTAATCTTTTTATTTTTAGACTTCACCTTTGATTTATTAGTCTAGGAGCCATCATGAAGAAAGCATTGGAATTGACAGGCTTATTTAAGATGGTTTCAACATGGTGGCTAAGTGTTCATTTTCAGATGTTCTGCTACTACCTCTGGAGGCTAGATATAATTTATTGATTTATGCTTAATGAGACAGCAGCATGAATATTAAAATCAAATAGACTATAGCAATGCATACATTACCCAAAGAGATGATATTCTAAAAATGTATTTTTTTTCCAATACTATGAGATTTAACCAATACAGAGTGATTTCTGCTTATGTTAATAATTGAATGTTTCAGCATTAAGTCATTGGTTCAAAATATTGAACAAAGTATCATTTAGCAATCAAATGGATCCTTTCAATGAAAGGAATTTGTCAATTTTTACTTTTGTTGCATAGATGGCAGTAACTAACATGCAATAATGATCCTGGGATTTTTATATAACTGTTAAACCCTAGTGCAGATTAGAACTACTCATACATATGACACACACATGCAAATCAGAGACATTTTTGTAGTATATATAAAATTTAAATAAGGGATTAAGGAAACAAGTATGGCATTATTTGTAATGAAGAACAAAATTTTAAATGGAAAAACCCAACAAATGGGATTGGCTAAAATTTATGACATATCCAAAAGATGGAGTGTGATAATGGAAATTAATTTTTTTAAAGCAAATGAGAAAATGTTTATTATATGTGTATTTCAGAGGAAAATCTAAATACAACTGATAGTGATAATATGGACCCAACTTTCTCAAATGCACAAATATTTATGTTCACTTCTTTTTCTTTTTCCATCCTCTGGGCATTTTAGGGTAATGGAAAAGTCAGGGAGAGCAACAGACTTCCTCAGTTGTCCTAAACACATACCTAAGCACACGGAGAATGAACATCTGTTTTTTCCATGCCTAGGTTTCCAATTTCTGGTGAGTCCTTCCAAACATGATGCTGAGCTATCCAAGGCAAGACACTGTGCATATGTAACTAAAAGATTTACTAACCTAGCATTGACTTGGACCAAAGTCAGCTGGAGAAATGCTAGATCAGCAGAATCTCATAGATCTTTCTCTTACAACTGATCATCAATTCCACTCATCACATCATTATTTGTAGCACAATGCCATTCTCAGGTTTCTTCAAATCTTCTTCCAATGTGGAGCTCATTATACCAATATAGCCCCCTCCCTAATTAAGGTTTTTGGTTTTTCTCATTATTATTATGTTTTCCATTAGGTAGCAAGTCTAAAGCTGTGGCTCTTTGACCTATAGCATTAATATCACCTGATTTTTTAAACTTTTTATTTTTACTAATTAAACATGTTGTACTGTGGTAGCTTGTGTGTTGTTGTGATTCTGGAAGCTACGCGACAGGCACTTTGAATACCAGTAGGGTCACCCATAGTGGACAGGTTTTAGCTGAGCTTCCAGAAGAAAACAGACTATGAAGAAGGAGAGACAGATTACTTTTGAATACTTAGTCACTGAAAACCTTATGAATAGCAGTGGAGCACTGTCAGTACCAGATTCTTGAATACTGAAACATGATGAAGAGCACCAGAATATTGTCAGATATAGTGCTGGGAACAAAGCCCCTCAGGTTGGAAGGCACTCAAAATGCTGCCTCCTCAAAGTAGAGTTGACCATGATGACACAAATGAAGTAAAGCCCTAGGGACCTTCATTTGCTGATAAGGCACAACTCAAAATGAAGAGAAAAAATTGTAAACAGCCTTTAGTACATGGAATGCATGAAGTAGGAATCTAGTACATGGAATGCATGAAGTAGGAATCTAGAAAAATTGGGTATTGTAAAAAATGAAATGGAATGCATAAACAGTGATATCCTAGGCATCACTGAAATGGACTGACATTGCCATTTTGAATCTGATAATCACATGGTTTGCTAAGCTAGGAATGACACATGGAAGAGGAATGGTACTAGATTCACTATCAAAAAGAACATATCAAGATCAGTCATGAAGTACAATACTGTATATGATAGGATAATATCCATCCATACTCTCTACAAGGAAGACCAGTTAATACAACTCTCATTCAAATATATGCACCAATCACTAAAGGTAATGATGATGAAACTGAAGAATTCTACAAATTTCTTCAGTCTGAAACTGATCAAACATGCAATCAGGATGTATTGATAATTACTGGTGACTGGAATGCAAAGGTTGGAAACAAAGAGGAAGGATCAGTAGCTGGAAAATATAGCCTTGGTGATAGAAATGATGCTGGTAGATAGAATTTGCAACACCAATGACTTGTTCATTACACATACCTTTTTTAAACAACATAAAAGATAATTATACACATAGACCTCATCATATGAAATATACAGAAATCAAATAGACTACATCTGTGAAAAGAGATGGTGGGAAAACTCCATATCTTGAATGAAAATAAAGCCAGGGGCAAAATGTGGAACAGACCATCCATTGTCCACATGCAAATTCAGGCTGAATTTGAAGAAAATTAAAACAAGTCCACGAGAGATAAAACATGACTTTAAATATATCCTACCTTAATTTACAGATCATCTGAAGAACAGATCTGATGCATTAAAGACCAATGAATGAAGACGAGAAGAGTTGTGGGATGACATCAAGAGAAAGAAAGAAAGAATGCAAAAGGTCACTAAGAAGACAAGAAAGAAGGAAAAGACCAAAATGAATGTTAGAAGAAGTTCTGAAACGTGTTCTCTAGTGTAGAGATGCTAAAGCAAATGGATGAAATGAGGAGATACAAGAGATGAACAGAAAATTTCAAGGTCACCTTCAGACTACAAAATCAAATATTATAACAAAAGGGCAAAACCTGGGAGTTAGTAAACTAAAAGGGAAGAACAAGTTCAACATTGCTCAAGCTGAGGGAACTGAAAAAAAAAAAATCAAAACTTGACTTGAAATATTGAAGGATTTTATGGGGAAAATATTGAATGATGTAGAAAGCATCAAAAGAAATTGAAAGAATAACTGTACCAAGATGAAATTGTCAATGTCCAACAATTTCAAGAAGTACTATATGATCAAGAGCCAATGATCCTATAGGAAGAAGTCCAAGGTGCATAGAAGTTATTGGCAAAGAACAAGCCATCGGGAATTGATGGAACACACATTGAAATCATTCAACAAACTGATGCGGCACTGGAGGCACTTATTCATCTATGCCAAGAAATTTGGAAGACAACTAACTGGCCACTGACTAGAAGAGAACCGTATCTGTGCCCATTCCAAAGAGAGGTGAACCAACGAAATGTGGAAATCATCCGACAATATCATTGATATCCTATGTGAGTAAAGTTTTACTAAAGATAATACAAAAACAGCTGCAACCATACAGTGACAGAGAACTTCCAGATGTTCAAGACGGATTCAGAAGAGGACACGAAACAAGAAATATTGCTGACGTCAGATGGATCTTGACCAAAAGAAGAGAATACCAGAAAGATGTTTACCTGTGCTTTATTGACTACACAAAGGCTTTCGATTGTGTGGATTGTGACAAGCTGTGGGAAACATTACAAATTATGACTATTCTAGAATACTTAATTGTACTTACGAGCAACCTGTACTTAGACCAAGAGACAGTTGTTTGACAGAACAAGGGAACACGGAAGGATTAAAGTTAGGAAAATTGTGAGCAAGGTTTATATTCTTTCACCATATTTATTCAATCTGTATGCTGAGCAAATAATCTGAGAAGCTGTAATATATGAAGGAAATGTGGCATAAATATTTGTGGAAGATTTATTAACAACCTGTGATATGCAGATGATACAATCTTGCTTGCTGAAATTGAAGAGGACTTAAAGTATTTACTGATGAAGATCAAAGACCATAGCATTCGGTATGAGTTGTATCTCAATGTAAAGAAAACAAAAATCCTCACCACTGGATCAGTAAACAACACACATTAAATGGAGAAAGGATTGAAGTTGTGTTGTCAAAGACATCATTTTACTTAGATCAACCATCCACCATCATGGAAGCAGCAATCAAGAAATCAAAAGATGTATTGCATTAGGCAAATCTGCTGCACAAGATCAGACCTCTTTAAAATGTTGGAGAGCAAAGATATCAGTTTGAGGACTAAGGTGAGCCTGATCCAAGCCATGGTATTTTCAATAACCTCCTATACATGCAAAAGTTGGATACTGTATAAAGAAGACGTTAAAGAATTGATGATTTGATTTATGGTGTTGGAGGAAAAACTGAAAGTACTGCCAAAAGAACAGACTTCTATTGGAAGAAGAACATCCAGAGTGCCCCTTGGAAACCAGGATGACCAGACTTTGTCTCTTTGACTTCAAACATATTATAAGGAGGTACCAGTCACTGGAGAAGCATATCATGTTTGGTAAAGTGGAATGTTTGGTAAAAAAGAGAATGGTCCCCAACAAGATGGATTGGCATAATGGCACAATCAATAGGCCAGACGTAGCAACAGTTGTGAGGTTGGCCCAGGATAGTGCAGTGTTTCATTCTGTTGTGCATAGGGTCATTATGAGTCAGTACAGACTTAATGGCACCTAACAACAACATCAACAATTAACCATCACTTTTTTTCCTTTGGATCAATTCTCCTAACAATTACTCACCAGTATTTAGAACGATGGGAATGAAAACATGCATGGCTCTTATTGTGTGCTATGTACTTTTCTAAGTACTTTTAAATATTAACTCATTTCATTCTCAAAATCACTTTATAAGGTTATTGTTGCTGTTGTTAAGTGCCATCGAGTCGACCCATAGAGACCCTGTATTGGATTTCTGAAGAGCGACTGGTGAACTTGTACTGCTGACCTTGCAAACAGCTTTGAAGTCTGGCGCATTTAACCCACAGCACCACATCAGGTGCTTTTGTTGTCATTTTTTTTTTTACAAAGAACTAAACACAGAGAACATAAATAACTTGTCCATAGTCTCACATCTATAAAAAAAAAAACAAAGTCTATATGAGAAAGACTTGAACACCTTTTAAAAATGTTGTTGTTGTTGTTGTTAAGTGCCGTTGAGTCGGGTCCGACCCATAGCGACCCTGTACAGGGTTTCCGAGGGTGTAAATCTTTACGGGAGTAGAAAGCCTCGTCTTTCTCCCGCGGAGCAGCTGGTAGTTTCGAACCGCTGACCTTAGCCTTTAAATTGGTTCTGACCCATAGTGACCCTGGTACAACAGAAAAACAAAAAACAAACAAACAAAAAAACCCACCGTTGGATCCTGTGTCATCCTCGCACTTGCTGCTATGCTTGGGCCCAATGCAGCTGCCACTGTGCCAATCCATCTCATTGGGGGTCTCCCTGTTTTTTTGTCAGCCATTTTACCAAGCATGATGTCTTTCTCCAGGGATTTATTGGTTCCTCCTGATAACATGTCTGAAGCATGAGAGATGAAGTCTGGCCACGTTGGCTTCTAAGGAACTTTCTGGTTGTACTTCCTCCAACACAGCTTTGTTTGTTCTTCTGGCAGTCCGTGGTACTCAAATGCATCAATTCTTCTCTGGTCCTTATTATCCATTATCCAATTTGCACATGCATATGAGGTTATTGAACATACCATGACTTGGCTCATGTGCACCTTAGTTCTCAAATTGACAAATGTTGTTTTTAAGTGTTGCTGAGTCAGTTCTTACTCTTAGTAGCCTTGTTAATTGTGGTTATTTCAGTTATTTCTGGGTATAGAACTACTGGTGGCTTTAATGTCTTTTCTGTAGTTTAAAACAAACATATATTCGACTCTTTATTAGGAAAAATAAAAACAAAATATTGAAAAGAAATAAGGTGAAAGTTTTGAAGAAGACCTGAGTTAGACTGAGCTAGAATGGAAATAAAGGTGCTGAAATTTATTAAAAATCTTCTTCCTCAGCTCTGGATTCTGAAAGTTGCTGAGGAAATGTCTATACAAAGAGCCCTAGTACAGGTATATTGAGCTTTAGAACTGGAATTCCTTTGAAACATATTATCTTTATAGCTAGTTGATGCCAAAGTGGACTTTAGGACAGTATAGCCAGGAGATAATTTGATGTAACATATCCAAGTTCTTGATGTCCAAGGAGCAAAGAAAATCTGACCATTAAATAGTACCCTAACTCATCTTTAAGTATGCATTTTGGGAAAGAAATTAAGAGTCTTCCAGTGTATGGGAAGTATGGAAAAGCAGCTGTAAGTTTTCAAAACAGCACATTATTAACAATTTGCAACAAATCGATTGGTACTCACAGCTCAGTCAGCTCTTAAACAAGCTGGACAATAGCTGAAGTAATTATTTGGGGTAAGTTATTGCTGTTATAAAATGTAATCAATGTTTTATTACAGCAAAAAGAGATGTTTTTTCCTTAATTTCTCTCCTCACTCCACCTCTCCTCAGGCCCATCTTTTTACCACAGCTTTGGAAGAATAATTTTTCTGTTTCCTCCTCCACATTGTCAGGAGAAGCTCAGTCATCTGAATGCAGCAAGACAGGCCACATCTTGTAAAGGTTTTCCATTTTAATATCCCTTAATGACCAATAATGAATTCTTTATAGTTAATCTGCTGTTCTCATGAAAACAATCTAGATGGTTAAAAAAATCAATCATTAATGAACAGTAAATGACAGTTCCCCAACAACACAGCTGTATTTTTGTAGAAGTGATTAAACATTTTCTGCATTCATAATTGCATGGCTAATAAGAATGTTGAGCACCAAGTCAAGCATTGTTGCTAATGATGACAGATTATGATGCTACAAATGCTTTGGAGTTATGGGGCTAAATTTTCAAAGGCAGTCCCTGGAACAGAATGCACACAGACCCAATAAATATTCAATTTGCATGGACCATTACCGGGTTTGTGTATGGCATTTGGGAGCTTTGCAGTTGAGACTCTTTTGAAAATCTGGTCCATTATGACAAAAAGCATCTGTAATTAACAGTAACTGATCTCCCTCTGCCCAGCCTTGGTGAAAGGTTTAAAGCTCTGTGTGTGTGTGTGTGTGTGTGTGTGTGTTGCAGTGAATTACTTACACCTTACTTACATTGTTAGCTGGCTATTCAATCTCCTTGTTGCTCAACCATCGCCTCATTTGCATAGCCCCACCCAGCCACTTGGTAAGCATAACAAAGACTAGTTAGAAGAATCATATTAAGTAATTCACTACATCACACTCATGGAGAGTGTTTTATACCTCTCACCATGAGTCAGGTCTGACTCATGGCAACCCTGTGCACAACAGAACAAAGCACTGCCTAGTCCTGAACCATCTTCAAAATTATTGTTATGTTTGAGTCCACTGTTGCAGCCACTGTGTCAATACATCTCATTGGGGGTATTCTTCTTTTCAACAAGCATAATGTCCTTTTCTAGGTAGTGGTCACTCCTGATATCAACTCCAATACATACGAAGCAAAGTCTCACCATTTTCAAAGGCAGTCGTTGGAACAGAATGCACACAGACCCAATAAGTATCCAATGCTCATGGACCATTACTGGGTTTACATATGACATTTTCAAAGCACCCTCACTTCCAAGGAGCATTATGGTTGCACTTCTTCCAAGACAGATTTGTTTGTTCTCCTTGCAGTCCATGGTACTTTCAATATTTTTCACCAACAACAGAATTCAAATGCATCAAATTTTCTACTGTCTTCCTTAATCATTGTTCCACTTTCACATGCATATGAGATGATTGGAGATGCCATGATTTGCATCAGGTACACCTTAGTCCTCAAAGTGACATCTTGCTCTTTAACACTTAAGAGGTCTTTTGTAGAAGACTTACCAATACATCCTTTGATTTCTTGACTGCTGGTTTCATGAGTGTTGATTGTGGATCCAGTTGAATGAAAATTTTCGCAATGTCATTCTTTTCTCCATCTATCATGATGTCATTTGTTGGTACAGTTGTGAGGATTTTAATTTTCTTTACATTGAGGTGTATTGTGTGGGAGAGACCATACAAATAAGTTGTATGGCATTCTAATGAGGGAATGGTCAGTGTGTGGTGCTGTGGGTTAATGTGCCAGATTGCAAAGTTGTTTAAACTGCAAGGTAGGTGTTTCAAGCTCACTAGCTGCTCCTTGCAAATCCTATACAGGGTTGCTATGGGTCAGAAATTACTTGATGGCACTTAACAACAACAAAGCTTAAAATGAAGCATGGAAGAGATGGAAAGCCACCAAATAAAAAAATTCAGGAGTGTAAAGCATTCTTTGGACCCAGGATGTCTGCTTGAAAATCACCAAGACTAAGGATACTGAAAAAGAGAGCTGTAACAACAGAGATGATGAAAAATTATGAGAAGCAGTGGCAGAGAAATGATGGCAACCAAGGCAGCTGATCCAGGAGACTGACATGAGATGGTACAGTAAGCTTCCTGGACCAGGGAGTAAAGAGCTAAGCATTTATGGGTAGGAGGCTTGCTGGCAGAGTGGGATGTCTCTGGGTCCTTATTGGTGGAGTGAGAGAACTTTGTAACATTGCCAGTGCAGAGCAGGGCTGAGGCTGAGGATCTGAGGATCTGAAATGCCAAAGGTCAGAGAGAGGCATTCCTATGGGTACAAATGTAAAGAAGCTGTCCTGACTGAAGAACTGTATCCACAGTTGTTTCTGATGCTGAATTGTAACCTGTTACACTCCTAGTAAATCCCATAATTGTGAATACTATCTGTGAGTTTTGTACGGCCATTGTAATGAATTATTGAATCCAGCAGAAAATTAGAATGTCATGGGAAGGATGGTTAGCATAGTAACTGGTAGAAATGTTGTAGAGAGGAGATACATTAGACCACCTCATAGGAATCAACCTTGGGCTGTTAATGCTAATAATGATTCTCTTACCTTTCCCTTGTGAAGTTACATGAGGAAGTCACATGGTTTTGACAGGCTACTCATTTTTGACAGTGTGGTATGATTGAGCCCATGCATCTTTGATGAAGAGATCTAAAGGCTAAAAGAAAGGAAAACAAAACAAAACACACACACACATACACATATATATATATATATATATATATATGGTGATATATATGGGTGAGTCAAAAATTATCTGCATTCTGGTGTTAGAATTTATTTTATTTTAAGCAACTTTTAGAAAAGATAAATACATCAATTTTGACACATCTCTGTTTTTCAATATACCTTGTTCATCTGTCAACAAGCTTTCATAGTCTCTTATTAATATAATGTTTTAGGCTGAGCTGTGAGCCATGAATGCACTGCTATCTTCACTCCTTCATCAGAGGTGAATTTTCATCCTTGAAGGGTTGCTTTCAGGGGACCAAACTGGTAAAAGTCTGATGGTGCAAGATCAAGAATATAGGGAGGAGAGGCGGGGCTTGATAGCGGATAGGGTAGAGGTGCAGTGAAGTTCGTAGTTAGGAATACCACAGAATGCCAGGCAAAGTGGTTTCAGGGCAGAGCTCCAAAACTCTGAACCAGATAGGTAGTAATATTTTAAAAGTTTGAAGGCTTATAACTAGTGGAACTTGTAGCAGAAATAAGAAATCGTGTACTTTTGAACCTACTGGGCCTGGTGGCCCACTGCTAACAACTTGGGTGAGACCAAACAGGAAGACCAAGCAGGGGAACAGATCCACCATGGAATAACGCCATGGGAACCTAGGAGCAAAGGTGGATAATACAATTTGTTGGTTTTGCTTTGTACTGATTTACTTATTTTGGTATCTGTTCATTGGCCTCCCACTGTTAGCACACCTCCATTCTGGTGACTAGACGGGGTGCATGAATGATGGACACCCCCCCACCCCAACCACTGGTGGGTTCTTCTGCCAGGCATGCACACACATATTCTTAGCCCAACAGCCAGTCCAGAACTTTTTTTTTTAATAAGGGAAAGGCCAGAACAAGGGGTGTGGAGAGAGAAAGAAAGTTTAAAAACAAAACAGGCCAAAAATTAAATCAAATCCTGAGGTACAGCATAACAAACCAACAGTGACATCTTGAAATCTATCAGGCAGCTTTGAAGGCAAGAAGTTAAAGAGGAAATTAAAGTCTACTCATATTAGGTTACAATTTTTTTTTCATCTTCTTTCCCTCCTCTCCCTTTTCTGTGATTATAGACTACAGTATCCAATCAAGTTTTGCTGTTGTTGACATTTGAGTGTTTTTTTGTATTGTTTTCTTGCTTTTTTTGCTGGCAAAATCCAGGCAAGAACCAATACCAACTGCCACACACCAGGGAGGCAGACAACACCTGTCAAAGTTACTCTGAGCTAAGCAATAAGAAGAGTGAAAAAGGAAGCCCACATCTTGATCACATCTACTTGGAGGCAATCAGAAAGCATGAAAAATACCAAAATACACACTCAAATAAGTATTAAGGCCAAAGATAAACACTGTAATGAGCTCTGCTTATTGTTGAACCTTTTTCTGGATCTAATACTGGCCCTTCAGCATCCCAGAAAATTTTAAGCATCAGTTTTCCAGCTTATGGTTGACTTTTGAACTTTTTCTTGGTCACTTATTGAGGATGTTTCCATTCCATACTCTGCCGTTTACTCCTAGGCTCATAGTGGTGAACCCATGTCTCATCACCGGTAACGATTATTTTTAAGTAACTTTTATGTTCCTCTGAGTATTCTTCCAAATTTTTTTTGCAGATGTCCAAAGACTTGTATTTATGCTCTTCCATGTGTTGTTTCGGTACTCATTTTGTACATACTTTTTGAAACCATGTGTGCCATGGATTATTTCATAGGCAGAATCATGGGTGATTTGAAAATAATTTGCCACATAATCCACTGTTATTCCTCTATTCAACAGCATCCTTTCATGTGCATGCTCAATGTTGTCATCAGTCATGGACATGGCAGGCATTTTAATACAATCAGAGTGTGGATAATTTTGTACTCACCATCATAATTTGCTTTAGAGATAGATGTAAATATTAGAGTTTTGCAAGCAAAGGAGAAAGTGAATAAATCATTCATGAGGGGACTTGAAAAAGTCTCATCTCTGAGCTCATGTCATTGACTATTTGTCGCTCTCATTTTGGCATTAATCATATAAACTAAACCTTGCAAGTGTTTAGATTATCATTCATAGATCTAACTATTTAGAATCTGTGATTGCCCCCAAGGTTTGCTGGGGATTGAAACCATTCTGCAGGATGAATTTCAATCCTTATAAGTGAATCACTTGATGATTGATCAAACTCTATTTGCTGCTCAGGTTGTCCGTACTCTAATATGGTGGTGGTGGTCTGTTCTGACTCATAGTGACTCTGTAGGGTTTCCAAGGCTGTAAATCTTTACAGGAGCAGAAAGCCTCATTTTTCTCCCACGGAATGGCTGGTAGTTTCGAACTGCTGACGTTGTGGTTTGCAGCCCGATTTGTAACCACTACGCTACCAGAGCTCCTTGTACTCTAATATAATATGAGTCAATTTATGCTTAGCCGCAATTTATGCAGAAAATTGCATGCTGAAAGTGAATTTATGAATTTGAGGATTTGGGGAAGTGCGTTGTATCCCTCAGGGATTTCGAAGGTTTGCTGTGCTGCTTAGTGATATTGATTACGTCTTGTGAAGTTATTTACATCTTCAGGTTTGTAAGAAAGGCTAATCTTGACAATACCTAAGCCTCGGTGCTGTGTTTTCTGAGTCAGTCAACACTTTTCTAAGTAGAGAGCTATAGAGTCTCAAATCTATAAGGCATAGGGTTAAGAGCATGAGTTTGAAATGCATGTGTCTGAAATGCAACTCTGCTGTTAACTACTAACTGTAGAAACCTCAGTTTTTCTCATTAGTAAAATGGGATCCATATTAGTAGGTACTCACCTACTGCCATTGAGCTGATTTTGACCCATGATTGTCTAGTTAATGAGTGTAGAACTGTCCCATTGGGTTTCTAAGGTTATAAATCTTTACAGAAACAGACTGCCACATCTTTCTCCCACAGAGTGACTGGTTGGTTCAATCCTCTGATCTTTTGGCCAAATCCTGAGAGTGTTTAGCTATTGTACCACCAGGGCTCCCTTACTAGCAGGTATGTTAAAGCTACTGTAAAGACTCAGTGAGATGAACATATGATTCTGTGATCAGAATGATTAGGACTTGTTGAGTGTCATCAAGTTGGCTTTGACTAGTAGATACCCTGCATAGGGCTTCCAAGGTTGTAAATCTTTGCAGGAGCAGAAAGCCTCATCTTTCTCCCATAGAAATGTTGGAGGATTCAAACAGAAAAAGTTATTATGACTTTGTGAGCATGTACTTAATAAAAGTTAGTCATTTTTCATCCTTTTAGTCATTATTAAGGCTTCAGATCTGGGTCCTGAACAGTTAAGCACTACAGGTGACCAGTTTAGATGGACTTGGTCATTAGCCACAGTTCTAAGAGTCCTTAGTCCTTATAGTGACCTTAGGGTTCCAGTTCAGCAGCCATACCTCATGAGCTGGTATCCTAAACATTAACTGGTATCTTTTCACAAAGTTATTCAATCTGTAAACTAAGAAAATGATCAAAGAAATTGGATTATATGAAGAAGAACATGGCACCAGGATTGGAGGAAGATTTATTGACAACCTGCAATATGCAGATGATACAACTTTGCTTGCTGAAGCACAGGGGACTTGCAGTAATTATTGATGACGATTAAAGAATACAGCTTGCAGTGTGAATTGCCCCTCAATGTAAAGAAAATGAAAACCCTTACAATTGCACCAATAAATAACATAATGATAAATGGAGCAAAGACTGAAGTTGTCAAAGGCTTCATTTTGGATCCACAATCAACACTCATGAAAGAAACAACCAAGAAATAAAATGATGCATTGCGTTAAGCAAATCTGCCACAAAAGACCTTTTAAAAATGTTAAAGAGAACAAACATCACTTTGAGGACTAAGGTAATCATAACCTGAGACATGGTATTTTCAACAGCATCATCTGGATGTTAAAGTTGGATAATGAATAAGAAAGATTTTAGAAGAATCAAGGAATTTTAATTATGGTATTGGTGAATAATACTTAAAATACCATGGACTGTCAGAATAACAAACAAATCTGGCTTGGATAAAGCGCATCCAGAATGCCCCTGAGAAGCAAAGTTGGGAAGATTTTGTCTCTCATACTTTAGACATGCTGTCAGGAAAGACCATTCCCCCTAGAAGGACATCATGCTAGGTAAAGTGGAGGATCAGCAAAAAAGAAGACCCTCAATGAGATTGCTTGGCAAAGCAGCTGCAAGTAGAGGAGAGCTGTTGTTGTGCCATGTTGTAGAGACAGATCTGACTCAGAATGACCTTATGCACAACAGAATGAAACACTGCCCAATCTTGCACCATTCCCACAATTGTTACTGCTGCTACTGTGCTAACGCATCTCATTGTAGTTCTTTCTATTTTCCACTGCATCTCTATTTTACCAAGCATGATGTCCATCCCCAGAGACTGATGCATCCTGATAATATGTCTGATGTATGAGAGAGAAGCCTCATCATCCTGGATTTTAAGGAGAATTCTGGCTGTACTTTTACCAAAACAAGTTTATTTGTTTTTCTGGCAGTCCATGGTATTTTTAAATATTTTACTTCAAAACCATAACTAAAGTGCATCAATTCTTTGGTGATCTTGCTTATTCATTGTCCACCTTTCACACATATATGAGACTATTGAATATACTGTGATTTGAGTTAGGCACTCCTTAGTCCTCAAACTGACATCTTTGTTTTGGAACGCTTTTGCAGCAGATTTGACTAATGAAATATATTATTTGATTTCTTGACTGATGCTTGATGAGTATTGGTAATGTAGCCAAACAAAATGAAGCATTGGCAACTTCAATCTTTTCTCCATTAATCATGATGTTATTTGATGGTCCAGTGTGGGGATTTTTGTTTTCTTGATGTTGAAGTGCAATGTACACTGGAAGCTGTGGTCTTTTATCTTCATCAGTATATATTTTAAGTCCTCTTGGATTTCAGCATGAAAGGGCTTTATCACCTGCTTATCACAGGTTGTTAATGAGTCTTCCTCCAATCCTGATGCCATGTTGCTCTTCACATAATCCAGCTTCTTGGATTATTTGCTCAGCATACAGATTGAACACACTTTCCTGGTTTCACACCATTCAGTGTCCCCTAATTTTGTTTGAATGACTGTCCTAGGGTTTTTGTATAGGTTCTTCATGAACACAATTAATGTGTTCTGGATTACTCATTCTCTGTAATATTGTCCGTAGCTTGTCATGAGCCATGCAACTGAAAGTCTTTGCATAATCAATAAAGCACAGATAAGCATTTTTCTGCTTTCAGCCAAAATTCATCTGATGTCAGCAATGATATATATCATTCCATGTCCCTCATCTGAATCGGGATTGAACCTGTCAATGAACAATTGCAGCCATTTTTAAATTATCTTTTGTAAAATTTTACTTTTATGTGATATTAATGATATTATTTGAAGATTTCAGTGGACACTAATAAAGATCTCTTCCGATCAGTTGGCTAGATAGCTATCTCCCAATTTTCTTGGCAAAAATGAGTGTCTCCAGTGCTGCATCAGTTTTTTGAATGAGTTCAGTTAGTATTCCATGAAGTCTTGTAGCTTTGTTCTTTGCCAATGCCTTCAGTGCATCTTGGGCTTCATCCTTCAGTACTATTGGCTCTTGATCATATGCTATGTCTTGAAATGTTTTAACATAAACCAGTACTTTCTGGAACAATGACTGTGTATTCCTTCCATCTTCTTTTAATATCATTCTGCATCATTCAATATTTCTCCAGTACAATCTGTCAATATTTAAAGTTGAGGATTGGATTTTTTTCTTCAATTCTTAAGCTTGAAAAAAGCTTAGCATGTTCTTCCTTTTTGGTTTTGTATCTCCAAGATTTTGCACATTTAAAAATAATATTTGACTGTGTCTTGTCGAACTGCCCTTTGAAACTTTCTGTTCAGCTCTTTTACTTCCTTTCTTCCATATACTTTAGCATCTCTATTCTCGAAAGTAAGTCTCAGAATCTCCTCTGACATTCATTTGACCTTCTTTCTTGTGTCCTTAATAACCTTTTCCTTTCTTCCTGTATGGTGTTACAAATGTCATTCCACAACTGTTTTGGTCTTTTGTCATTAGTATCTAATGCATCAAATCTGTTCTTCAGATGATCTCTCAATTCAGGTAGGGTATGTTCAAAGTAAAAGCTTGACTCTTGTGGGCTTGTTTTAATTTTCTTAAGCTTCAGCTTGAACTTACATATGAGCAATTGATAATCTGTTTCACAGTCTACCCCCGGTCTTGTTTTGGCTTATGATATGGAGCGTTTCCACTGTCTCTTTCTACAGCTGTGTTGAAGTTGAGCTCTGTGAATTTCTTCTGGTTAAGTCCATGTATATAGTCACCTTTCATGTTATTTAAAAAAAGGTATTTGCAATGAAGAAGTCATTGTTGTTGTTAGGTGCCATCGAGTTGGCACCAACTCATAGCGACCTTATGCACAGCAGAAGTCATTGGTCTTGCAAAATTCTATCATGCAAGTTCCAGCATTGTTTCTGTCACCAAGGCCAGATTTTCCAGCAACTGATCCTCCCTCTTGGTTTCCAAACTTTGTGCTCCAATCTCCAGTGATTATCAATACATCTTGATTGCATGTTTGATCAGTTTCAGATAAGAAGTTGGTAGAATAGTGGTATTAACTGGTTTTCCTTGTAGGCATATTGATATTATCCTATCACAAGCAGCATTATACTTTGAGGTAGATCTTGACATGCTCTTTGTGATGATGAGTGTGACATCATTTTTCTTCAATTTGATATTCCAAGCATAGTAAATAGAATGATTTTCATATTCAAAGTGACCAGTACCCATCCATTTCATCTCACTAATACCTAGCATATTGATCTCTATGCATTCCATATCATTTTTGACAACTTCCAATTTTCCAATATTTTGATTAGTAATGGATATTTACAGCTGTTTCTCCTCATTTTGAGTTGTGTCCCATCAGCAAAAGAAGGTCCTGAAAACTTTACTTCATTTGCATCATCATGGCTAATTCTAATTGAGGAGGTAGCCTTCCATAGTTGTATTTTGAATACCTTCCAACTTGAGAGACTCATCGTCCAGCACTATGTTTGACAATATTCCAGTTACTATGCAAAATGTTTCAGTATTCAGTATTATGGTGTTACTGGAAAGTTTTCCATTGCTATTCTTAAAGTTTTGAGTGCTTATACATTTAGAAAGATTCCACCTCTCCTTCCTTGTTTGTATTTGTCTGGAAGCCTGGCTGAAACTTGTCCACAAGGGGTGTACATTGATGGCACTTAAAATAACTGTAGCATGGTTTCCAGAATGACAGGAACATGCAAACCACCACAGGACAACAAACTTACAGACAAATGGTGGAGAGGAGAATAGAAGCTACATGTTGTTTGATTATCCATGGAGAGTTTAAAGATAGATGAGTTAGAAGGAAAAGTGAGAATGTGACATGTTGTATTATCCAAGTTGACCACCACAATATCTATCATTCCTCATACTTTTCTATAGTGTTACCTTACCACTTGCCCAGATCAAGGGATACATTCTAATTCCCCTCACTGGAACATGAGCAAGCTTACAACTACTTTGACTAGTCAAGAAGGCACTCTGTAACTTTCAACGTAGGTTCTTAAAATGCCATGTAGCTTTAGTCTTATTGAACAGGTTCATCATGTTTTGCAGTACTGGTGTGGTAATATAGGATAAGCACTCAGCCCAAAGATAGGTTTAAACCACAAGGTTTGTGGTTCAAATCCACCAACCACTACTCAGAAACCCTATACAGGGTTTCCATGGGTTGAAAAACTCTTTGGTACTTAATAACAGCAGCAACAATCATGAATTATCCTGCTAGTGATGTGTCCGCGTGACTTAGACTTTTTCATAGCTGCTAAGCTTTGAAAGTCTAAGTTACATGGACACATCACACTAAAGATTGAAGAATAGAAGAGTTTTGGGATGACATCAAGAACATCATACGGGAAGAAAGCAAAAGGCCATTGGAAATACAAAAGAGAAGGAAAAGACCAAAATGGATTTCAGAAGAGATTACAACCCCTCCATCATCCAACAGTATTTCCTCTATATTTTTTTTTGTATGTATACAAAAACACTCGGAAATATATAATCATTTAAACTACCAAAGAGCACATTCTGTAAGCCTGCCTCCTGGGCGCCAGCACACAGCATTTCTCTTTCCATGAGTCTAGAGTCCTCAGCTGCTCCCTCTCTCCGTGTCCTCATCTCTGCCGCCATCTCTGATGTCGCTGCTTCTCTGGATAGGGTCCCACATTCTGCTCATGCTCTTCTCCCTTGATGGTCTTAGAGGCCTCTGTTCCTGGAATGTAAGATTAACTACCGCCCCCCCCCGCCCCTTTTTGTTACAGAACTTCTACCTTCACAGTTGTGACAGTAACAATTAGTCATGATAACAATTATTCATTACTGAAATCATAAGAATCTTATCCCCATCTCCTTTCACCAGACCATTCTAGACAAGACGAAAATTATTCAGTGGGGATTCTACTTTCCTTTGCAAACTCTGAAACTAAATTGCCTCTTGAAAACTTGTAAGCCATCACTTCATGCCTTTATGTTGTTGTTGTTAAGTGCCATTGAGTCGATTCCGACCCATTGCGACCCTGTATAGTGTTTCTGAGGAGCAGCTGGTGAGCTTGAACCTCCAACCTTGCAGTTCAAGTGGCTTTGCAGTCTGGTGCATTAACTCACAGTGCCACATCAGGACTCCTCATGCCTTCATAGTACCCCCCTCCCATTTTAGGTAACCCATGTGTAAGTTGTCTGTTCCTATCAATCCTGAATACAGAGGGGGTATTTGATGTGAAGACTCCTTCCCTATCAGCTGGCATTTTGAGCTACTAAATCTGTAAGTATAGATCAAGTTCATGAAAGTATAGCAATTTACACTTGTTTCCTTTATCAAAAAATGCTTTATTTATCTTCCTCTAGTTGAGTTCTGATCATCATGCAATTAAGGATAGGTCAAATGAGTACTATATACAAGTTAGGGTGTTCTTGTGGGTCTCTCCTCACTTTATATCATCTGGAAACTTCACTCTCAGCTCTAGCCCTCCATAGCTATGTCTTTGTTCACGAACTCAGAAGTCCCCAGGTCTCACCATACTTCGGATCAACCAGCCCTTCCTCTTATCTCTCTCATCTCCAGGTGGATGGGAGTCTATGGAACATGTTCGAACTCAGCTCCTATTTTCATTGCTACTTTTCCCCCTCTTCCACTCACCAGTTGACCAATATGGTCACCAGCAATCTTACATGCCTGTTCATGTTTTCCTTTTGAGTTTCAGTCTTGGAAGGGGGTTTTTCCTGAGGGACTTGATTGCTTGCCTTGATGACTCCCCTGTGAAAAACTTGCTTGTTCTTGTAGTAGCCAACCATACTGCCCTTTTTGTTTTTGATTTTTCCTGCTTGTCTTTCTTTCAATAAGTATCTTCTGTTCCTCTAGCTGTTCCAGGCTGCTATGCTTGTCCTTTCAAGTGGGGATGTCCCACCTCAGAAAGTTCTGGATGTGGCTCAGGATTCCACCTATGGCTTTACATACTGCAAAGGCTCTGCAAGAAGCCCACTTCACTGGGCAAGTTCTAGAACCCTTTTTTTTTTTTTTGGCCTTATTAACTTTTGTCATTTACAGTTACAAGGGATTGATACAGGGTCATGACTGACTTCTAAATAGCTACCTCCATGAATTAGGTAAACAGTTATCAGCCAGAGTAATAATACATATATATATTTAAATACATATTT